>NW_021680342.1:4338652-4374057 GCF_001412515.2 Diachasma alloeum | reverse complement strand
GGGGGGGGGGGGTTGGTGAGGAGTGATCGGCTCGTAATAAAAACGAGATCGAACTCCCAATGGGGAGCTTACGAGGAAATTGTTCCGAGTGTACGAATCTATCGATATCGTATTCTCCACTTTTCTGAGCGTCTCTCGCGCGACGCTAAAGAAGTTTATTACGGCGTGTCTCCCCTCCCCCTGGCAGTGGTTATTCTTTTTATACGGCATGAAACGCAATTATGCTTCACCCCGACGAGGTGCACTCCCCCACCTGTATCGGTATTGATATTACGTGAATCAACGATAAAAACACAGCATCTCCCATGGCACTAGTTTGTGCAATCTCATTTGTGAAGTATAACGAGGTTCTATTTGTTTTTCGTTAGTTTCCACCGGTTATTGATGACGAAGTCAATATCATTATCGGTATAATTAATGCGTAATGGACGATGCATCAAGTTCGTTAAAACTCCTGTGGTGGAGTAATGTGATAGTGGTAGGCAGTGATATTGCATTTTCTGGCTTGTCGTACCTGTGAAATATTCAGAATCAACAGTTTCCGAGCTCAGCAACAGTTTCATTCTGACTGGATGTTGTTAGATAGGGGAATCCTTTTATATTTTCATCGAATATTGCTTCTCGTTGCATTTCTACTTCTCGTAGCTCTTTGGAAAATTATGTTTTGGAAGTGGGGGAATGCAATTGAGGGAGATTACATTGCTGTTGGAAGTGCAATTGAGGGAGAATAACAGGGTGGAATTACATGAAATTGAGTTTTCGGAATTATTTACATGTGAAGGGTGATGGTTGGAAAGTGGTGGAGAGGTTTTAAGTGATTGAGGGTTTCTATTGGTTTTGTGACTGCGTCCTCAACATCCTTCGGGGGTTAACGTGTGGGAGTTTTTTTAAATGATAAAACAGCTGACATTTTCAATATACTTTAATACGAACATTATATTTATACATTTGAAAGGTCTAAACGTGACTCCGCAATGAACTCAATGCAGGTTTGATACAATGATTGCAATGTTAAAAACAATTGGAAGACAATTCTTAAGAATTAAAGGCGTTCATTATGGAATCCCTTTTACACTTGAGGACTTCGTCGACTCGTCTGTACCATCTTGACTCCAAATTGCTCCCGCAGCTCCCACATTCGAGACAATCTCACATGTAGTTCTTTCTTAATGCAATATTCTTGCAATAGAAAATTGGACCTTTTATATTTGAATTTTTTTATTCGCTATACAAAATTGAATAAAATTGTCCTAATGAGAAGTTCTCAGACACTTCGAAACATTGGTATTTGCAAGAATGGGAGTTGTGTTTTTCATCAATCTCGACTTTAATTGAGTTGAGGGTGGAAAAGCATGTCATACATTAATATCTGCAGATGAAATCCCGAAGAGAAATATTCAAAATGTATTATTATCCTTCGATGTAGAAGGCAGAGTATGCCATACTTGGCATTAATAAATAAATATTATTATCCTTCCAGCCATTCTTCCGATATTGGAAGAAACTAAATATTGGTTTCTGTTTACCAGGACTTTCAATGGGCTGTGGTCTGATTGTCCTCGCGTCAGCATTGTCGGATGCCTCTTACGAGTCCCCGAAGAGATACAGCCTCTCATCAACATCGAGTAATTCCGAGGACAGTGGATTGCCGCAGTATCACTACGGATGGTGTTTGCAACTTTCTGGACTTGCTCTTATCCTCGCAGAAATCGCTGCCCTCCTCACAGTCTCCGGGTACATGGCGCGATTCCCAACAGTCGAGGATATGGTAAATTTCAATTTGCACTGTCACATATGCTGATGTATTCTGACATTCTGTGATTATTAATAGGTGCGAGTGATGGTGCCTGGAGCGGCTCGAAAATTGAATGAGCAACGTGGGTTATCCTCCGAGTATCTCGTTAGAGCTCATCAGAAGTCTCCCGGCGCGTCTCAAGCAAGAACGTTTGATGAACCAACCAAAGGTGAGGTAGATCCTCAATATTCGTGTCAATGCCCACTCGTATTCTAATCACGATCTAATTAACAAATTCTCATCACCCCTCCCTAATTGGAATAAATTACGATAACGTCATAAGGCCGCAATTGTATCAGAATTCATGAAGCGCTAACACATGCTTTCTATTTTGAAGATGTGATTCTGGGGCCACAAAGGCTGACTGAAGAGGGCACGTCTTTGCTTTGCAAATCAGCCCCCGATATATGTGCATCTAACCCTCAGGCGATCAGCTACGTGGAGAAGGCCGATCTCTCCCACATGTTGCCAGCTTATCCCGACGCTCAGGTGGTGGATCCGCGCTTCACATTCGTCGATAAGGCAGAGCCGGGGGTCGTGGATTCCCGGCTGAGCGGCTTCGTCGATAAAGAAGGCCTTATCGACTCCAGGATTCTGTCCGACTCGAGGCAGAACATGATCGCCTTTACCGACAGTAAGGAACACTCGCTCGGACAAGAGCCGAGGTACGTCGAATTTTGCACTGGTGTTAGAGTGGAAAAATGTCCTAACGATCTCATGAATCATTCACCTAATATCACGGCTATATCCGATGCTAGGCACGTGACATATGCTGACACCAATCCCAAGGCTGAAACCCTCATGGACAGTCCGATGAGTTACAATCGGTACAACACTCTGGCTGGACAGACTGTGCCGATTATGCTGAAGCACCACAACAGCCCCTCGGTTTCGGCCATTCAGGCACAGGGGATGTACCAAAATTTCGGGACTATTCATGCAGGCAGTGTTCACCCGGGTACTATGCACTCGGGGACCATCCACTCGGGCATTCTGAGGGTCTCGGAACCCGGCACGAGCTCCAGCTCCAACTCAAGTCAGCGCAGCATGACCCTGCAGAACCCCAAGAGAAAATCCCAGATCGCCCAGAATACTTTTAGCACGCTCGAGTGCGAGAAGAGGAAGACCCGTAATCCCGGACTTCCTGGTAAAGCTGGGTTCTACACTGGAAGCGCTGTATGACCACCACCACCGCCGCCAACCCCGAGATAACTTGGCGAGAGCGAGTCTGAACTCTAATTCTGTTTCAGTCCTGCTGAATGGTCCATCAGAGGGAGTGAATTTGGGGGCTCGGTGTGGCGTGTCTCGTGGGAGGCTGGTGGTTTCTATGTAAAATTAATGCAGTGGGGGACACTAGTGCACTGCCAATTGCAGAGACTTTCTTATGATTATATTGTTACGATATTGAAATAAGAAAAGCCAGTTCAAATCAAAGTGTAGCGTGTTCCCCCTTCTATTTAATATTGTAAATAAAAGAAGAGGAATATCGATCGAAAACATCGATCGTCACTTGGAACGGAAGAACTTCACTTCGACAGAAACCTCCTTCCTGTCAACTATTCCTTGTTCTAAGAAAATAAAACCGCCCTTTGATTTGAACTGGCTTTTCTTATTTCAATATCGTAACAATATGTACTGTTACGATGAAGAATGTGATAAATTAAGTGTGCTGAGTGGAATGAGTCGTGTGTACATAAGTAATGGTGTACAATGCATCGAGGAAAGTAACTGTAAACTCACTTGGAAATTACACTTTTGTATTGAAGAAGAATTAATAATGGAGTTTGGAGATGAATTGCGGTTGTTGAATGAATGGTGAGAGGTGTCTGATATATTGAATGTGAAGTGCTACAAGCAGTGAGATGGACATTTTGAAAATGTCACTGTCAAGCCAATGGATGATCCGATTTGGGCCAGTTAGCACCTCATGTTATGACGATTGTGGTGTCTCTTCCAAATAAAGAGGAATGATGGTCGATCGATGGTGTAGTTGCATCGATATTTAATTTATGTCACGCCTTGCTGTAAGTCGAGTGTATCGCACGCTGCGCGCAGGACTTCTGCACGATGTAACGGAAAATATTATGGATCACTTCGGCATAAACTTCGTTCTCAATGAATGTGAGTACAAACCGCGCCTTTGGCTTGGCCTGTAAACTTCATATTCGCTGAAAACGACATTTGTACCCTTGTACTATAATGTACTATCAGATGTCTCAAAGGGGTTGAATTCAAAATCAATTCACTTCAAATGTTTGATAAGTTAAGAACTAATAAAGAGTAACATGAGGCGCCATTCACGCAAAATGAGATGATTCATTGGTGAGAGCAGAATGAGAATGAGAGTAAAGTCGTATTATTAACATTAGGTAAGGATTATTCGTCGTGAAACTGATTGACAGGGTGCATAAATGAAATGTTCAATTATTCTAACGGGAGAGACAATACTGAATGAATATTCTCAAATCGATCAATATAACTCTACGATTCAAATCCCAGAACATATCAAAGAGGAGCGACAAAAATAATGGGAGCAGTGTGCAAAATATTTTACGGCTAACATTTATGGGACAGGTTGAATGATGCTCTTTCCAATTTTTCGCGTTTGCTGTCATGTATACAGTCCCCATAAACATGCGTAACGAGTGATGTATGATAGAATTTTGTTACTATGCGAACGTTGTTCGGTCGTTGAAGGTAAAACGAAGTATTGGGAATCGATGGTTATCTGGGAGTGGGTGAAGTGTATGTAAGTTTGCCAGCTATTCATATTATGTCATGTAATTATATCGTAGTTGAATGTAATAAAGAGGTTTCCTTAATCATTACAAGTGTTCCCGTGATTGACCGTATTTAAATAACAATATAATTTGAAACTGCTTGTTTTTTTTTTTTTTAATTCTTCCAGTTTTCACTTTTTCCACATACTTTTGCGAGTTTTGGATAGCCCGTCGCTTAAATAGTTGGAATCAACGTTCACCCGACTAAAAAATTCGATTTTGGCGAAAATCCACTTGCCCCGGAAGACCCGAAAATCTGACCCTTTGGTTGGGGCGAAAAAAAACGGTTTCTCAGTTTTCACTTTTTCCCCATCCTTTTGACAGTTCTGACTAGCCCGGCGCTTAAATAGTTGGAATCAACGTTCACCCGACTAAAAAATTCGATTTTGGCGAAAATCCACTTGCCCCGGAAGACCCGAAAATCTGACCCTTTGGTTGGGGCGAAAAAAAACGGTTTCTCAGTTTTCACTTTTTCCCCATCCTTTTGACAGTTCTGACTAGCCCGGCGCTTAAATAGTTGGAATCAACGTTCACCCGACTAAAAAATTCGATTTTGGCGAAAATCCACTTGCCCCGGAAGACCCGAAAATCTGACCCTTTGGTTGGGGCGAAAAAAAACGGTTTCTCAGTTTTCACTTTTTCCCCATCCTTTTGACAGTTCTGACTAGCCCGGCGCTTAAATAGTTGGAATCAACGTTCACCCGACTAAAAAATTCGATTTTGGCGAAAATCCACTTGCCCCGGAAGACCCGAAAATCTGACCCTTTGGTTGGGGCGAAAAAAAACGGTTTCTCAGTTTTCACTTTTTCCCCATCCTTTTGACAGTTCTGACTAGCCCGGCGCTTAAATAGTTGGAATCAACGTTCACCCGACTAAAAAATTCGATTTTGGCGAAAATCCACTTGCCCCGGAAGACCCGAAAATCTGACCCTTTGGTTGGGGCGAAAAAAAACGGTTTCTCAGTTTTCACTTTTTCCCCATCCTTTTGACAGTTCTGACTAGCCCGGCGCTTAAATAGTTGGAATCAACGTTCACCCGACTAAAAAATTCGATTTTGGCGAAAATCCACTTGCCCCGGAAGACCCGAAAATCTGACCCTTTGGTTGGGGCGAAAAAAAACGGTTTCTCAGTTTTCACTTTTTCCCCATCCTTTTGACAGTTCTGACTAGCCCGGCGCTTAAATAGTTGGAATCAACGTTCACCCGACTAAAAAATTCGATTTTGGCGAAAATCCACTTGCCCCGGAAGACCCGAAAATCTGACCCTTTGGTTGGGGCGAAAAAAAACGGTTTCTCAGTTTTCACTTTTTCCCCATCCTTTTGACAGTTCTGACTAGCCCGGCGCTTAAATAGTTGGAATCAACGTTCACCCGACTAAAAAATTCGATTTTGGCGAAAATCCACTTGCCCCGGAAGACCCGAAAATCTGACCCTTTGGTTGGGGCGAAAAAAAACGGTTTCTCAGTTTTCACTTTTTCCCCATCCTTTTGACAGTTCTGACTAGCCCGGCGCTTAAATAGTTGGAATCAACGTTCACCCGACTAAAAAATTCGATTTTGGCGAAAATCCACTTGCCCCGGAAGACCCGAAAATCTGACCCTTTGGTTGGGGCGAAAAAAAACGGTTTCTCAGTTTTCACTTTTTCCCCATCCTTTTGACAGTTCTGACTAGCCCGGCGCTTAAATAGTTGGAATCAACGTTCACCCGACTAAAAAATTCGATTTTGGCGAAAATCCACTTGCCCCGGAAGACCCGAAAATCTGACCCTTTGGTTGGGGCGAAAAAAAACGGTTTCTCAGTTTTCACTTTTTCCCCATCCTTTTGACAGTTCTGACTAGCCCGGCGCTTAAATAGTTGGAATCAACGTTCACCCGACTAAAAAATTCGATTTTGGCGAAAATCCACTTGCCCCGGAAGACCCGAAAATCTGACCCTTTGGTTGGGGCGAAAAAAAACGGTTTCTCAGTTTTCACTTTTTCCCCATCCTTTTGACAGTTCTGACTAGCCCGGCGCTTAAATAGTTGGAATCAACGTTCACCCGACTAAAAAATTCGATTTTGGCGAAAATCCACTTGCCCCGGAAGACCCGAAAATCTGACCCTTTGGTTGGGGCGAAAAAAAACGGTTTCTCAGTTTTCACTTTTTCCCCATCCTTTTGACAGTTCTGACTAGCCCGGCGCTTAAATAGTTGGAATCAACGTTCACCCGACTAAAAAATTCGATTTTGGCGAAAATCCACTTGCCCCGGAAGACCCGAAAATCTGACCCTTTGGTTGGGGCGAAAAAAAACGGTTTCTCAGTTTTCACTTTTTCCCCATCCTTTTGACAGTTCTGACTAGCCCGGCGCTTAAATAGTTGGAATCAACGTTCACCCGACTAAAAAATTCGATTTTGGCGAAAATCCACTTGCCCCGGAAGACCCGAAAATCTGACCCTTTGGTTGGGGCGAAAAAAAACGGTTTCTCAGTTTTCACTTTTTCCCCATCCTTTTGACAGTTCTGACTAGCCCGGCGCTTAAATAGTTGGAATCAACGTTCACCCGACTAAAAAATTCGATTTTGGCGAAAATCCACTTGCCCCGGAAGACCCGAAAATCTGACCCTTTGGTTGGGGCGAAAAAAAACGGTTTCTCAGTTTTCACTTTTTCCCCATCCTTTTGACAGTTCTGACTAGCCCGGCGCTTAAATAGTTGGAATCAACGTTCACCCGACTAAAAAATTCGATTTTGGCGAAAATCCACTTGCCCCGGAAGACCCGAAAATCTGACCCTTTGGTTGGGGCGAAAAAAAACGGTTTCTCAGTTTTCACTTTTTCCCCATCCTTTTGACAGTTCTGACTAGCCCGGCGCTTAAATAGTTGGAATCAACGTTCACCCGACTAAAAAATTCGATTTTGGCGAAAATCCACTTGCCCCGGAAGACCCGAAAATCTGACCCTTTGGTTGGGGCGAAAAAAAACGGTTTCTCAGTTTTCACTTTTTCCCCATCCTTTTGACAGTTCTGACTAGCCCGGCGCTTAAATAGTTGGAATCAACGTTCACCCGACTAAAAAATTCGATTTTGGCGAAAATCCACTTGCCCCGGAAGACCCGAAAATCTGACCCTTTGGTTGGGGCGAAAAAAAACGGTTTCTCAGTTTTCACTTTTTCCCCATCCTTTTGACAGTTCTGACTAGCCCGGCGCTTAAATAGTTGGAATCAACGTTCACCCGACTAAAAAATTCGATTTTGGCGAAAATCCACTTGCCCCGGAAGACCCGAAAATCTGACCCTTTGGTTGGGGCGAAAAAAAACGGTTTCTCAGTTTTCACTTTTTCCCCATCCTTTTGACAGTTCTGACTAGCCCGGCGCTTAAATAGTTGGAATCAACGTTCACCCGACTAAAAAATTCGATTTTGGCGAAAATCCACTTGCCCCGGAAGACCCGAAAATCTGACCCTTTGGTTGGGGCGAAAAAAAACGGTTTCTCAGTTTTCACTTTTTCCCCATCCTTTTGACAGTTCTGACTAGCCCGGCGCTTAAATAGTTGGAATCAACGTTCACCCGACTAAAAAATTCGATTTTGGCGAAAATCCACTTGCCCCGGAAGACCCGAAAATCTGACCCTTTGGTTGGGGCGAAAAAAAACGGTTTCTCAGTTTTCACTTTTTCCCCATCCTTTTGACAGTTCTGACTAGCCCGGCGCTTAAATAGTTGGAATCAACGTTCACCCGACTAAAAAATTCGATTTTGGCGAAAATCCACTTGCCCCGGAAGACCCGAAAATCTGACCCTTTGGTTGGGGCGAAAAAAAACGGTTTCTCAGTTTTCACTTTTTCCCCATCCTTTTGACAGTTCTGACTAGCCCGGCGCTTAAATAGTTGGAATCAACGTTCACCCGACTAAAAAATTCGATTTTGGCGAAAATCCACTTGCCCCGGAAGACCCGAAAATCTGACCCTTTGGTTGGGGCGAAAAAAAACGGTTTCTCAGTTTTCACTTTTTCCCCATCCTTTTGACAGTTCTGACTAGCCCGGCGCTTAAATAGTTGGAATCAACGTTCACCCGACTAAAAAATTCGATTTTGGCGAAAATCCACTTGCCCCGGAAGACCCGAAAATCTGACCCTTTGGTTGGGGCGAAAAAAAACGGTTTCTCAGTTTTCACTTTTTCCCCATCCTTTTGACAGTTCTGACTAGCCCGGCGCTTAAATAGTTGGAATCAACGTTCACCCGACTAAAAAATTCGATTTTGGCGAAAATCCACTTGCCCCGGAAGACCCGAAAATCTGACCCTTTGGTTGGGGCGAAAAAAAACGGTTTCTCAGTTTTCACTTTTTCCCCATCCTTTTGACAGTTCTGACTAGCCCGGCGCTTAAATAGTTGGAATCAACTACCCGGCTAAAAAATTCGATTTTGGCAAAAGTCGACTTTGCCCCGGGAAAAACGGAGAGACCTTGAAAGACCTGCGTACCTCCAATCAGAACCAAATTCTCCTCTCGGGATGATCCAATGAAATTTCAAATAAATTGAAATCGCACCTTTAGGAAACCACATTTTTTATTAACAATGTGAATGGAACTCCCGCATCGATTGATTGTTGTTGCAAGTTTCGAGCAATTCCACCTGCATTTCTGAGGAAAGTCATATCATTGACAATTTCCTTTTTCATTTAACTAAAAAAATTCACCCGCTAGTTTCCCCAAATTCCGTCATCACCCCCGCTGTTGCCTGCAGTCGATAAGCTTTCCACCCGTCAGTATGCTACCACTAGCCGACCAGCACAAACATTCTTGCCGACTCCCCATTAATCATCAAAACCAAATAAGGAAACCCCCTTCACTAACGAAAGACGGTTCGCTATTCAAACATATCGTATGACGTCAATCGGATTCTCAAAACCCCCTTCGATAATGTCTCCTCGCACATTCCCCCATGAACAATCTTCCCTATCTCAGAAATGGAACATAGAGAAACAACATCAGACCCTCGTGAACTTCCCATTGTTCAAAGGCCTCAGCTACACACCAATAATCCCACAACTCCCAACAATTAAAAATGAAAAATTGCCCAGACGCCATCGTCCCACAGCGCCACCACACAGCCCACCTAATGTTCAATTAACATCGTATAATTGCCCGACCAATTAGCGCTGTCCGTTAAATTTTAATCTACAATTTGAATTCATTTCAATGCGTTTAAAATTTATTGAATACATAATTAACGACACGTAAAGAAGTGAATGCAGATAGCACGAGAGGAACGACGAGTGTATGGCCTATAAGTGCATTCTACCCCTGTTTTTCTCCGTCTTTTCAATGTGCTTGGGCTCGCAAAGGGCCCCTCAGGCTGCAAACACTCATTTCAACATTTCTTCCACGTGTAATTTACCTCACGCCAGTTAGTCAAGATCATGGAGTCTGAGTCGATAAATTATCATTCCCACTCGTGTCTGGCGATTCGATCCGATTGATTTCATCCCGAATATTCCTCCACAACAACTCTCTCACTGGCATCTCCAGACATTTCGCACGGAATCCAATCCAACTCCCAATACCCCAAATGTCATTTTAGTAGCGAAGCGGTAGAACGGTTCAAGTCGATTTATCCCTTAGCTGAGTTTTCAAGGAATATCTCCAAATCTAAGGGAGATAACAAAATTTTTGTTAATACCTTTTTTGTAGCCCTCAATTCGTTCTACATAAAAGATTGAGACCAAAATTTTTCTATTTCCCTTAGATTTCGAGATATTCATTGTAAACTAGCCAATAGTCAAAACAGGGAAGTATAAAATTTGAATGAATTCTAACTTCGATAGGTGTAAGAAATTGATCGATCTAATTTATTCTCAAATCATTCTGTTAAACAATAGTCTTTCGTTCCACTACGATCTTTCAATCCGTGGCTTTCAAAATAAATGATTTATTACAAAAGTGTGACACTGACGATAATTTTCATATTAAGTACCGAATTTAAATTTCTTTTTACTTTTTTACTCTAATTTTCTCATAAAACTCTTTGAAATCCTCGCGTTTCTAAATTAATTATATTAACATATTAACATTCGTTCAAAATTTATTTCAGCTGTTAATCTCCAAAATAAAAATTTTGTTTATACTACTTTAATTCAATTAATTGCCTTTTTTTCCCACTACAGATCACGTTATATCATTCAAAATTGGCCGGCGGGCTAGTTTTTTCTTGCCCTCCCACTAATTTTTAGGCGTCCATTATTACACTCCCCCTCCTGACTCTAGCCCATCCTTTTTCTATCCCCATCTCTCTCCAATCCAATTAAAAACACCGGACGATCGCACGAAATGGCAGAGAGCGCATCGACCGCGGTAGTAGTTGCGTCGCACGAGCGAATTTTAATTGATGTTTCGAGTGGATCCGAGGGCCGACGTTTTTTCAGGGCTAGACTACCCATCAGCCACCGGAAAACTCTCCATCCCCGGTGACAACTCGGTTTATTCAAAACTTATCGATTTCCATATCTGTTATCCTCCCCCAAAAATACCGGGTATCAATAATAGAATTTTACTCGCGATTCGATAACAATTTCGATAAAAAAAAATTGAAGTGCACAATCATTGATCCTGGGGGTTGTCGACGTATTCGACTTTTACGCAATATGCGGAAATCAGTGGTGTTACTACCGGTTTCGGGCGTGGTTGACTGACAGCGCGAAAATTGCCCAACTTTTTGGCGGAATAGAGAGAGAATTCTAGAGATACCAGTGAAATCGATATCACCGACATGAGCATAATCGATAGGCCCATGACCCCGATAGTCCAATAAAAATAAAGAAATTACAAAAACATCTGTAATCTCGATAGTATCGTAATGCTCCAGTCGGTAATCCATTTAATACAATTTTTTTTAACGTCATTTCGTGCCTCCTTATCGTGTTTTTTATCCTCATCAGTGTTCGCGGCGAGGAAATACGACTGAGAGAGTGAAATAAAAGACAACTCCGTTAAGGGCAAAAGGCGGGGACTCACTTGAGAAAGAGAGATAAATATATCATGCGAGATGAAATAAAGAAAGAGAACTCTCAACGGAGGCCATGATGCTTAATCCTCCAGGCCATCTATCATCGCACCGGAGTATACTAGTTAGCCGATTCTATCTACCCGCCTTTTTTACACGCCGCGAAAGATCGTCTTCTTTTGTTACCTTGTTTAATAACACGTGATGAATGTACAATCATCCGCGCCCTCTGCAATGGCGGAGATATACTTTTTCTTTTCGGTGGAGAAATACTTCAATTCTTCGGCTTTCTTTTGCTCGGTCTGTAGCCGCTCAGATGTCGTCAGCTATCACGTTTTAATCATTTTGACAGTTGTAGGGAGCTTTTGAGAGTGAAATATTGTTGGAGTAATCATTTTAGTTAATAAGGAAAGTTAGAGATGGCAGAGAACAGCGATTCATTGGAAAGTGAAGGAGAAAAAGTGCATTCACACCAAGTGGAGGTACAAAAGAGGGAATTGTTAAGTCGCAAGTTGAGGAATTCACAATGTTTTAATGTTGGGGTCACCACTGTAATGGGAAAATAAGGTGATAAATTTGTTGAATGAAGTTTCAGATAGTTTCAAAATCAATAAAAATGCGTGAATTATCGCAAAATATAAATATTTCATTGTAATTTCAGCAACTGAAAAAGAGGTATACAATAGAAATGATATTGATTCAATTTTGGATCGTCAACTATCACATTTCAATCATTTTGACAGCTCTAGGAATCTTTCAAGTAAAATACAATTGCAGTAATCATTTTAGTCAATAAAAAAATTATAGACCGCACAAAATAGTCATTCATTAAAAAGTAAGAGAGAAAAATTACATTCACATCCATTGGGGCTACGATATAATGAAGTCTCAAGTCGTAAGTTAAGGAAGTGGCAGACTAAACAGATGACGAAATCATTTGAAAGGTTAAACTGTCTAATTAAACATAATTTTGTGACAAGATATGTTTTAATGTTATTCTATTACAAAACAGGACATTCACGATGTAATTGGTTGGAGCATAATCTCTTCATGTCATTATCATCACGAAATATCTGACTTTCCCCGTTTACGGATGATTATTTATTTTAAAAAATAGCAATCATCATGATTAATTCAGTTGAATTCCCATTCTGAAGGATTCACCCTCTGATATCCACTACAAATAATCCTGTCTTCACACTCATTTTGATAGAACTATCGGACTAATAATGTGTTCACCTCAGCTATAGCCGAGCGCAGAGCCATTTACGCTTATTTCGGCCCACTTTATATTTTTCAAGCATCGCAGATTGAAACGGTTAATGTGTTCGACTTTAACTGCGATATTTCTTCATCAGTTTAACCGGGCCAATCTCTCCCCGCGATCGATGATTCTGGGGGATCACGAATACCTCAGGAACTCCCAAATTCATCGTCGGGTCTGATTAATCGTGAAACGTTCTTTATCCAACTGATGGAAACGCATTAGCCCGGGTGGTATTAAATTACCAGGGGAATTATCTGAGCTATTAAATTTCTCCAAAAAATTCCATTTATTTTATCTCCAACATTCGCATTTACTACTTTCTTCCTCATGCTATTCGCGTTTATTCTGGCTTTACCTCGTAATCTTTTGCATCATTTTCCACCACCCACAGTTGGCTTTCGTATTTTTTAGCGCTAGACCTGGACAGACAAACCCGCTTATCACGGTAGCTGGCGGAGGAAACGAGCTCAAACGTGCGCGGCCACTGACGAACCTGTAATATGAATTTTTGTTACGTCCCCTCTTGTTCCTCGTTTTTTTAATCTCAGCTATGGCATGTGTATGTTTGTGGGTCGAGAGCTATCGAGATAGCCAGGGTCCATCCGCCCCCTCTTTGCGCGTTCAAATTTGTAATACCGGGATTAATCCGTGAAATTGTTCGGCCTCCGGGGGACCGCGCGCTAGACGCTTTTTCCATCACTTTTTTAATATCAAAAATGTATCAAAGGTGATATGGAAAATAGCGAGGGACTTATTGAGTCTTTATTTGAGGGGTCTATCTGCGAGGGATCCTATCTCGAAAAGTTTATACATCATGAAGTGATTTCGTGCGGGGGCTTTTCGGAAGAGGGTAATTTCGATTAATTATTGTTCAATTAGACTGGCCAGATTGGATATTGTTATGTGAGAAGAAAATAGATATTTCCACATTTAAAAAAAATAGTAATTCATAAATTATTTTTGAATGAAGTTATTACGACTTTATTGTTGAATAATTTATGAAAAATTGATTTACACCGTGAAAATCATTCTTTTCACATCGTAATAACTGAAATTTAAACACGAGTAATTAAAAACGAGTAATCCTTTGCAATTTTCATTCATGAATTCATTCATGAATCACCACTTGATGATCAAAAAATAATTGTTTAATTAGACAGGCATTCATTTGGCGTTTACCACTTGCTTCATAAATAATTTATGCGCAATTACCAAAAGTCGATTGCCTGCAAAAAATTCGTTTTCGGGAAGTTGAAGCAATGAAATATTTGAATAACATGAAAGTATTCAACAACTAGTAATCCTCTGCAATTGTCATTCATGAATAATCACCACTTGACGATAAAAAAATATAGAAAACAATATTTACCTCAAAATAAATGAATACGATAAATCCCAAATCCATAAAACCGAAACATGAGCAAACTTCTTGTAACGTGTCGACACTCAAGTAATTTGATTTGGTCTACCCCGCAATTGTCTCTTCCGAATCCCCAGTAAATTACTTGACAAATTCCGTGGTGCTCGCATCCCCCACCGACTCCTCAGATATCTCAGCGTAAAAGATTGGTGGTACGTCTGATGGGGCTGTTCGAAGGGGTGTGTTAAGAAGTCAGAGGGGGTGTGAGGGAGGCCAAGTCGTTTGCTGGAGCGATGGATCAACAGGAGATGAAGAGGGGAGAAATGTACGATCTCACAAGTGACCCCTCGCTAGCTCTGGGGAGTTCGTACGGCCGATGGAAATCGCAGTTGTCGAGAAACGATGGCAGAGAAGACTCCACCATTTGCTGGACAAAGAGGTGCGTATTTTTTCCTCCCCTTGCTCGCACAACCCCTCGGTAAGAACACGAAGAAGTCTATCTTGTGGCCTCTGGGGGTCAACGCCAATGGGCTAAAAGAAAAGCCCCACGGACCAGTACGAATTGAACCCACATTTTTATCAAAACTTTTCCCTCCCACTGTTATTTTAACCGAAATAAATTTCGTGATAAACTATTTTTGACAAATTGACGTCAATTTTTTTTTCGTTCCACTGAATGTCAATGAATTTTTCGGGCCCCCAAGAGGGAAAAATCGAGAAAGAATAAACGTAATGTTGCCATGGCAACCAGTGGGGAAGAAAGGAGGGGAGGGAGAGCGTCTAAATCCACGAAGCACCCTTCCGGCAGAACGGTGACTCGCTAAGCCGAGGAGATTTGTACGAGCCACGTTGGTTGGTTGGTTCATTGTTTCAACCGCCATATCACACTGCATCGTTTCAAGTTCTCCCATTCTCTCTCATCCCCTCATCATCGCCGCAGCCTCCCTCCGCCGGTTTCTTTCTTTTCCATTTCATCGGTATATGTTTTACCTCTCGACGTTTATTCGATTGTGGAAAAATATGAGCTACTTCCCGCCGTGAGCAAGAACCATCAATGAAATTTCCCGGGAATCATCGCGTTAAGGTGAATAAAGTTTCAGAGATGATTATAATTTAATTTTGATCATACAACGATTGCCGCACCTGCGCTTATTAAATCCGATGTTTTCATCCCAAAGTCTATCGTTTTGAAAGTCTCTTAAATTCTTTATCTCCTGTGTTGGAGTGTCTCGCACGCATTGAAGTATGCAAGTGTGTCTTTCAATTACAATAATAATGAGGACAACGTTCAACTTATGGGGAAATGATTAATTATTTCAATATATTCTAGATTGACTGGGGCCAGACATTCAAATGTACATGAATCACTCCAATTTCACAGCAGAAACGAATGTCTGAATTTCACACACTTTTTGTAGACATTTTTCAGACACTAAGGAACGTCTGAGTGAAATAAAAATTTGTCTGAATTGCAGACGAACAGGTGCTTAAACATCTTAATTAATGTTTAAAATTCAGACGCATTTTGATTTTATTCCAACGTTTTTTAGTGTCTGAAAAATGGCTACACACGGAGAGAAATGTTCCGTAAAATTACGGAACTCATAATTCGCTCACCGATTACGGAATAGGTTCAGAAAATTTAAGTGACGGTATCGTAATTTTTTACAGGAAATTCAGATAAAAATTAGGGAGCGCTCTGGAAAAATTCCGTTACAGTTCCGTAAAATTTCCTACAACCACATTTCGCTTCGGAATTACGGAAAAGATACGTAATTTTTATTGAATATGTCTGTCCGTGCCAAAGATGTGTGAAGTTCAGACATGGGTTTCTGCTGTGTTCAATAGTAATTTTCTTCCAATTCCATAAGATTGATACTCAATAGCAAAATAACGTCTCCCTCCTCCGATTTCTTGCTTTTCCATTTCATCCGTATATATTTCACTTCTCGGCGTTTATTCGACTGCGAAAAAATACGGGCCACTTCCCGCAGTGGACAAGAACCATCAATGAAATTTCCCGTGAATCATCGGATCACGGAGCATAAAGTTTCATCGTCAAAGACCCTTGTCGGCCATGTTCGAGACGATTATAATTTAATTTTGTTGAAATACTATTTGGATACATCGTAAATACACCGATTACCGCACACGCGCTTATTAAATCCGATGTTTTTATCCCAAAGTGTCCCGTCTCCCTCTCGTTTTGAGAGTCTCTTAGACTTCTTCTCTCCTATATTGCAGGGTTTCGCACGCACTCGAGTATATAGGTGTGCCTTCCTTTACGATATTTCAATGCTAATTTCACGGGGCTCTCGGGGGGCTCATCTCGACCACTGTGCATTGAACAAGGACGCTAGATGTCGGTGGAGATCGCTCTGCCGAGGATTTTAGGTGTGGAGGGGGAATATACAACTCTTGAAGGCGGCACCACTGATGATGACGAGATGATCACTTAATTTGGCCAACGGAACAGCTGCCGCGGCCCTCTACACTAGTCTTTTTTCACTTCCTGCCAGGAGGAAAATTATTAAATTGTTTGTGAGGAAAATTTCTAATGATCCAAACTCTCCCGTAAATCATCATACTACCTGTAATTTTATAGTGATTTCATTCCCCGGCTTTTGTCCCCTCGAAGGCGTCCGGAATGAAACGAGAGAGTGAAGAAATCTGCGGATTTCGCTCACCCGCGGGAGTCCGATAGTTGGTTACCTCCTTAATCCTGCGACGATTATTTATGGGTGTGGAATGAAGACTCCGCTTCTTCTTCGTCGTCTTGTTTTCGTTGCTTTTTGTATTCATTCTGTAACTTTTTTCCCTCCTGCCGAATGTGAGGAGAAGAGGATGTATAGGTCTACCTCACCGCGGGTCGCATACCTATGCTCCTTGGATCCGTTATTAAATTATTATACGAGCAGGAGATTTACCGGCCCTCCTTGGCCACTGTCTGGGGCCAGGATTAACGCGCTTCATCTCAATGCTCGGTTTTTGGATGTTTCTGGGTTTATTCGAAATTTATCCATTACGCCGTTAGTGTTTTTTTAATTTGAGTAGCGGGGGCATTTGAAGGTTCAATGGCGTGATGTGAAAATTCATTCACGATTAAATCGTTCAGTAAATTCATTATCATTCTGAAAATTCAAAGGAATTATTTTTTTTATATTCGGCGATCATTTCAATGACAGCTTGAGCTTTTTTAATCATTGTGACGATGAAAATTTTCATTCAATGTTCTAGAAGTCAACTTTTGTCAACAACAGTCGTTGTTTGAAATATCAATATTTTTCATTTGAAATTCTGTAGCAAATTTTTATAATCATTCAATTAGAATTCATTTTATTTATAGAAGTAACATTTGAAAATATAAATGTATTAGTTTGAATAATTATTTCAATGAAATTATTCAAACATTAGATGCCACAATTTCAATAACCTTCGGGAAATGCAACAGAAACACTTATTCCTTCCATATAAATTGAATCCAGAGGAAACATGACTTGAATAAACAGATAAACCAATTGCCTTTTCATTCGCGAATTCAGTTCACTATTTCAACATATTCCGGAGCGATTGACGTGGGACATTCGAATAAACCCAAATCACAGCACCTCCAACACTGATTTCCCATAGCACAATAAGATTGATCGACGCCATTACGAAGTATTTCGCCCGCGAGTCATTCTCAACGCATTCGAATCCCTGAAATCACTTGCAGTTTCAGGCGTTTTATTTGGTATTCCGCGTGAAAGCGAAAATAGAATTAAAGAAAGTTGTAATCTCCCCGTGTGATGGGGCGGTGGGGGGAGCGGAGGGGCGTGGAAGGGGGAGAAGCGGGGGAAGTTGAACGGTAGCCGACACATAAAGATTCTAATCCCCAGGATAACTTCTGTTGGTCGCCTCGAAAAAATGTCCATAAACTTAATCAATTTATTGCCCAGGTAAGTAAAAATGTATCTAATCCCGCGTGAAAATGGAAATATCCAGCATTATGTTATTTATAACTCCTTACGTGGCACTGAAGCACGGAAAATCTGTCACTCCCCGGGGTTTGGTTATAATTCAAAAATTCAAATTACGTATTCTATTAGATGTGATGCCTGCGGCGAACAACAGAGGGGTGGAGAGGATGGAATGGGAGAGGAGCCTCGGGTCACGACGGCAAACGTATGTGGAGGCGAAATCACGCGAGTGCGAGTGAGGTGAGAGAATGAAGAGAGTCAAGTCCGAAAAAGGGATATAAAGGAAGTGGAGGGGGGGCCCTTGTGAGTCCAGAGAGCGGCACGGGGAAAGAAATGAGAAAGAGTGTAATAAATTGGCGGTGAGATTATTCTCGACGTGCATTAAGACGTCAAGCGGCGACGGACGCCTTGGAAAGTATTGCCCGACACCTCGGCCTGTGTTGGCCAGCGCTCCTCTTTCATTTCTCGTCTCACTTCCACGCTGGATGCTTTGAACGAGAGCTCTGATGTACGATCCTCTCACTCGCGAGATCACCTCTCGGGAACTGTCTTTTTTTTTTCTGCTGCGGCTGTTGCACAAGTGGACTTTCTGATTGTATTGGTCAACTTGACGGAAGGTACGCCGAGGAAATTATACTCGAGCCTAATCAGGGGAGGTGTGAACGGGCTCATCTGAATTCGTTAACACTCGTGGGATCATCACTCATTTTTTTTCGAGGATTTTGAGGTGGAGGGTTGGGGTTTTTGAATATACAGAGGGAAATGGAATTCCAGTGTTGAGGATTTTTTTATTTCGTTCAGAAAGGGATGATCCGGAGTTGTTGATGGGACATTTAATGAACAATTGATGTCTGGGTTTTCTTATTTTTATTTTTCTTTATTTTAGAGAAGTCAGTTGGTAATGATTTAAGTGCATATATTATTGTAAATCACAAAACGTCTGCTCAATTTTTTTATTTCGATAATTATGATGAAAAATTATCTAAAATAGTTAATGTGAGATAACAAATTGATTATTCATTATTCACATCTCTTTCTTTACAAACCATCAAATAAAATCATCTCATGATCTGTTTTCCCAGATTAATTATCGAATTGAGAATCAATTTCTAAGAAATTTTGGAGTCATTTAATTCCTAAGGGATGAAATGAGAAAGTGACCTATTTATATGTCAATCTTCATAAATCCAAAATCAGGGATGAGATTGACCTTGTAGGTGTTAACGAGAAAGCCAGGTGTGCCATCATAACATATTACTTAACACTCTCGGAAAAAGGATATCCAAGGGGTGGAGATCTGGAAAAAAAAATGAGCACCCACAGTGTAGGCCCACGGGGGTCCGCCGGAGGGCTAATCCCACCGCATTGCATCATCGCCGGGCACTTATTATATTTAATCCTCACCTGGAACTCCTCACCCGTCCATTCTTATTTTCCCCAGTCCCGAGATTTCGATAAGAGATTCCACGGTGCGATACCGACGGAATCACGTCATTATCACTCTATTAAATTTATTTCCACGCATTTTTCATCCGTCGGAGTCGTAAAACCTCGCCGATTATGAGAATGAAAAATTGATTGAAATATCCTTTTGAATTCCATTCGACGCGAAATGAAAGATAAAAAAATATTTTCAAATTAATTTCGCGCGGTGTTTTTGCGCTCATAAAATATTCATGAGTTAAAAATAAAATAGCGACAGTTTGTTGTTGATAGCCATAACGACGCAAAACAGCCAATCAAATTTTTTTCACGCTTTTCACAACACGTGTAACACATCTAATACATCTCTATCCCAAGAGCTATCCAATTTCGTGATGCGTGACGGGGCCTTACCTGTCCAGGTGCGTTACCCAGGATTCAAGTGTTAGATGTATGCCCCGTCAGCCTCTCTCAAATCCACACGATGAAGACGTTGTAAATGCCCCAAGTCCCTGGTGTTATACAACAACAACAGAGTTTACATCTACACAGCATATCATCGATGCACACAACTCTATTCTTGTGTTCCCCATGCTTTCTCACACCTTGGGATGAGTTCCAAAAAAAACAACAACAGCACCAACGAGGAGAGACGCGGCCGTGTGCGGCGCACGGTCAAAGGCCCGCGGGGGGTAAGACTCGACTCGGACCGTGAGGCTAATTGATACGTAAGATTACCTTCCCGGGGATTCCTCTCGCTTTTAAACATCCACGAATGATTGGTTGTCGGGACTAGCGCGAACTGGCACTAAATTCCTCGCTCTATCTCAATTCTCGTCGGGGGAATAAAAAAAATTAATCTGTTTCTGTTGAGCTGTTTAAGTTTCACTTTCGGGGAGGATTAGTGAGGAATATTTAAATCGGGGGGATATTCATTTTCATTGTGATGGGCGGTGATTTTGGGTTGTTATATCGTGGATTTTTTTAACGATGTCATGTTGTAATGAATAAAAAGGAGACGTGTTTGGCAGAATTGTTTTAGATAAAAATGATTTTATTATCTGACAGGTGACATTGCACTTGATTTAGGGGAAAATCATGACATTTTAGATTTTATTGAACATTCTATGAAGTTCTGAATTTTTGAGCAGCAGCTCAGGGAACAAAAGTTTTGATTTTCAGGGAGATGTCAATCTACAACCAAATTTCAGTGATAAAAATCACTGGTGATCAGGGTCATTCTAGTCACTGTCCAGCATCACCAGTAATTGAGGATAAATTTCCGAAAATTAGTGACATGTTCCTGAAAATTAAAACTTTATTTCTGTCGGGAAGACGAGAATTTCCCAACTTATTCCAATCTTTAATTAGCTAAAAATTCAAGACTATTTTTACCTACATTTTCCTGAGTAATTGAACTAAAATTTCCACTGTCTATCGTTTTTTCCATAAAATTTTGAATTTGTCTCAATAACGGAATTTCTTGAAATTTCAGTGAAACTAAAAACTGATGAAAATTTCCAAGAAGTGTACCGATAATTTCATAGTATTATCCCAATGATAAAGCAGCATAATAGATCGCTGAAAATCTACGTTTCATGAAACGTTAAATGCATTTTCTTCAACCACGAATAATTTTATTCAAAAATAACCCTGAGGAATTCACCGATAGAACGATCATATTCCCGACTTCCCTCGATGGTTCCACGATATACCGCAGCCTAGAAATCCGAGGAAAGCCACAAAGTAAGTCACAAAAGATTTTAAACGAATAAATCTCTCTTTTCTCCTCTGCCACATCTCTGAAGTGGGAAAAGAAGGGACAAGGGCGGAGGGAAGAGGGTACCAGAGGGCGTGGCTCACGTGGGGTGATTTAGCGTCGAAGGTGCGTGTCTCTATCCACCAAGTATGCCGCAAGAAGACAATATAGGTAACCCATCCGTATATTGGGTATGGAATACAACAACTTGGAGCTTCGGCGTTCGGGTTTTGGGGCGGCAGGTTTACAGCCGTTTAGTGTTTTACGGGCGTTTTATGAATGCCGCGGCCTTTCGTGAATCCGACTCACACACGCGGTTAGGCTGTCTTACATGCCGTACCACAGGAAAACGTTTTTATTCGACGCACTAACTCTTCTATGGTGCATGGGCACTATCGTTCGCGCCATCGAGTGAGATAGAAATCGCAGGAATAAAGTGAAGTTTGCTGTAAATTTAAGTTCAATTATTTTTTGTAAAAAGTGGCGTCTTAAATAAGGGGTTTTGGAATGCGGCAGGTACATAATATAAAAAATAGAACGGGGATAGTGCGAGAAGAAACAATTCCATTGAATAATATTCGGAAAGTGTACCTGGAGAGAAATTCAATAACAATTACGTATTTAAACAATAATTTTGGACAATTATCGCAGAGATTGCAGTTGAAATTACAATTTTTTTTCGCAATTTTCACTTGAAATATTGCATTCTTTTTTACTAGGTTTGTTCTACTTTTTTCAGCGAAATTTTGAGGATGTCTTCTTCGTTTTATAAAAGTAAAATGAAGTTTTGTTTAAAAAATGAAACCAGGATATCACGTCCAAATTTTTTTAATTGACAGAAAGATTAAAATTTTCAATAGTTGAATGAAAATGGGACGTGTTTTGATGGGTTCTAGACCCTTCAAACCGATAACAAGCTATTAATAATCGTTCTAAGACCCGTTTTACCCCGCTGGCAATAGTCAAACCCATCTCATGCACTCTGACGCTGGGAGAATTTTTTCAAAATTTCATGGAAAATATGGTAGTAATTCTCCTGTGAGTAACATTGAATCCGATTTAGGGGTAAAATGGTAACGAAATTTCAAGTTTTAGGTAGAATTTCAGAAAATTCTTGAGCTTTCAGTGGTAGTAGAACAGAAATTTCACAACCCTGAATTACCCTGATGTTTCCGAACTGTCGTGGAATAATTGAACTGAAAAATCAAGTATTTTATTGATTTTCATATCATTCGGACAGAAAATCAATGGAATATTTGATTTTTCAATGACAAGATTTCCTGCAATTTCAGTGGAAATAAAAAATGAGAGAAATTTGCATCTGAATTTTCCGTGTCAAATCCCGCAAATTTTTAACACTGCACAAATATCATAAAACCGGTTATGTTTATAAATTTGAACAAATCAGACTGTCTTTGCTTTTAATAACCCCAAAATAATCTCTCAATAAAAACTAGAATCTGAATAAAAAATAAACCGGAGGCGAATCTCCAATTTTATGAAATTGAAACAATTATTGTTATGTTATAATTCAGACTGATAAGTCCCTCGATTAAATTCCCGAGAATTGAACGTGTTTCGATGCCTCCTAGACCCCTAAAACCGATAACAAGCTATTAATAATCATCCCCAGACCCTGAAACTCCCCCCAACCCCAAAACCCATCTCTCCCAAACCCCCAAACCTCATAAAACTGATTCTGCAACCTCAAAACAAGGAAGACAGCCAGCCTCTTTTGTTTCGTATCAAAAAGAGGGATATTTCGATTATCGAGAGTGAAGCGGCGCGTTACCTTTATACCCACTATGGCAAACGATCGGCTAACTCAGCGGTCACGCCCCCTACAAACGCCCGCTCCACCCCTTCCGACGCGCTCGTTTCTCGCCCAGCCCGATGTATATATTATACCCCAGTATCCCTCACCCCTCGCCCCCCCCCCTGATCCCCGCGAATACACTCGACTCTTTTTTCCGTTTAAATTAATTTGCAACGATTAATTTTTAATTAAACCCCCATGAACAAATGTGTTCGACTGCGAGTGAAAGAGAGAGAGAGGTTTGGGACTCTGTTTTACACTTCGAGGAAGGCTCCTTAATTTTTAATACATTTTTTTTGAATCCCCATCGAGTCAGTGCCTCTTTTTTTTAATTGTTTTTAATTCCGCCCGTTGTGAGAACGAGGACGTGGAATAAAAATGGTACTGGTGGTGGTATAAACCCAACGAAATCCCCGCCTACCCATAACGATATTTTAATTAAAGCCAGGCGCTCTCTGTGGCTGCTCGGCGGCTCTCTTCCGAGAGAAGAAATTCAATCTTGAGATAATAAATGATCGGTCCGTGAGGGGCTACTCCCTCTCTGCTCCAATGCCTCACACACCTCTTGGACAACACCTTAAGTTTTATGAGTGTGAGGCATGGTATATTCTCTTTTAATATTTTTTTTTCCCTCCACCTCTCCCTGACGATGCGACCAACACCTCAATCCCCTAAAGAGTTTCACACCTCGGAAAAAATAACACCGATGATTTCCAAACAGTCATGCTTTGGAAATTTTGGGTTGATTATCTCGTCTGCTACTTTATTATTCACTGAGAATAAGAAAGTAAAGAAGCAGTAGATCTTTATTCGTATCAAGAAACTCATGGCTTGAAAATTGAGAGAAAACAAGTGGAAAATTGTTTTGGTCACAACAGAGTCAATATATTTTTGTTAATAAACTAGCAAATTTATTCCGAATGGAATTTTTAAGAAGAGATATTTTAAAGTGAATTCAATGGTTCATTGAATTCAACAGTGCCCCAACGTTGAAATTTTTACCTTTTCCTGAATGTTGGGTCCACAAGATATTATTTTTCAACAACAGATTATGCAATCAATCTCATAATCGAACTTCTGAGGCCAAAATTACTTATCCTGATACAAAAAATTAGAAATTTTGGATTTGGCGAATCCAAAGCAAAAACTATCGTCAAGACATTTTGTACTCTTCCGAAAGTAGTCAAGTGGTTTTTGCATTAAAATATTTTGAAAATATTACTTATTTAATAAAATATTTACTCTTTCTACAAAAACCTTTGACGAAACATTGTGTTTTCTCAGTATACTCCACAAAAATGATGATGAAATTGATGGGAAGTATCATCGATTAGATTACGTGAATGATAATGGGTTTTAGCAGTAGACGAGGTGATTATAACGATGAAAAAAAGGA
This sequence comes from Diachasma alloeum, assembly GCF_001412515.2. Classification (NCBI taxonomy): domain Eukaryota; kingdom Metazoa; phylum Arthropoda; class Insecta; order Hymenoptera; family Braconidae; genus Diachasma; species Diachasma alloeum. The sequence continues at coordinate 4,349,535 of NW_021680342.1, read as the reverse complement.
AATGAAATGTTTTCTCTGTCATGAGAGGGATAAAACGAGCGTGACGAATTCGCAGAATGAAATTCAATCGTTACTGCGGCAACTCTGACTCGCTTGACTCGGCTCCGAAGGACGAAATTAATTATTACCCACGGGATATGGATGACGGATCAATTTGGGTATCTGTCCCACACCCACACGAGGGCTTCCAGGATATATATTTTTGACGTTGGATCGGTTGTTCTTTTTCCATTATGTTTCAGGTAGGGAGAAATTTCCAGTTATCCCACGGTTCATTTTCTACTACGGCTGTATTTCGGGTCTGACTGTAATCGGGATTGGTTCACTTCCGTTTGAGTATGACGTACTAGGAGTTATTTATGACAAACGAGAAATTTCCGGTGAATTTTTTCTTTTTCACTCTCGATTCCCCACCCTTTGCAGGTAAATGAACGTATGCTATGACATTTTAATTATTTTGATAATTCTAGGGATCTTTTGTGAGTGATATATGATTGGAGTAATTATTTCAGTTAATAAAGAACGTTGCAGACGGCAGTAAACAGTAATTCATTGGAAAGTGAAAGAGAATAATTACATTCACATCGACTGGTGCTAGCAGAGGGGATTTTTAAACTGCGAGTTGAGGAATTCATAATTTTTAAATGTTGATATCTTCGTTGTAATAGCGCAATGAGATTAAAACTTCCTTCAATGATGTTTCTGATGGTTGAAAGTAAAAGAAAATGCATAAATTATAGCCATATATTAATCTTTAATTGCCACATTGGCATTTTAAAGAATGGGTCGAATGAAAATGGGCTCTATTCATAAGGTAAATGCGCCTATCGCATTTTAATCATTTTAACAGTTCTACAAATATTTTAAAAATTAAATATGATTGAAGTAATTATTATCATTAATAAAGAAAGTTATAGATAGTAGTAAACAGTGATTCATTGAAAAGTGAAAGGGAATAATTGCATTCACATCGACTGGTGCTAGCAGAGGGGATTTTTAAACTGCGAGTTGAGGAATTCATAATTTTTAAATGTTGATATCTTCGTTGTAATAGCGCAATGAGATTAAAACTTCCTTCAATGATGTTTCTGATGGTTGAAAGTAAAAGAAAATGCATAAATTATAGCCATATATTAATCTTTAATTGCCATATTGGCATTTTAAAGAATGGGTCGAATGAAAATGGGCTCTATTCATAAGGTAAATGCGCCTATCGCATTTTAATCATTTTAACAGTTTTAGAAATATTTTAAAAATGAAATATGATTGGAGTAATTATTTTCTTTAATAAAGAATGTTATTTATGGTAGTAAACAGTGATTCATTGAAAAGTGGAAGACAATTGTTGCATTCACATCAACTGGGGCTACCAGAGTGAATTTTTAAGCTGCAAGTTCAGGGATTCACAATTTTTTATCTTCGTTGTAATAATAGAACTCTGAAACCAGAGTTCAAAACCAAAGTTCATAACGGAGATATCAGACAAGATGTGACACTGCCTAAAAAAATGCACAAACTATAGCCAAATATTAATGTCCAATTGAAATATCGGCATTTACAAGAATAGAAAGAAAGAAAATGGGCTTGATTGATAAGGTAAATGTGTCCATCACATTTTAATAATTTTGACAGTTCTAGGAATCTTTTAGCTGCGATGTATGGTTGGCATAATCATTTCAGTTAATAAAGAACGTTGTAGATGGCAGTAAACAGTAATTCATTGGAAAGTGAAAGAGAATAATTGCATTCACATCGACTGGTGCTACCACAATTTAAAAATGTTGATACCTTCGTTGTAATACTCGAATGAGATTAAAACTTCCTCGAATGAGGTTTCGAATAGTTGGAAATTCAATAAGAATGCATAAATTATAGCCTGATATTAACGTCTCATTGAAATATCGGCAATTAAAAGAACAGTGGTACAGCGGGAACGGGATCGATCCTATGCCCGTTGGGCAATCAACTGTCAACTGGTAACGGACTAAACGGATGAAAAAATCATTCCACACGTTACTGTCCAGTTAAACCATAATTTTATGACTCGAGATATGTTTTAACGTCACTTCATTTCATTTTCATGTGGAAATTTCGACGTTCACCGATGACTATTTATGAAAAAATGGTCATTGTCGTGATTAATTCAATTGAATTTGGATTCTGAAGGTTTTATTTTCTGATATCCAATACAAAAATCTCGTCGTCACACTCATTCTGATAGAAACATCGGACTGATAGGGTCGTTTACCTAAAAAAATAATCATTATGGTGATTAATTCAATTGAATTCTGATCCTAAAGGGTTCATTTTTTTATATTCAGTTTAAAAAATCTTGTCTTCAGACTCATTTTGATAGACACATTCGACTGATAATGTGTATGGAGCCATTTACCTAAAAAAATTGTCATTATCGTGATTAATTCAATTGAATTCTGATTCTAAAGGTTTCATGTCATCCATTTTCCATTGATATTCAGTTTAAAAAAATCTGTTATCACACTCATTTTGATAGAAATATTGGACTGATGATGTGCACAGGGCCATTTTCTCTATTCACTGTGAGCGTGCATTTTATGTAGACCATTTATCCCATCCTCTTAAATATTCAGACGGATATATGTCTCTATTACTTGAGGGACAGGAGATATTAACTGGTGAGGGGCTCCCGAAGACACGTAAGCGTTGAGTACGTTTGACGAGTCCATTATAAAATTAATAACTATAAATCTCACAGCACTCGACTAAGACCACTGCACGGTAGCACGTGGCCGGCCATTTTTCATACTCCGGTTAATTACTCGCAGAGTGCAAATTGAGGGAGACCGTGGCGTACCATCACCAGTGTAGATGCCTTTTTTTCATCCAGACTTCCTCACGAGTTATCATGACTATCTGCATGTTGAAAAACAATTAGCAATAAATTCTGATGGGATATGCAACAATGTTACCCATGATTTGTTGTGAAAAATAATATAGACCCTTCGAAATCCACTAAATATTTGCTCCCATCGTAAGGATTTTAAAATTCCATCAGCTCCGCCCCCTCGAGTGGCAAAAAATTGAGACGAAATTAAATTAGAGGTAGCAAACTCTGGGTTATGTTTTTTTTACGGTTTCCTCGCGTGTCGTCTGTATAAATTCAGTCCTTGAAATAAACATTCGGGACAAAAATTTCGATAATGCAATCCGTGACGTAGTGTGCCAACAAAAAATGAAGTCCCACATTTTTTTTCAATGTTTGGAAGACAAAAAAATATAAAAAAGAAGATAATCTATTTATATATAAATTTGAACAAATGAGACGGTTTCCTTTTTTTATAAAACCAAAATGATCTACCAATAAGAACTAGCATCTGAATAAAAAATAGAACGAGGGTGATATGTCCAATTTGCTGAAATTAAAAAATTATTAAGATGTTATAATTCACATTGATAAATTAGTTAATTAAATTCCCCAGAATTAAACAATTAGCAATAAATTCTGATGCAATATGCAGTAATTGTACCCACGATCTCCTGCAAAAAATAAAATAAAACCTTCGAAATCCACTAAATATTGACTCCCGTCATACAGATTAAAAAATTCCATCAGCTCCGCCTCCTCGAGTGGCAAAAAAATTGACTCAAAATTAAATTAGAGGTAACAACCTCCGTGTTATATTTTTTTATGATTTCCTCGCGTGTCGCTTGCAAAAATTCAGTCCAAGAAATAAAACATCATGACAAAAATTTCGATAAAGCAATCAGCTACGATGTTGAACAAACGAAACTATCTTTTTTTTTTCTATGAACCCAAAATGATCTCTCAATAAGAACTATAGTATCCGTTAAAATTGAAACAGTTATTAAGATATTATAATTTAGATCAATAACTCAGTTAATTAAATTCCCGAGAATAGATCAATAAATCCTGACTTTAATCTTTATAACATGAAAGAAATAACTGAACTAAATTGAAAGAGACCCTTCGACAACTAAAAATTGACTCGCACCATAAACATTAAAAAATTCCACCAGCTCCGCCTCCTCGAGTGGCAAAAACTGGACTCAAAATTAAATTAGAGGTAAAAAAAACTCCGCGCTATGTTTTTTTACGATTTCCTCGCGTGTCGCCAGCAAAAATTCAGTCCAAGAAATAAACAATCATGACAAAAATCTCGATAAAGTAATCAGCGACGATGGGTGCCAACAAAAAAATAAAGTCCCATAGTATTTTGAATGCTTGGAGGGGGGGAGGGGGGGGGGAAATTACCCGGGGATGAGGCTCGAAAGACTTTTATAAGGTACGGCACGATATAAGTAACTGGGCTCGCGTGCCCATCAGGTATTACCCGTAGTGGCGGCTCCGAGGTCCCTTGCGCGCCAGCAGCCAGTTTGAATTTCGAATGTTAACGTTTCAGGATAATTCCATCGACGGGGTGTTCTAATTGGCCTCTCATTACCGATGCTCGCTTGTTTCCTAACCAGTGCACTCGGCCCATTCTCAACTCCCTCTCTTACCACTGGGGGCCAACTACCACCAAGTCTCCCACTTGTTCACCTCACCCCTCCCTCCCCCACCAAAACCTCGACCAAACGATCCCACAACCAAACCGGTGGCCCAACGATTATTGCTAGTTATTATCTACCGCGGGACCGTTCGATTTAATGGCCAATTGTTTCGAACGCCGGCGCGCTACTCTCTTAATAGATATTTACTGGCCTCTGGGTTTCCAGCCCAAAANGGGGGGGGGGGGGGGGGGGGGAAATTACCCGGGGATGAGGCTCGAAAGACTTTTATAAGGTACGGCACGATATAAGTAACTGGGCTCGCGTGCCCATCAGGTATTACCCGTAGTGGCGGCTCCGAGGTCCCTTGCGCGCCAGCAGCCAGTTTGAATTTCGAATGTTAACGTTTCAGGATAATTCCATCGACGGGGTGTTCTAATTGGCCTCTCATTACCGATGCTCGCTTGTTTCCTAACCAGTGCACTCGGCCCATTCTCAACTCCCTCTCTTACCACTGGGGGCCAACTACCACCAAGTCTCCCACTTGTTCACCTCACCCCTCCCTCCCCCACCAAAACCTCGACCAAACGATCCCACAACCAAACCGGTGGCCCAACGATTATTGCTAGTTATTATCTACCGCGGGACCGTTCGATTTAATGGCCAATTGTTTCGAACGCCGGCGCGCTACTCTCTTAATAGATATTTACTGGCCTCTGGGTTTCCAGCCCAAAATTCGGTGGATACCCACACAAACTGCTTCACCTCGTATTACGCAATTCGCGATTTTGGGAGAATATAATACAGCCTTGCCATTTTTTTTCTGAGTTTTGAGAGTTCACGCTTTTTAGTAAAAAATGGGGGAAACTTTTTTGGTTAGAAATCTATGTTGCCAAGTTTATGCTGGACTTAGGAAATATTTCAAGTTTATTCCAACTTGAGAAATTTATTTCTTAAGATGTTTTTCTATCTTAATTATTAGCGAATATATTTATTTATGAATAGAAATAAAACAATTTAGGTATATGAACTTATTAATTATAATAATTTTGAAATAAAATCAGAAAGTAACTAAGTGAACTGGAGGAAAAATTAATAACAAGTAACTTCATAAAGATGATGAATAATATGCATAAACCACTAGCTAATTCATGCGCGCCTCCTAGTTGCGGAAATTTCAAGTGGCATTCCCACACCTAGGGAAATGACGCATTTGAATGGAATAAATGATTATTGCAAGTTAATAACTTCATTCCCGTCGTCTTCTGAATAATTATTCCATTTCAAACTGGTAACGTTTTCATTAGGGTCAGGAGAATATTTATTCAAATAGAAATCTCGTTATTGAAAACTGAACCATTCGATTGATCTTCTACTGAAATGATTAATTAATAATTTTGAAATGATTCCATAAAACACAAGCAAAAATTGAAAATTCAAGTTATTCTCCTTCTAGACATCGAAAAATCGAATTAAGTTGCCAAATTTCATTCTTACATCTATTAAAAACTCATAAACTCCCTTGAATTCTACCTAAAACTCAAAATTTCAAAACTTCTCCCCTCAATCGCCATCAAAGTAACTCACAAAAATTACTTATAAAAATTCCCACCATATTTTTCATAAAATCTCACTAATTTTCCACAAATGTATACTGAGAAAAAAATTTAATTCCACCAATCTCAAGTTTTGTGCGAAAACTTCAGACGTTTGTTTCCCTGAAACAGACGCGATTGTCAACTAAATTCCTCTCTCACTGTTCAAACAAGGATAGTTCGGCCACAATCCGCAAGGAGTTACGTACACCAGGAACAAAGAACCCAGGAACTTCCGTTGAGCGTTCCCTCACCGGTTATTAATAGAGATAAGTAAGCCATCCCTTTGGCAAATTATCAGCTTACAAAAATGTTGAAACGTTTGACAGCTGTTGGATCGTCCATTCTATTATTAGGGCTCTTCTCAAATTTTAATTGAAAAAAAAGGCGCATTCGCGTCGTTGACCGGTGGGATGCTGCAGCCATCAATTTACTCGATTATCCACTTCTATAGCAATGTGGCTCTTTCAAGAGATGTAGAGATTCACCCCACCTCGGTGTGTATGTTATACCGGTCATCCGCGTCTTCCGTGGACAGAAAACCTACTATAGATTACCAGGCCTGTTATTACGTTGCGGGGCGGAGGTTTTTTCGGGACCAAAAATTGGTTTTTAATGCCGGGTTCGTCGCTTTTATTCTCGAGACCCCGAGGCCAATACGTAATATGTCTCACTCACTCCCTCACATCTCTCTCGCTCACTCACATTCGCTGCTTGTCCCGGATAATAACTATATTATGGTGGGCTCTACGACCACGCGTTGTTGTCTTCTATAATCCCTCTCTCGTATGTCTAAGATCGTTTGGATCATCACTCGACTCGTTGGTATGATTGTCTTCGTAATGTTGGATAAAATGCATCGGCAACTCGCACTCGGGTGAATACCGTCACTGACGCATTCATCATGCTGGAGGTCTGTTGGAGAAGATAACGAAATGCAAAATTTCTGGAAAATTATACAATGGAGGCAGCATCGTGCCGCAGCATCTAAATCATTAAAGTTACATTTTCGAGAATTTCATGTTGCTATCATTTGACTCACAAAATAATCTCATTTTCGGGATTTATAACTATGATAATGGGGCTTTTTTATGGCTCGATGTTTATGGGCTGAACTGTTATTTTATTACTGGCGAGCGGGGTTTCCCAAGCGTTTTGGATTAAATAGCACGGGGAATGGGGCATTCATCATGTCTGGGGCTCGGGACAGTTGTTTAATCGCGTTCGGTGGACAATTTCTGTCTCCATTTTCGAGATATTTTCACTGCAGCTTCAGGAAATCATTGGGAAATGATTTATTCAATTGATTTTGGTATTGTTTGGCGAGAAAATACATGGGAACTCCGAATTTCACAATTATTTACGCTGAATTTGGATACATTCAGGGGAATTCATTTATAAATCTTCAATTAACTGAAATATGCAGATTGGTTGATTTTTTCTTCTTGAAACTATTGGAATTTTCATTCATTTGAGCAGTTCGTAATCAACTTTTTATTTAAACTTAAATTTCATTCCAATTTGCATTTTTATTCCCACAAAATAAATCGTTCCTCGAATGTGAACAATTGTTTCGTGCATTGAAATAACGAATTTATTAATTAAAAATTAAATTCTACAAGAATTTCCAACTCAAACATCAGTTAGAGGGCGAAGATAATCAACATATAAATATATGTTGACATCTTTTCCCCTCAACTTCACCAAATTCTCACCCAAAACCACCAATTGTCAAATGGAAATCAATATCTTCAATTAATTTGCCTCAAAGGACCCCAGAATTATGCATTCGTAGCAACGAATCCCCGATATTCCACCCCTCCAAGATCCGCATTGCTCGTGTCCCGACGATTTATTATGAGAAACATATCGCACATTTTCTGCCGGGCCGGGACTTTGGTGCATGAAAAAACCCATCGGTGGGTTGAAACGGGCAAAACCACACGGCTCGAGGAGGTGCTAGTAAGAGGCGGGTACATGCCTCGTAAACCTTAGATTTACTTCTGGCTGGCCGCCATCAGAGTAACGTGTTGTATGTTTGGATCGTACAGCACAACCCCACCCGCCTCTCTCCCCATCGCCCCCCTCATTCGCCCCGCCGGCTCGTTTCCTACCACCTTATTCAACTCCTTCAATGTGCCTCGAAGAACCGTCTCGAGATACTTATCGTTGATATTACCGTGCCAAGTTATACAGCCGCGAGAATTTTCCCCGTCTTTTTTATTCCAAACTGTGCCCCCTAACCGACGAAAAACCTCAAACCTCGGTATCTTCGGCTGTTATTTTATTCTCGTAACGCGTTATTTCGAAAGTAACGTGGAAAAAGTGAATATAATCGTCGTGCGCAGACCCCGGAGGGCAGATCGAAAATTGATTTAATTTTATGCCTTTTGCGGTTTTCTTTTTGCAAAGTCCTTGAAATGCCATGATACTGCAGTAGTCCTTTGGCCACACTTTTGTTTCAAACCCATGATATCTCATTTTTTCCAAGTACTCGATCTATTTTCCCCGATAGTCGACTATGTTTCGTGAGAAGAGTCAATAATTTTTGTACTGAAGGTTTTGATTGCGTTAAAAATAACGGTCAGGCTTTGAAGGGCCTTGAAACAATGAAGGTTAAAGTATTTTTATGTATTTATTTAAGTATTTTTATTCCTTCATATTTAAAATTTCAGTCCTTTATTTTTCAGTTCTCTTGAAATTTCTTTCTTACTCTAAACTGCGCCCCCTAACCCAGCGCAAAATCACAAACCTCCGTATCTTCAGCTGTTACTTTATCCCCATTATGTGTTATTTCGAAAGTAACATGGAAAAAGTGAATATAATCGTTGGCTGCAGCCCCCGGAGGGCAGATCGAAAATTGATTTGATTTTATACGCCTGTATTCTTTTTGCAAACTCCTCAAAATGCCACGATACTTCGGTTTATGTGCAGAGTCCTCCGGGCACTCCAGTACTGGCAGGGCCTCTTATAATTAATTAAGACATGTATTCCAAGTACTTATTCGAGAATCTTTTTAATCAAACGCATGATATCTCACTGATTTTTCCAAGTATACTTCATTTATTTTTGCACTGATAGTTGTGATTACGTTAAAAAAATGAAAGTTGAAGTATTTTTGTGATGGAAAATATTAGTCTAAAGTATTTTTCCATATAATCATGCAATTCATTTCAATTTTTCCCCATCTTCTTCCTTCCAAACATCGTCCCCCTCCCTCACCCGTCAAAAAACATCAAACCTCGGTATCTTCAGCTGTTACTTTATTCCCATAGCGCGTTATTTCCAAAGTAAAATGGAAAAAGTGAATATAATCGTTGTCTGCAGCCCCCGGAGGGCAGATCGAAAATTGATTTGATTTTGTACCCCTCACTGTACTCTTTTTGCAAACTCCTCAAAATGCCACGATACTTTGGTGTATGCGCACCAAGTCCACGGAGCTAACCAGTATCGGCAGGCCCCCATATCATTGATCTCACAAGCGTAAGCGGAATAAAATTCGGTAATAAAATTTGTTCCCGCCAGTTATATCGTCGACTGGGGTACAAACCGGCGAGGGAGCGCGGGGCGGAGGGTTGGATGCGAAGCTCGGGAGCAAGTGAGAGAGACGCTGGTTTTGCCTGGTTTGCCAAAAGGCGGCTATTAATTTTTTATCTCTCATCTCCCTGAATACCCAATACAAACTCCCAAGAGATGCACATACGAAAATAATCGAGTGAAGGAAAAAGACACAAAATCCCCCGAACTCCGGTATTTTTTCAATATTCCAATGTGGCAGACTCATAAAAAAATAACATGTCGAAATTATACTCAACCCGAGGCACCCACATAAATACGTGTTTACGTTTTTTTACAACGGGAATTGAATGAGCAATTCATTTGCGTTTGTATACATATAAGTCGTTATTAAGTCGTCCTTTGAACCCCCATTAGCAGGCCAAAAATGATGAAGTAGAAATCGATACGAGACGGGGCAATCGATACACCCGTCGCGACGAATACATGCATATTGATGGGTTCTGGTAGTACGTAACTGCAAATGATGCAGAAACTTGTGAATATCAGTTGGGTTTTATTTTTTTTTGAGGTTATGCAGAGGGCGCGACGGTGCGGCGTGGGTGGGGCCACCCGATGTGTACGCGCGCCGGGTCCCGTCGGGCCCCCTCCCCTCTCCCCCTCTCACTGACTGGAAGATCGTGAGTCCCGATAGTCGAGTACCTCTGGGAACTATCGGTATCGATTGTCGATCGGGCGCACCAAGTGGTTTATGCGAGCTCTCAACCTTTTAACCTCAACCGTAATAACTGCGAGGGGCACCAATGGATACATCGACGGGTTTATAAGGCCCCGATCATCTCTACCCCTTCCTCCACCCCTCCGCCCCCCCCCCTACGGAGCACCTTGATCTGTCCGATCAAACTGGATCTTCGTTGCACGATCCCCTTGGCCACTCCCGACCCGCAATAAATCGTCGTTAAACAATTTTTAAAGTGAGGGAGGGTAAAGTGAAAGACATATTGGTGGAGTGAGAGGGCCCCGGCGAAGTGAGAAATAGTGGGTATGTGAGGTTCACCTGGCCTTTTTTTACTCCGGGGATCGGTTGGGTGGACGGTACCGCTTCTCGTCGGAGGGCAACAGTGCTCGGTGAGGAGGGTTCTTGAGAGGCCGCTAAATCGCCAGAGTCCCTTCGGGGGGAGTATGGGAGAAAGGTAAATTATTCGTGGATCTCGTCGATTAGAGGGCGCTGGGTCAAGCACCTGCCGGATTCACACATACGGTGTTTTGGGGGGTTTTTTTAAT
>NW_021680342.1:4319118-4338123 GCF_001412515.2 Diachasma alloeum | reverse complement strand
GGGGGGGGGGGGGGGTAGCATTCGAGCGCATGGGTTGTGGTTTAATGATTTGTAGAAACGCTTTTAATGAGGCGAAGGCGTGATGGGAAATTGTTGGTGAACGCGTCGCAGCCTGATTTGTATTGATTTTATTCAGGGAGTGACGTTGAGTGCGATTTAACGACAAATAAATCAGGAAATATCGGGGGTCAGTGACATTTTGATAAAATTCAAAGTTTTTTGGGAGCGTTGAGACGAGAATTACTCAACTTATTTGAATTTCCAATGAAAACTTGAATATTTAGTGCCAAATTGTGAGAAACCTTCAATCAATTGAAAATTGAAGAAAGTATTTATCGGAATTTTCTAGTTGCTTCCGAATGGAAGCATTGTATTCGTCAAATCCGAAATTGATGACCAATTTTGGCCTCAGGAATTCGAATGTGCTATTTTTAGAACATGTCCAGATGTATGTGACCGAACGTTCTTCGACAATAACTGAAAAAATAATTGTTTAAATGAATCCAATTGCGATTTCAAATATTCTTCACAATGCCGTCTTGACCGAGTTAGCTCATGAGATCGATCATGTCATCCGTTGTTTAAAAAATTTATTTAGAACCAATATTCAAGGAAAGGCCGGCCGGAAATTTTCAAGATGGGGTAATGTTGAACTGAATGAATCATTGAATTCAATTTAAAGTGAATCGTCATAGAAAATCCATCCGGAAGTCAATTGTTACTTTATTAGCAAAAATATATTGACGACTTTGTGAGCAAAACAATTAGTTGTCAGAGAATAATTGCAATCTAAATTTAATACATTTGAAATTTGAATGAAGAAAGGAAAGCTTCACACAAGTAAGTGCGAATTGAATTGAAAAACGAATTGAGAAAGGAAAATCACCATTAGGATGATGGGTATCCGGAAAATCCAATAACCTGCATATCAGTGAATACGTGAAAGGGAAAGCCGAAGGTAGAGGCCAGGTGAATTGAGTCCTCACTGGTAGAACCGTAGGATACACCACTTGGTCTTCAGAGCCCTTTCTCGCGTCGAGATGGAGACGCTTGAGGGCGAGAGTAAGCGTATGGTATATGGCTAATAATATTATTGCGGCTTCGCCCAAGGCACAATGGGCCTTTGTCGTTGAACGAGGCGTTTCACATACACCACATGGGCCAGTGCAATCGCCTTCCAGTGTACCCCCTCCCGTGACTTCATAAAGTAAATTACGAGCACCGACTCATTGTCCATGCATTGTACCTTGGCTGTACTGCGTCGTCACTTCGGAAGGTCAAATCACGATCGTGATTTCCCTTTTTTCCCGCTGATGAGTGCGGGTGAATGACGATAATGAATAATGAATTAGAAATAACCACCTGGGATAATAGAATAATGTATCATTCAATAATTAGACTTTTGTGAATTTTTCTTGAGAATAAATTAATATATTTATAATTGGATATTATTGGTAATGTTTTGTGTTTTTGCACGTCATGGGCATTTATGGCATCTCTTAAATCTCTCCTTTTTTCATCAATTTTTCCTCCAGAAAAAACAAATACTTATCAATTACCACAATTTGCACAATTTTCATCGCTCATTTTCACTCTCTAAAAGGTTTACAGGAAATTATTTCTTTTAGTGTTCATTAAACAATGGTATCATCCAATTTTCATTATCCTGATTCACTTCATGCCCTACGTCGAATCTATGTACACGGCAATCAGGCTAACATCATCCTCTACCTCATTAAATTAATTCCCCCCCATCTTTAATCATTTCCATGAAACTTCTAACACCTAACTCCCGCGATAACATCTGTTTACACGTTTTCATTTTAAATTAAAAATCCTTCGACTATTTACATTATAAATACACTCGATCATTGTTAAACTCTCAGAGTCAATGTCGATTTATCGATTCTCTCTCGTAATCATCACACTCACTTCCTTATTGCACACTGAACATTTGTTGCCTGAGAGGGGGGGGCTGGGGCATCGACAATCACTCAGAGCAGATATGTCGAATAGTGATATTAAATCAGTCTCCATGGATAAATCGTTGCATAAACCTCCTATTATCGTTACTAAAACAGGACTACGTGGTGGATGGTGACGTTGGTACGGATATTGGTGATGTTGGTGAACTAGATTGCCTGCCATTGGTGAGATTACTGGGTGTTGATGAGCGATTCTGATCGTCCCTGGGTGTAATGGCTCGATTATTCCCAAGAAGACTGTCGATCGAGAAAGGATTGAGCCTCCTCCTGTCCTCTCTTCCTTTCACCGACAGATCAATGCTGCCACTCTGCACCTCGTCGTCATTTCTATCCAAGGGACTTCTCACTAGACTTCGCGGACTCTCCGTCGATCTCCTCGCAACGCTGTTGCTCAGACTGACGAGTTCCCTCCGTCGCTCGAGGAGGCTCAAGCCCCAGCGACGAATTCCCTGCTGATGATTGAGATCCAAATTGATGCTCAATCCACTCTTTGGACTCTGATGCTCCACTGATGAGTGTGACGTCCTTCCGTGGTCACTCTGATCAATCGTAAGCCTCGAGTAGCACTCACCATCGATCGAACCGTCCGCTGCCGAGTCCATTCGCTCACTACCACTCTCAGAACACGAGTCCAAGCCCCCAACCACATCAATCTCCTCATTGACGTCATTACCGGAGCCAGAGACACTGCTACCTTCGTTCAAACCCCCCAATTGACCGAATGATCCACTCAGATGACCGTTTAAACCACCGCTCGACGCCGCTGCACTCCTCGCTTCCCAGTCGGCTTTCAGCGTTGAGAGGTCCACAGAGATGCCCTATTACGACAGAAAATGCGGTAAATTAAAGTTTTTTAATCTCATGTTGGCGCAAGTTTAAACGAGTTTTGAGGGTTTTTGCGACTCGCGGCCGCGGAGGGGTGAGAGCTTTCGGGGGGAGTAGTTTACCTTGGCCGCCAGCTTTCGCTGCTGTCTCTCGAGGGCTTTCAGCAGCTTCTTCTGCCGCCTCTCTCGCTCTTTTCTTCTCAGCTCTTCAGGGGGAATTGGCTCGCCACTGCAGCTCTGGGGGTGAGCGTTGTGCGCTGGCCTACCTGGACCCTTCTTCGTGTGCTCCTTCTTGCGCCACTTTGCTCGACGATTTTGAAACCACACCTGTTAACAATATGTGGGGATCAGCGAGGTGCTTGAGCGAAAGGGCTGCAGGAAATTGGGGATTTTCGAGGGGATGAGGGAGAGATCAGGAGGATTTGAGAGTGAATGAGAGTTTATTTTTGAACTTTGATCTTGACTGAACATTGGAATCCTCAAGTTGGAATTTACATGACTTTCAATTTGAGAATTTGAGAAAACTGAATTGGAGGCTACGATGGGTCGAATAAAATTTTTAAATGCATGGAATTGAGCTTTTTAAATTTTGGAGACTGAGAAAAAATATTCTGCCGATCAAATTTATGTCAGACAAACGAAGGCTTGAAATTTCCGTACAAAATCTCCCTATAAATTCTTGTCTGAAAAATATTTTCTTGCTGGAATTGAATTTTTTTCTTAGTGTATTAAGGTCTTAAAGTAGTTCTACCCTCAGGAGGTGATTTTTCAATTAACAATTACCCGAAATCTCGATGGAATTCAGAATCGTAATTTTTTTAAATAATTTAATTGCTGTTTTCGTTTTTATAAATAACAATTAAAATCCGATTTTTTTTACTGAAAATGTGAAAACAATTGAAATTTATTCAACCACAGTTTACCGTTTTGTTTTATTTATTGTTAACAATATCCATCCACAATCAGAGCAAAAATCTGCATTCCAGTGATACAATTAAAAAATTTCATAAAAGTTAAATATCAATTCGACTTGAATCAAATCCCAAAATCTACTTTAATTAAGTTCCCCATTCATCACCTCCATTCATAATTTTTTTGTGATTTGCAGATCGTTCCGTTATTATTTTAATTAAATTCAAGATCAACTGATGAATGTTCATAGTGTCAGGAGTAGAATTTAAAACTCTAGAAATGAAGACATTAGTTACTGAGCCTAACCACGGTAGGTGCAAGCCGCGCTGTTCTCTCACGCGATATCTCGGATCGATGCTCATGTACATACTCTCTTTTGATTCCCTCATCCCTCATTTTTATCCCTCAACTCCAACTGACATCGAGTCAACTCGACATGACCAGACGACTTCATTATGTCACGCATTAACGCATATCTGAGATTCCAATCTAAACATGTGGTGGGTTTTATCTAATCTTTGTCATTTACCGATGGAGATACAGCGAAGAAAGAAACGCGTCAGAGGATGAGGCTGTCACCAGTCTCGTACGGTCGGGTTGCCGGGTCTCCCCCTCATTGAGATGAGGGACTCCCTTTTTTCGTCCTTACTGCAGACCATTATCTCAGGGCCGAGACTAGGGTCGGCATATGCATAAGCGTTCAATCTCCCTTACATTCTATGGAGCGTATCTAACCGCATAAATATAAATATACCAGTCATACGCGAGACTCATCCGGCAGTCCGTGAAATTGAAGGCCAACCCCATATTTATCTATTTACTCGTGTTTCCTTTGTAGTTCACACGGAGAAAATTTTTTTTTAGAAAAATTCATCTGCTCAGCACGCGGAGAGATATGTTCAGTAAAAATTACGGAACTCACG
The DNA here is from genome assembly GCF_001412515.2 of Diachasma alloeum. Classification (NCBI taxonomy): domain Eukaryota; kingdom Metazoa; phylum Arthropoda; class Insecta; order Hymenoptera; family Braconidae; genus Diachasma; species Diachasma alloeum. Next base: position 4,333,479 of record NW_021680342.1, on the reverse strand, counting down.
GTTCGCTCACCGGTTACGGAATCGTCTCAGAACATTTAAGTGAAGGTATCGTAATTTTTCACAGGAGATTCGGGTAGAAATTACGTGACAGTTCCGTAAAATTTCCTACAACCACATTGCGCTCCGGTATTACGGAAAAGATACGTAATTTTTATTGAATTTTTCTCTCCGTGCACGTAAACGTTGCGCAAATTACACACTTGGAAAAATTCTCGTGCAACACTGGAAAAATTATTAGGGAAACCATAATTTTCCGGGTGCTACACAATAATTTTTCTGGTTTTGCGAGATCATTTGTATGTTTGATGGGTATAATGTTAACAATTTTTTGGAAATTAAGCAATAGCTACATTTGAATACTTAATATTGTGAATTTGAATTCAATTTAGCTTGAAAATTTTTCATAGCATTATTATTTCATTAGATTATCATTGACATTTTAATGACATCTAACATTCTAAAACTCTTTGAACATCCAGGAAAAATGTTCCTTGAATTTTCAAAATATTTAATAATTTTCATTGTAATGCGGATCTGAAAATTGCAATTCCATACGGAGTTCAACTGGGATTTCAATAACGAAATATATGAAAATTTCGCGTGAATGAGTGATTGTTGAAATTTTCTAATAGTGCATATGAATTTTTCTAGAAAATTTTTCTCCGTGTGCATCGCTTTACTCACGAGGATGTTTCGCGAGATGGGAAGTGAGTGCAGTTGTAAGGTAATGAAATTGTTGATGGGGAAATAGACACGTTGGGTGCAGTTAACTAATTATGGGGATCAGCAAGGCGTTTAAGCGAAAAGGTCGAAGAAAATTGGGGATTTCTGAGGAAATAAAGGAGTGCTCAATTGAAACTTTTGAATGAATCGAATTGAGTTTCTTCACACTCTCTATTGAGTAGAAAATACGAAATTTGAAAATTAAATATCTCAATTCCAGTTTTCGGGAAAATCTGATCAAAACTTTAGAAATCGCGGGTATGAAATTGAAGGCCAACATTTTTTATCCATTTTCTCGTATTTCCTCCGGACTTCATCGCGTCTTTACACTCGCGAATGTTTCGTGGGATGAGCGAGTGAGTGGTGTTGTGAGGTAATGAAATGGTTGACGGCGAAATAGGCACGTTCGCTGCGGGCCACGACAGGATTATGATAGCAAAGCTGAGATCGATTTCTCCGCGAATTCTTCGGGAATTGTTAGTGGGTGTTGAAGGTGTGGGTGTCGTTCGGTGATTTTCAGACTCTATGAGGGTAATTTTCACGTCAACATCCATCAGCATTGAGTGAACGATAATTTTTATCGTGTTTATAATACAATGGGTGGAGATTAAGGGGGCAAATAGCCGGTGGACTCAGTCGTTGGTGATGTCATTGGGGAGCAACTTTGAATTTATCGGTTTAAAATCGTATCAGGATGGCCCTTTTTCCGGATGGACACCCCACCCATTTGGCGCTACTGGGCACATGACCGCAGAAGGAACAGATGGACCAACTACCCCCTCGAGATAAAGAGTCAAGGGTCGAGCGGTCAGGAGCCGTCGCCAACCCTCGTACAATGTTCGGAGTCTGTATCATGACACTGAGAGCCTCTTGAAAACCGAGAACCTCTCGATTTTTCGAGGACTATCTCGAGCACCCATCTAATAGACACGCAACTGACGCACGTCAAAACAAACAAAATGGTGGGGCTTTTTCAACGAGATTACAATAATTTCCTCGTGGCTTTTTTTGTAATTTTTTAACATTCTCAATTCACTCGATAAATAAGAATTTGTTTTTGAAGTTGATCGTGAACTTGAGTGATCTTAACCAAAGGTTATTGAAATATTCCAATTGAGATTTGAATAATTCTGAATTTAACAATTTGGAAAAACTGAATTTGAAAAAATTATTGTCTGAAATTTCTAGTGTACTTCGGGCACTAGAAAAAATAGAAATGAAAGAATAAATAAATAGAATTTTTGTCACGATACAGTTCCACTGGAATTTCAGGAAATTCAGTAATGGAAAATCCAAAATTTTGTTTACAAATCAATGAAAATTGTAAATTTTAATTCAATTATTCCATGATAATGAGCAGAAATTAAGAAAATTCCTCTGGATATATTCTTGAATTTTCAATGCAATTTAAAATTTCATGTTTTATTCTTCCCTAAATCGAATTCAATGTCACTCTCCTGAAAAGTACTACTCAAACTATCCGTGAAATTTCAATTGTCTGCTACCAGTGTGGAAATCTCAAATTGACACTGAGAGCCTCTCGAAAGCCGAGAACCTCTCGTTTTTTCGAGGACTATCTCGAGGACCCATCTAATAGACACGCAACTGACGCGCGTCAAAACAAACAAAATAGGATATTCAAGGGAATGGAGGGGGGAATTTTTATTTGAAATTATGCGAGATTAGAATTAGGTTTTTTTGCCGGGTCTTCTGTGGATTGTTGGATGGGTGATGAAGGGTGAAACTCACCGCAACACGGCTCTCCTTCAGGTCAAGCCTCCCAGCCAACGCTTCCCGCATAAAAACGTCTGGATAGTGGCTCGAGAGGAATGCACGTTCTAGCTCCTCCAACTGCCAACTATTGAAATTCGTACGGCTTCTTCTTCTCTTGCTTCCGCCTTCGTCAGACTCACCGTCACAACCTGGGAAAAAAAGAAATCAGAAAAGTGGTGAAAACATGAGGCATTAATTCTTTTTTTTTCGCAAGATTTTTCTTGAATAATTCGTTATCTTTTTTTTTATCCTAATAATTCGTTATCGTTTTCGTGAGTTCGGTCTGAAAATTGATCATAATGAGGATTGTACATCCAGAGGAATGACCATCGACTAAAATTCGTTATTTAAAATGTTTCTGTTCTTTTCTGCACCATTTTTGCTGATTGAATAGAATTATGTTTATTTCAACCGAAATGTTTTGACTATGCGAAATGAATGATTAATTAATGAATTAGAAATTGGAAATAAACACATCCTGATAATTCCAGGTCAATTCTTGAGTGAAAGTAATTAAAATTTGGGAAAATTAGGTGAATATACTCTTAAGAGTAGAACACATTTTAAAAATCTGAAGAGAAATAGAAAGTTTACTTTTCAAGGACTTGAGAAATACTAAAAAAATTCTATAAATAATTTATAAACAATTGATTTTACACCGTAAAAATCATTTGTTTAGAATCGTAACAAATTCAATCATATTCAAAATTTTACCAGAAATTGATTTTATGCCAAAAAATAAGGTTTCTGAAAATGTAAACAATTTTAATTATTTATTCATAAACAACGAATGTTGGAAAAAATAATAATTCTGTGTAAAATTTAATTTTAATGACGGTGATTATTCACGCAATGTAATTGACAAATTTGCTGATTGAAAATGGTTGAATCTCTAGTCTGGTCTGTGCCAAACTGTAAAAAATCCTTGGCTATCCTTAAATTCCACATTAACTGACCAATTAGATAACTCACTCTTAGTTCACTAAACTTGAATTTCATCTGGAACTGGAAATATCACAAGGCTTGTCCCCCTGAATCGAATCCAATGTCCCTCTTCCCAAAATTGCTGTTCAGTTCTCCACAGAATTCCATTTTTTTTTCTAATCATGTAGATTCATAAAATTAGTCTCCAATCCCCCGGTTGGAATCTATGTCCCTGACCCTGCCACACGATAAGACCCCTAACCCCTCCATTTCGATATGTATAACCTACAATATTGAATAAACATGAAAATTTCATAATTTTACGAGCACTGTTTCATTCTCCACAGCCAGCCTGGAATACCCAGTGGCGGGAAAATGTGTTATCATCTTTGGGGAATCTTTGAACGACGATTGTTTACCTCTCTCTCTCACACAATGTGTATATGTATGCTAATGCCGGCGCCGGGGAATTGAATAAAAGATCGAGAATTATGATTGACCCCACGGTTCGCGATGGACTTATCTCTCCGCTTTTTTTTCTATCCCCCTCTCGCACTCCTTCGCTTTTGGTTGCTTGTACTTTTTTTCCGCAATTTCCCAATATTCTTCCCTCTCCCGAGACAATCCTGGGGGGACAAATGGACAATGCCCCTGACATGGAGAAAATCGAAACAAGATTTTCCATCGCGATAGGATCGCGCATATTTTTACGTCCCCAATATTTATTCCTCTCAATGGCATTTTCAATTCTATTCACATATTTTATTGTCATGAATAATGCAGATGAGTTAATAAATTGAATTAGGTTTTTGTTTGATGATGAATATTGTCTGAGTGGTGTGAGAAATTTTAAAATTAAATTTTTTTGCTATCTCGGGGTTGTAACACGGCTCTGAAAGATTCAGTTCTGAATGTTGGATTGAAGAAATGAGAATTGAGGGGTTTCTTATTTCCGGAATTTATGATTTTTTTTTAATGAAATTTTCAGTACACTTGTTGAAAATTCTTATCACATTATAGTTTCACTGGAAATCCCAAATTTTATGTAGAATATTCTCGGAGCCTGTGAATTTTACTTCAATTATTCGCTGAAAATTGCTAGAAATCGCGAAAATTACGGTAAATAACTTTGTAAATTTTTAATTAACCCGAAATTCTGTGTAATTTGATACTGAATATTAATTTTTTCATTGAAAATTCAGGCAAGTTGAGGAATTATTATCACCCTACTATCTAAAAGTACGAAATTTCATTGAATGTCATAATTTATCTGAAATTTCATAACTTTTTTTCCTCCTAAATCCAATTGAATGTCATTCTCCTCAAGATTACTAGATAACTGTCCATGAAATTTCAATTTTGTTCCAATAGTGATGTTGGATTAAAAGAGACGAGACTTCTCGAGAGATTTTTTATTCTCACAGTTTATGACCTCGTTCTTTCCACAGAGCTTCAGCTTCTCACTCAAGGCAGCATGAAGATTTCGTCCGTTTTATTGCACCAGCGGTCTCTCAAGAGGTAACAGTAGAACGAGAGAGACCGGGACTCGTTCAAACGAGCATCAATCCTTGTAATTAGACGGCGATTCATTCAAACCTAACCCCCGGTCTCTCCATTTCATGAGACAAACATTCGGAGTGACTCTAAACCAACGTACCGATGGATATCGATCGTCGACTCTCATTATTGATAATCCATAATCCAGAACGAGCACGTCCGTGCCAGGCGCACAGTGGCAGCTTGAAGGATCGTCTCGTGGGTAGAAACCCTTCAGGATGAAAAAGTTCAATTTGATTTTTTTCCATGTTTTTAAGAAAAATTGTCCAATGAATTACCCGAGAGGTAAAAAAAATCAAATGACTCTGATCTGATAATAAAGAAGTTGATAGTTCGATAGTAACTCATCCCGACTTTTTCATCGACAGGAGAGCAAATTCAAGAACAAAAAAAACAAAAAATAATTTAATTACAAATGTCTACAAATTAATAAATTAATCAATAAAATTAGTACAATGGGATAAAAGAAAGATTAATGAAAACTGAATGATAAAAGATTTACTATAACTATTGAAAAATCGCAGAAAGGAAATAGAAAAAATTCTGAATAAATTTTGCCACTTTGACAATTCCGATATATTTTGATATAGGGGAGGATGGGGCAAAACGGCCCCCCTTCAATCGTCAATATTTTTCGATTCAATGATCCGACTGAGATGAGTTAGAGCTCGTTTTGAAGAATGAAAAATTATCTTCAAAATGAAGTTGAAACTGGGAATTTTCACAATGTCATTCACAAGTTATTGACAATTGAAAGGGGGTCGTTTTGCCCCACCCTCCCCTAAAACATTGTCATGTCATAGATTACCTCCTATACGTAGAATAGATTAATTTTTTTCGATGCAATTGAAGTCCAAATTATATTTTCCATGTTTTCAAAAAAAATTGTGCAATAAATTACCCGAGAGGTAAAAAAAATGACTCTGACCCGATAATAAAGAAGCTGATCATTCGATTTATTTCAAATTTTAACTAATTTAAAAATGAATAAATAGAGAGTTGATAAAAATTTTCTTCTGTAAATTCCAACAAAAATTAAAAGACAAAAAATATAATAAATTATGTACAATTTCATCCCTTAAATTTTTTTTTCCTCGAGTTTTGCAATATATTTTGCCACAAAACATTTTCGTGTCACATTCTATCTCCTGCACATACGATAAATTCATTTTTTTCGGCGTAATTATCACATGCGACTTCCTCTCCCCTCAATTTTTCGCCTAACGCTGTGACGACAGAAAAACCCCTCATACGTGTCCTGATACCACCGGGGGGACAAGTCGGTGAAGATTATGACGTTAAGACATGTCGCGTGTACACGCAAACCAAGACTCCATCGCGTTTGACCACTCTCCCTATCACAACAATGAAAAAGAAAAAAGTATGAAAAATCATAAATGTGTATGTATAAACTGATTACAACGACATGCCTCTGTGCGATCACTCTTTGTCGCTTTGGCCGTCGATTATACCCCGAGTTTACGAGGGGCGAGAAGTTGGTAATTAATTCCATACCCGTGCCCAACCACCTCCGATTCACTCGAGATATTTTCATAATTAACGTTTTCCTCAGTTGAGCATGAGTATATTCATCGTCGTTTCATTTGTCTTCCGTTTTATCGTTTCACTCCGGTGTGTAATTTTATTATCACGATATTCTCAAAGCCCCCCAGCTGATAATTATTATTTTAACGATTCTAATTGACATTTCGAGATTTATTCAATTAATAATTGGCATTAAAAATTAATAGAGCAGATTAATCAAACGTTGAATATCACAGACACGAGATAAATCTGTCGAATGCACTCACTCGAGTAAAATTACAATGACCATTAATTTCATGGATCAGATAGGAATTCTCTCGGGGACTAAAAAAGTGAAATGTTTATACCACTATTTTGGCAGAGAATTCGATAGACATGAGCATCGCTCTCGTTTAATCGTGACAAAAACGCCTTGGCACACGCTGTACACTCCTTAACGTAAAAGATAATGCTCTGCATAATCATCAGATTCTAGTATACAAGTTGGAAAGTGCCAAGTAGCAAAATGTTCATTACATATACCGAGTTCAGAAGGTAGTCTTGTTAAGCGTGAGCCAACAAAGTCATTAGCGCTGAGAACGACAGGGCCCGTGGTGTTTCTCACTCCCCGGGGGAGGACCGAGAAATACCGGTGCATTGGTGAGACGAAAACACTGGGCTTTAGCTGATATGGTCCACAAAATTCCGAGGATACCCCTTCTGCGTCTGCCTGGGATTCCCCGAGGTGCGACAAGTTTCAGGATCAATTATTCGAATTACTCGTAACAACGTCGTCAGCGCCACCTGGATCACGTAACCTCTGAGATACCATCGTCACAAGCGTTTCAAACGGTTTTATTGTATTCGAACAAAATTCCGCAGATGATTGAGTAGTAATTTCCAGGAGAGCGACATTGAATTCGTTTTTATAATATTTCGGGCTTTTCTTTATACAAATAAACGAAGAGGCATATTTCGGCACGTGGTGAACGTAGCAGCAATAACAGAATAGTCCATTTTGTCATTAGGCCGAAAAAAACGTTTCCAGCTAATATGATTAAAACTTAAATTCATATTCGTCAGAAAAGATTTTTTAGCCCCTGTGACGAACAACATTTTTAGTCATAACGAAAATTTGGGATGACAAATAGTACATTACGTCATCAGGCGATAGAAGTATTATAATCACATGGGTCAGATAATACTTTTATCGCCGTAACAAAATGTTTTCGGGCCTAGTGGCATAATAGTACATTTCGATACTAGGCCGTGAGGAACTTTTCTGGCGAATATGAGGTTACAGGACGAGCCGAAGGCGAGTTCTGTCATCATATGAGGTAGAAAAGTTCCCTCGGCCGTGTGTCGAACAATATTTTTTGTCATTAGGCCCAAAAGCCGCGATTTTAACCTCGCTTCGCTCGGGTCTTCGCTCGGGCCTCGAATCGCGGTTTATCGGGCCTAGTGGCGAAAAAGAGTTTTATTTGATTCAAGCGCTTTATTCCTCGTATCCGCCAGCGCCACCTGGTCTACCCTAACCTCTCAGATCCGCCCGCATCCAGCGTCTCCCGAAAATCCACCCCTCCTCACCGCACGATTAGAACTAAAATTAAAGGGAAGTGGTTGATCCCGGGAGGAGAGGGTTTTTCGGGTGAGAAGAGGATTATTAAGTTGTAAGGCGTTAACTGGCATAAGGCGTCGGTAGGTGGGTTGTATATGCTGGGTTTGCGTGCCGGACTGACTACATTTGCATCTAGACACCATCAATCCTCCTGACGCCCAGTTTGAGCCCCTCTCTCACCGCCCTCCCCCCTCTCGCTTCGTCTCTCTCGACCCTCCTGTATACACATTTTACCCTTCCAACTCTCGGCGAGTGTTACAACCGTCCCCGTCGGACGAGTTTGAATTAAATATCTTTACGTTAATGAAAGGCCCCGCCACTGGCGTACACACATCTCTCACGCTGACGTTGTTGTGTCTGTTGAACTGAATTTTCACTTTTTGAGGGCCGGTGGAAGGGGTACGAAGACGTGAGTGTAATCGTTTGAGTACATGGTAACATGCGATGATCTGGAGAGGAACCCGAGAGTTTTCTACCCCTTCCTCGTTTGAATGTCGTTAAAGGACTCCTCGGTAACGTCACTATGTGGGTATAATTATACACCACTCATACGTGAAAGACTCCTCGACGGCCAGATCGGCAGCGTGTAAACGACGTCATACGATACACCCGGTTTACTCCATTTTTTTTCCCCAGGATTTCTCGGGGGGTTTTTTTAAGAAGAGGAAACTTGTTCTGCTTTATTCACAGGTTCAGCTGTTTTGCGCTGGCGTTTCATGGAAACGTTCGACAGTTTAATCGCCGAGGTGCATTCATGGAATATGAAATGTAATTTATCACTGGGGCGCCCTGGAGTCACTAATTGATTTCGCGCGGGAGCAATGTCAAGTAATGGATTGATTTATGGTTTTTCTAGGTTGTATTTGTTCTGCGGTTTTTAATGCACTCGTGTAATAGTCGCAGGAATTTTTCGGGGTCATTCTTAGATAGTTTTAGCGCATTCTAGTTTCAATGGAATTTCAAGGAATTTCGTTGTTGAAAATTCAAAATTTGATGGAAAAATTGGAAATTTCAGGGCAATTGTTGCATTTAAATTAATGGAAAAAAGAGAAATTATAAATATTTCTTCAATTGCATTGAATATTCATGTTTTTAATGAAAATTCAAGTAAGTTGAAAAATTCTTGTCTTCCTCCGGCTAAAAAATTTGGAATTCCATTAAAATTTCCGTGAAATCGAGAATTTCAATTTTTTTCTAGCAGTGTTCTATTAATTTTCGTGGACTAATTAAACTGAAATTTTATGTCTTCAGTAATTTTAAAATAAATTCCAAAGTCACAAGCACGAAATTAGTTGAAGATCCAAGGGAAGTGCCACTTGATCACATTTTCCACAAATTTTATCGATAGCTTCACACAAAAATTTCAAATAATTTCGGCTTTAAAAATTCGAAACTTTATGGAAAAATGTAGAATTCCATTGAATTTTGAATGAAATCTTCAATTTCATCAGTTTATCCCACTTAAATCGAATCCAATGTCACTCTCCTGAAAATTACTGGTCAAAAGTTCATGAAATTTCCATTTTTCCTAACTGCGAGGGTTGTCAGTGGATAATGATGGAACCGAGGCGCCACGGTTTTACATTTTCTCGAAATAATTCTTTCATGAATATTTTTTTTGTCATGATACCGATCAAGCCAGCCAGTTAATTATACATTAATACCCTGGGTATGGCGTGCGATCCTCGAGGTTATTCCTGAACAACGTCGCCGTGCGTCGCGATGCCCAAAGGGGAAGTTAACGTTTGCTAAAGTTAAACCGAGACGCAGTCGATTTTTGCCTCCCGGCTTAAAAAACTCGAACTAAATAAAAAAAATGAGTAAAAAAAACTCACTCGTGTACGAGGGCATTTAACATTTTTCAAGCGTTAAATTGAGCCGTCGTTTCCCGCGGAATTTCAGTTCGGAAGCACTCGATAATCACCATTTTATTAACCTCTCGACTGGAAAAAAAATTATACTTTAATTAACCACTGGTTATTATTATATCTCGATGGGAGTTGAGCTGAGAATGCACTGAGAAAAAATTATGTGCTTTACATAATTCTACTTAAAACCTCGTCATTTTTCATTCATTCTGAATAAACTATTCATTTTATCAATTTGATAAATAAAGGCTTCCAAAGGTGAATAAATAATGCAGTGAAAAATAATGAAGTACGATAAACTTTGATTTTAATTGAAACCATGTATTTTCAGGTCGACGGGGGACGCTCACGGAGTCACACTTCTGGTTCTGGGAATAACAAGATGTCGTCGATAAAAACGGACAACACATCCGCGACCCCTGCATGTCTCATTGTTACGTTGGAAATTATTTTTAAAAATGTGAAAAAAACGAGAAAACCCTTCATTTTTGTAGCACAAACGTGGAAATTAACTAATTAATCCCATCATTTTTATTCACCCCAAATAAATTATTTATTATATCAATTTCATGAATACCTCAAGCTCCAAAGGAAGAATTAAAATGCAATGAGAAATAATAAAGTACGATAAACTCTGATTTTAATTGAAACCCCGTATTTTCAGGTCGACGGGGCACGCTCACAGTCACACTTCTGATTCGGGAACCCCAAGATGTCGTCGATAAAAAAGGACGACACATCCGCGTCTCCTGCATGTCTCATTGTCACGTCGGAATTATTTTTAAAAATGTGCAAAAAAAACGAGAGAGAACCCGGCACGTTGGTAGCACAAAGGGGGTTAAAAAGGAGTTGCGTGCCGTGACTCGGGTAGCCCAATTACTAACCATGGGTTGTTACCCCCTGGCGTGTCATTTCCCGAAGAATATTATCTCTGTTGCGTGTGACGCGACGCTCGGGATCGGGCTACCTATACTCCTTACTCGAGACGATTGTTTTAAACGAGTACGATCGAAATCGGATCATTCGTTTACGAAGGTAAAGGTCGATATCGATTGCCTCCAATCTCCCCGAAAAGAAAAAAGTAAAAAAAAAATGATCCACCTCCACTCCATGTTTACTCCCAACTTTACTCCTCCCTTTATCATCCATTTTTTCAATTTTATTATTCGCTTTATCGTGTCTCTTTTTCACTCAAACGTGAATCGCGTGCGCAGAAGAACCGAGAATTGACTTTTACCCGCAACCAAACCGATTATCTGCAATGCTAACGGTTGAGGATAGACCGAGGGAGGGTGGTAGTGAATTATATTCAACCCGGTATTTATGCAATAAATATTATAATTTATTTCTTGCGCGAAATTTAAACGTTAATGCGTGACAAACAAAACTCACTTTTACATCGTGTACTCCATCATCTTCATTAAACCTGTCAGAGTTATTTCGTGATTCTCAGGTTTTACTGTAAATTGATATCATTGATACTTCGATAATGTATGTTCGCACAACCACTGACTTTTCATGCTCATTTTCTCTGGGGTTTTCTCCCAGACGCTTTTAAATGGCATTTACGGTTATCGCAACATTGTTTCAATGTATCAATATTTAATAATATTGAATTCTTCGTGTGAAGATTATGACCGACCAACAGTGCAAATTTCCACTAAAGTTTAAATGAGACGAATTCTTTTATCAGTCCCTGATTAAATATTTCATTCGTTCGTGGAGCATTGACTATATTCATTTTCAATCAACTACCGAAGGACATTATGCAATCATTAATTATCAGCTTGTTCAACTTTAATTGAAATGTATGAATGTAATGCAATTCATGAATTTCGATGATAAATTATCATTTCTTTCTTGTGCGAAATTTAAGCGTTAATTCGTGACAAACAAAACTCACTTTTACATCGTGTACTCCATCATCTTCATTAAACCTCTTAGAGTTATTTCGTGAGAGTTATTTTCACGTTTTACTGTAAATTGATATCGTTGATACTTCGACAATATATGTTCGCACAACCACTGACTTTTCATGCTCATTTTCTGTGGGGTTTTCTCCCAGATGCTTTTAAATGGCATTTACGGTTATCAACATTGTTTCAATCTATCAATATTTAATAATATTTGCCATTATTATACTTAATGATATTTAATATTTAAATATTTAATAATATTGAGTTCTTCGTGTGATGATTATTTATCCACAGTGTAAATTTCCACTAAAGCCTCCAATTAAATTAAATGAATTCTTTTATCAGTCGCTGATTAAATATTTCATTCATTCGTGGAGTATTGACTATATTAATTTTCAATCAACTGCTGAAAGATACTACGCAATCATTAATTATCAGCTTGTTCAACTCTAATTGAAATGTATCAATGTAATGCAATTTCATGAATTTCAATAATGAATTATAATTTCGTTCTTGCGCGAAATTTAAGCGTTAATGCGTGGCAAACAAAACTCACTGTTAAATTGTTACAAGCAAAGCTCACTGTTAGACAATGCAAACAAAACTCACTGTTAAACTCCATCATCTTCATTAAGCATATCGGAGTTATTTCATGATTTTCAGGTTTCACTGTAAATTAATATCATTGATCGCTCGTAATGAATGTTCGCACAACGACTGACTTTTCACGCTCATTCTCCATCATGTTCCCCCGACGCATTTGAATGGCATTTACTTTTATCTAAACGTTGATTCAAGGTATTAATATTCATGTCTTCTCATAATGACTATAAATCATGAATTTATCACTCGAAATTTGCTGATCAACAGTATAAATCTTCACTAAACCCGGCAATCAAATATTTTATTAATTCAAGAAGCATTGAATATGGTAATTTTCAATCAACGACTGAGAGAAATCATTCAATCGTCAATTATCACTTTAAATTCTAAATTTTTATAGTGAATTATAATTCCCTTCTTGCGCAAAATTTACTCCACCATCTCCATCCAACTCGAAATTTATTGATGGTCGATCAATGATTATGATCGACCAACAGTATAAACTATTAAATATTTTATCAATTCAAGACGTATTGAATATATTAATTTTCAACAGACTACTGAAGGAAATCACTCAATCGTTAATTATCATTTTAAATTCTAAATTTCGATAATGAATTAAAATTCTTTTCTTGTGCAAAATTTAACCATTAATGGACTCACTTTGAAATCGTGACTCCATCATCTTCATTAAACCTGTCGGACTTATTTCGTGATTTTTCTGTTCTACTGTAAATTAATATCATTGATCCCTCAACAATGAATGTTCGTCCAACCACTGATTTTTCACGCTCACTCTCCACCATTTTTTCCCCCGATGCCTTTGAATGCCATCTACCTTCATCCTTCGCATAATGACTATAAATCATGAATTCATCACTCGGCATTTGTTGGCCATCGGTCAATAATTACCGAAGGCTACAATTAAATCAATGAATTTTTTCCCCGTCTCTGATTGGATGTATAATTAATTCAACGAGCATCGGATATGTTAATTTTCAATCAACTATCGAGGGAAATCATCCAATCACTAATGATCAGTTTGCCTCAGCAACTATGAACCTCTTAAACCCAGGATTGAAATGTCTCTGCCGCAATTACCCGCAATTGGAATTTATAAAATTTTCGATTCTCCTTTTTTTCTCCAGCAACTGCGGTGTTACTAGGGAAGAGAGAGGGAACGTCACGTTATACATTATGGGAGACTCGCGAGGTAATCCGGGCGTTGCTAATTAATGCCCGTTGTGCAAGAGAACCGGGACGATTAGGGCTCAATGTCATAAATAACAATTTTAATTATCACCCGCACACTTTCGCTGGGTTAACTCGCGCCAAAATAATTCACCCCTCACACGATGCACAAATATCAGTATTGTATCATTGTACACTATCATAAGCCACACAATTTGCAATTAACATTACATGATTGCATCCATTGAATTGTTTTCAACTCCATTATTAAATAACATACAGTTGAAAATGTTAATTAAAGCTAATTTCAATCAGATAGGAAACATAATACCTCGCCACTCGAGGCGGTAATTCCCCCGGAATTTCCCAAAACCAACAGAGCGATAATAAAAATCGTGGAAAAAAATGGAAAAAACGTGTTGTTACACGATAAAAATAGTCGATGATAAATAAATACACTTCCAACAACATTAAGCGTAATTGTGAGAACCATAAATTATACTTTAGTGACAAGCATTATCGTCTCTGTCATGTACAAATCGACCGAAAAAAATGAGTACAACGGAGAGAACTAATGCAGTATCGTATACACACAAACTCGTTTTAATTTCCGCCGTGACTCGAATTGATGTTAAGCAAATGCCTCGGTGCAGAATGGGAAATT
>NW_021680342.1:4287167-4319086 GCF_001412515.2 Diachasma alloeum | reverse complement strand
GGGGGGTGAGGTGTTTTTGAACCCTTTTCCACTTGTAACGTCGGTGCGAACTCGCGAACAATTGTAATTCAAGATCGTTATCATTAAAGACAATTAGCGGAGCATATAAATACAGCGTATCTGTGCTCCGTCGGGTGTAACAATCCTCGTGCTCAAGCCATTCCGACTATTTAATTAATGTTTTCCTTGGGTTAGGCGGGGGGATTTATTTTTATTTACACTGGGTACGTGAGCTGTCTCAACGTCTTATGGGTTTTCCTTCGTGCAGCTTTGATTGTAGTGTTAGGGAGTGTTTAACATAAGAAAATTAATTTTGTGGAATTTTCAAAGGGAATAGAAGATTCGATGCACTATTAAACAGTTTGTGGAAATTTTTATCGAGTGACAGTTCCACTGGAATTTCAAGGAATTTCGTCGTTGTGGATTGAAGCTTTGGTTGAAAATCAATGAAAACTATTAATTTCAGGTTGATTGTTTCATGAAAATTTAGAGAATGCTATTTGAAAAAAAAATAAAACTTCAAATTTCAAATTGTTGAGCAGCGAGGAGGCGAGAATTCTTAAACTGAGTTAATTTATTTTAGAAAATTCAATGGAACACGGGAAAAAATTGAAATTTGAGTAAACAGATCAATGGTCATTACCAAATTACTGTGAATTTTCAATTGATTAAAAATTCAAGAATATATTCGCTTGATTTGCGAATTTGTATTCATTTTAATGAAAAAAATTTTTTTTTTAATCACAAAATTAGTTGAAATTCCAGTGGGATTGTAATGCAATACAAAATTCCAAGAAACACAGCAATAATTTCCCCCAATAATTTTAACAATATATTGTAAATTCACAATTCGTTACAAAAATAAATGGAAACTGTAAATTTCAGATTAATTATTCCATAAAAATTAATATTCATCAGGAAAATTCAAATAAATTTTGGAATTTCGTAATTATTTCTCTCCTAAATCGGTTATTACCACTAAAATTTCCATAAAATACCAATTTTTTCACAGTTGGATTTCATCTTGAATTCAAATCCGTAACACTGAAAATTCACCTATTTAAATTTCAAGAAAAATCCAACAGTACAGGCCATTACGTAGTAATAAAAAAATAATGACTTTGTATAATGATCGCTGAAGCCGGGAGATTACGGAGAGGAAGATATACCAGTGACGGACAAGCGATGATGAGAGGGAAACATCAAAAAAGAGAAATTCCGATAGTCCCCTCCTATGATATCTCTTAGACGACACTTTGAGACACAACTTTTTTTCCCTTTCAGTACTCCATCTTCGGCCTGATTTCATGGACGTGAGTTATCACGGAAACATATTGCAGCTCAATTATTCACTCCCGAAACACTGGAATAAAAAGACAATCTCGCTGGACGTCGTAGTGATAATTATAACACTCTCCGTGTAAAAGTCCCTGTGCGGATCGACAAACGTCTGGGGATCGCGTGAGGGAGGTCATTATCACGCACATCAGGGAATATAATAGATCAGAGAATATCACCTCCTTTGCATCTGCGATCATCCTCATCCCTGTCTTTGAATTTTTCGTCTTCTTGTTATCATCTTGTTGTATCCGGTAGCTCCTCCCGAATGGGGCTGTCATGAGGAGCATAATGATTCTCGTGATAGTGACACGCGTTCCCATCAGACTGGTCCACCTGTCGAAGGTGCCATTCTCTCAAATCGTTCAAAAGAAGAAGTGCAAGACAATTTCGCTACAAAACGAGTGTCTGAAGTTCCCTTTTTTAAGAGATGTCTTAAATGTGGTGACTTGTATGTCAAGACATTATAAGAAGGTCTTGTCCATCAAACATTTCACTTTTAGCCGGAAAAATATATTGTTTCAAGACATTCGAAATTTCAGTTATTCCAAAGATCGCTGATACACTGTTAGAAAATTACTCCTGAAATTTCAAGTAAAAAATCTTGAAATTTTTAGCAACCCCTCATTCCCACGAAATTTTCATGTATTTTGTTATTAAAAAATCAGTTGAATTCTGGAGTATTCAATGGAATTGCAATTTTCAGGTCCACATGATAATGACAATTATTAAATAATTTGAAAATTCAGATGGATTTGATATTAAATTTCCGCAATGAATTTGAAAATTCTAGATGTCATTGAAATATCAGAAATAATTTAACATGGAAAACCCAATTATTCTGGATGAGAGATTCCTCCAACCATTTGATCTCAAATAGAATTCCAATTCACACCATTGAGAATTCAAGTGCAACTATTACTCAATTTTCAAAAAATTTCCAACAGATTTTTGTGTCTGATGTCTTGCGAAATACGTGAACAGATGATGGAGATACGTGACGAGGAATTGACGTTTTTTACAGTCGTTAGTGGAATACTTCTCTCAGGATGGGAATTTCGACGATTCAATTTGTTGGTTACACTCAAGCGAGAGGTTTCGGTGCCCCAGGGCCCGGCGCTATCCACGACGACACGCAAGCATTACCTCCGCACATGGGAGTCTCTCATTTTTCCCCCCTTCTCTGCATAGTGCTGCACCACGCGGGATAGGCAAGACATCAGTGCATCAGGGTGCACGAGGTAAGTGTTTGAAGGGAAAAAAGCAAGATGAAGAGAGTGAGTCGAATGCATGTGGCAAAGCCCAAGTGGAATGAAGACATCGAATGTTTGAGTGTGTGCGGTTGAGAGAGAATAAAGATAGAAGTTTTGAAAAGGGACTAACGACCGGCAGTTAACGGCGGCTCTTAAATTGCTGGTTGCCTTGCTGCATCTTCCACGGACGGCTTGGGCTGAGAATTATTAAACTGTAGTTTAGTTTAAATTAAGTTATTACCCCCGAGCCGGCTTGTTTTGTTCTTTCTTTTCAAAAGGATTTTTCTTACTTCCATCCTCTACCATCGGGAGAGGGGGCTTCTTACCTCCTCATCAACTTCACCAGCTTCATCCCTATTTTCATATATGATCCTCTAGTCTTATGCAAAGGTGTACGCAAGCATGTGCCTTTGAATTTCACACAATTTCTTGCACAAAATTCACAGATTAAAAGGCAGTTAGTTTTTGCTCAGCCCTTTACATATTTACAGACATCGTGATTGATGCCTTTAGGGTGACTTTTACCGAGAATGTGGCTCATTTTAAAATTATTTGTAGTCTTTCGATTTGAGGGATAATAGTGCAGTATTATTTCCTGTCATTATTTAACGATTATGAGATTGACAAAAAGTTCTTGCAGGATCATTATGCTCCTGAGAATGCTTCATGCCATAGTAGACTGCTGTCTTGTCTCAAATTTGCCTTCAGGTCTTTTGAGAAATCAGGGAGGAACACCGGGAAATCTGTTGTTTGCTTGCAGGTGGTTTTTCTGACATCTGCTGTTCAAAATCCAAAGAAAGATGAGTGGCCCCAATTTGAGATAACCGGTCTAATTATGAGCCAGTTGTGCTGCCGTCACGAAACCTCATAGAGAGAACACCCCATTATTCTATTTTTCGTAATGACAGCTATCAGATCTGTCAGCAGGTCTGATCACTGATTGATTTGGGTACAAATTCATCATCCGAACGCATCAAACATCTACTTAAAACTAATGTATTCTGAGCACCCATAAAAAAAACAGCTAGACAAGCCGGCGAGAGTAAAGCGCACACAACTCTGGAAGAGTAAAGAACCTTGAGCAATAGCATGAGTGCTTCTGGTTTACTGCTCATGAGAATAAACAGCGCAACAGAAGGAGGGAGAAGTCTTGCGAATGGGATCACGTAAAAAACAGATTTTCACCCCAACTGGGTGGAACGTGAGGCTCGTCCGTCGGAATGATGGGAGCGGGTCTGTATAGTGTGAAGATCTGACTGAAAGCATATAGCTCCTGTGCCCCCTCCCCTCCCCCCGTCAGCAGTAAGTGATCCCGCGAGACTGGTGGGAAAGATTTTATGATTGACCGCGTTACCGGAATCCCGGAGGATCGTTTTCTCGGACATTGTTCTTGATTTCCCTGGAAATCCCCTCGTGATGATCGGCGCGGATCGACGGAAAATGTGGACAGGGCCATTTGTCAATGAATGACAGAACGATTAACATCGGAATTCGATACTCTAGACTGCGCCTGATTATCTGACCTGAATAATTTGACCCTGACATTTCCACTCATCTTAGAGAACAAGTATTTGTCGTGTTCAGTCACTTCCCCAGATGAGGACCTGAGAAATCATCTTATAACCCATTGTAATACCTTTTTTGTCGTCATCGTCATCGGGATGATCACCAGCATGATGAAGATGATGTGCTCCTGGATGATGTGCTGTCATACCCGGCACCAGTGGATGACTCCCGAGCGCCGGATGTGGATGATGTGGATGATGATGACTGAGAAATCTGACAGCAGCAGCAGCGGCCTGATGCTGCGCCTGCATTGTCTGTTGCACCTGACTCTGTACATTGCCAAGTACAGCATGATGTGGTGGCCATCCCAGGTGAAACGGAAATACAGGTGTCGCCCTCTGGAACAGCCTTGCTGGAGCCAGCAGTGAGCCACCAGTGCTGGCTGTTCCTCCAACAGGAGGCGGTGGGAACGACAGACCACCTCCTGGTTCCAAAACCATATTGGGCACCAACGTGACTATTTTTGGGATTGCCACCCCGTCGGGGACACTATTTCCTCGATGATATTGACACTTGCATTTATCACTGAGTTCTTTTGATCCCAAGGTGATTACAAATGTTTCCTCTTGTCGTTGACATTCAGATGATTTGGTGAGTCTCGTTCGCCGGATGAATTCAGACTCACTCGTGGATTCATGCGAAAGATTTGGCAGAATCTCAGGTCTTGGACTGTGGACTGGGATCCGACGGCTGGCACTCAAGCCTTTCACAAATACTTTTACCTTCTTGGTTTCAATTAACGGTGCTGGGTTCCGTTGCAAATGACCAGCATGATGATTACTACTTCTTGCAACTGTTATTAACTCTGAATCTAGGATGGTAACTTATTTTTAGAATTCGATGGAATAGGGATAATTGAATATCATCAAAAGCTCTCAATCCACTTCTGCTAGTCGAATCTTTCGAGTTAATTTCCAGAATTCCACAGCTCCTGAAGTGCAAATCACCGCATAATCACAAGTCATCAGTTTGACAGTCTCATCAGTGTTTTCATCTCACATTTGCCATCAACGGTAACCATTTTCCCAGAATCACTGAACCTGTCAAAGTCCCTCAGGCATCAATTACACCACTTATCAATAATTCACAGTCAAAAAATCACTAGCAGACACAATTTACATTAATTATCCACGCGTTGTCATAATCACTTGAACAATAACCGAATCAATTGAACATTCCGTGTGTCGCGTTAATAACTGTCAGTGAATTATCTCGTTGTTCGACCGACTGAGAGAGTCTGAGGGGTCCTGTGGCCTGGTTGGACCACTACGGCACGAGCCAACGGCACAATACTATCTGTTCCAAGTGTAGACCTAGCATTTCCCCACCAACATTTGATCAGCACGAAGAACCCGTTTGGGTTTCCACCCATTGCCACATCCATTGGATAACCGTACAGTGGGTTCTGGGGATCCGCGCTACAACCAACCAATCCCAGCTGGATACTCCCGGTCTCAGTCACGCCCTCGCTGTCGACTTTTTTACCCTGGAATTGAATCGACGTCCCCTACTACATCGTGTGGAGCATCGAGAGGGGGAAGAATTCCTGGTGGGGACGAATCAATTGACGACTGCCTCAAATCCCACCGCAAGATGGCTCCTCCCTTCCACCTGACTGTGACAAAAACTACCCCCAGTACAACAACAAACACCCTGACAACATCATTCCACTCTGCAATTTTTAAATCGAGGGAAATCCATTCAACAATTTCTTTTCAATAAGTTTTCAGGTTCTTCGAGGGGTTTTACTCCTCCAAAAATTTCATCAGATGATTCGGGAGTTATCATTCTGATTAAAATGGTTCCAGTTGACCATCGGAATTTTATTTTATTATTAGTATCTTGGAGACATTTTCTTCACACGATTTTTGTGGTTTTTTTTTCACTTGAAGTTCCAGGGAATTTAGTGCAGGAACAACGTGCGGGGGCGTACACAGTCTCCCTTCCCCTCGATCTAAGCCTCGGGGGCGCGATCCTCTTTTAATAAGTGAGGGGTGAGAGACAAGGCACCAGGATGGTTGAGGGGTGGTCTCAGAGGCGTTAAGTAATTACGTCTATTCTCCTCAGGGTGGAAAATTGCCTGCGCCCCGAGACGTTGGATGGAAAAAATTGGGAAATTAAAATTAACCCCCGAGTTTTCTCCCCCGCTCACTCAATATTTTACTTCCGAAGATAGAGGTTTCCTCCTCACCCCCATAAATTATTTATGTAACCCATCAATATCATTTTCCATGATCAACACCCGAGGACGGAACAGAATTTTATATATTTTTTATTCACCCAGAGAGGTGATAAAAAAGATGTTCAAGAAAATTTATACCGACAGAAGACTCTATGCACATGGCCATCTCTCGTGTAGAGCCCAGCTGAGCCCTCTCCCACCCATCTTTCTACCCTCCAGGCGAATCTACCTTATTCATGCGAGATTATCTCCCATTTCCGTCATGGCGGCTGTGTATCGTTATTTAAGTTTTATATTAGAGCTACCATCGAGCATACAGGTCTGCTTCGGGGGGTCTGTCCATACAACCCCTGGTGGAAATTTTGATGTATGGGTAACGCGTGCCCTGCTTTCCTTCACCGAGTTAGTCACCTAAACGTGAGATATTGCAGTCGATCAATTTTTCATAACTCGAGTAAGGTTCCTCACCTCTCGTCATATCACCAACCACGATTCCTCCTCATAAACGGGAAAATCCCATCAATATATTGGGGATTGAAGCGGTGGCTTCATTTCCATATGAAATCGTCCCTCAAAATCGATTCAAATTAATGAAAGGGGAAATGTGTCCCATCCTTTCGCCTTTTTTACTGTTGAATGTTTGTGGCCGTTGATATGGAGTTACGTATACTGCGATAATATTGATAACATTCCACTAATTTTAAACTCAAAACGATCCTGATAGCTTGATGAATGACATCGCAGCAGAAGACAGAAGAAACAATCTAAAATTGGTTTGCATTGCGGAGACAAAAATGGGAATATATCTCAGGCGGGAGAATGGTTTATTTCAATTGAATACATTTTATTTGGCGCAGATGAATCGTTTATTGAATTCTAATAGAAGATTTATTCAATTAAATAAAGTTTATTTAATTCAAATAAAACATTTTTCTGAGTGCGAATATTAGAATTGACAATGTGTGTTTCAGTGAACTTTGACATTTCATGAGATGTTTCCACTAAATTTACTTCAATGTTGGTCTCTCAAGAATTATTACTCACGTGTCATTTAGGGGGGAAAAAATTCTCCAATCTCAGGTTTAACTGAAAATTCAAAAATATATTACCCGGAATTTTACTGATTTCTATTTATTTTCAGGGAATAATTGACTTAATATTTACAGTTCTCATTAGATCTTTCATGAAATTCAGAATTTCTAGTGACGAAATTCCTTGAAATTTTAGTGCAACTAAAATGCGATAAAAATTTTCAAAAAGTCTACGGGAAATTTCAGCCGAAATTTTTAACAGTATAAATCAGTCAAATATATGCAAAGCTAAAAAATCGTGATCATCATGCCTATCACTAGAATTCATTCTACAGTATTTTTGTCTTATCTAAAAATAGCACTCGTTACTTGGCCGAAAAAATAGTATTCCATACGTGCACTGATAGAAAGGATTAGTTATTGTTAACGAATGGATTTGGTTGGAGACGAGGGTCTATTCGGTGTCACCAAATGTTCATTCGTTAATAGTTAACAAATGCACATTTGAGAAGGCTTGTTTGACTCAATTTTCACCTTTCAAGTGAACCATTCGTTAACTATTAAAAAATATTCATTTGGTCACATTCAACTCTACCATTAGTTGATAGTTAGCAAATCTCGTTTGGAATAAGTGAATCAGTCTATCAGTGTGGAATCATCCCTCAAAATGCCGAACTGCCAAATGAATTCTAATTAATGAGAAACCAAATCAACTGTACCGCATCTCCTTCGACTCTCCCCTTGTCTTCACGAATTGAAATTCGTCCATGATGAAATAACCAAAAACTCAACCGCCCCCACTCCGCCAAACCCCCCATATTCTCCATATTCTTTTCAATCCTTCATTCCCCCCACCAGCGCTCTCAAATCCACGCCACACCACGATACACCTCCCACGAATTGAATCTGCAGAAAGACGCGAGAATAGAAGAAAATGAGGAAATGGAAAGACGAGTTTGGTATGAGGTGAGTATCAGCCTGAGGGTTACCACGGCAACGCTCAGAGGCCCCTCTCGCACGTTGCCCGGGCAACCCCTAACCAGCCACCCCTAAATAACCGTCACAAGGTGTGGGGTGCAGGTACAGAGTGCTTGAGGATCCTCTCGCACGACCCGTGAGTACCTCTGTCTCCCCTAAAAGACCAGCGGTGGGGGGTTGAAGTCGGTAACTGTTACCACGGAAGGTGAGGAGACCTAGTTAATTACTAAAGCGTTTTAATCGTCGGCAAAGTTCCGTCGGCATGAGTCGCGAGGGAACGGGGTGGAACGGGCCAATGTGGCGTCTGTGTAAATTAGAGAGAGTACCTCTCTCCTCTTCTCCTCATCCCCCCGCCCCTCACGGCAAATGCTTCGTCTTAATTCTTTTAATTTTTTTCTCCACCTCATTCACCCTTTCTCAACCCCAGGAAATTGTTTCCACGGTATTCGGGCTACATGTCTCCGGAAAATATTTTTTTTTGTAAAATTTCTCCGACAAATGTTTTTTCTTTTAACTTTTCAAATAATTTTGAGTAAAAATAATGGTTAACGATATGAGGGGTGGATATGAAATGAAATTTTTTTTTTTCATTCGAAATATCAGATTTTCAATGTTTTTAACGTTATTTGCTAACAATGTTTGGAAAAATTATAATTTCATGGACAGTTGACTAGTAATTTTCAAGAGAGTGACGTCAAAGTCGATTCAGGGGGAAAAATATCACGAAATGGGAATTTACCAAAATATTTGCATTTTCAATCACAACATGAATATTTAGTACCGAATATAACGCTAAAATTTCCTCTAATTGAAAACACAAGAACCCATTTACCTGAATTTTCCTGGAATCTTTGAACTTGCATGAATAATTAATATTTCCCTGAAATTTTGAATTTTCAATTAAGAAATTCCTTGAAATTTCAGTGGAACTGTAATTTAATGAATATTTCCAGAAATTGAACCGGAAATTCAGGCGAAAATTTTCAACATTAACTTCAGTTCAAACTCATTATTGATAAATTCAGAGGATTACACCCAGAAAAACAATTTGTTAGAATCAAATAAACGATTCATTTAACACAAATAAAGTTTATTCAATTCAAATAACTCTTCAAAAATAATTTTCTCAAAATAATAAATTGAAATGTATCATTTCATATTATTCACTCATAAAATGATCCATTCTAACAATTATCCACAATCAATCAGAAAAAAGACGAAGAAACAAAAAAAGTTTGGGAGTTGAAATGTCATCAGGAAAAATAAATATACCACTAGACTCTATTTCAGCTCCACCATTTCAAGGATAATGAAGTCGGTGGATGTACCATCATCAACTTAATAAATCGCATCTCCCTAATTTATGTGTTGCAAAAGAGGTACATAACTCGCCCAAGTTGACTTACATACATAACAACTTAGCAGTAGAAAGAGAATAAGTGAGTGACGAAGTACGCCCGGGGCTTTTCCAGGTCGTATACGACCACCTCCCTCTCTCTCTCTCTCGTTCCCGACTAATTAAGTGCCGCTCCCGTTAATCGCATTTGCCGCCTCCGTTGGCAAAATGCAGAGTGCAATACTTAGACTACGTAAACATCGAGCCAATTAGCGAGGTCGCGGGTTTATGTCATTTTCAAACGATAAAGAATGAATCCTCAGATAAAAAATAAATACGAGTGTAATTGGCCGCGGAAACGAGTAAACCAAAATTATGAATAGAAAATAACTCTTTCACCCTCATAAATTCTGACAATGCAGCATCGTAACATCGGAGTGATAAATCACAGCGATATGGAGCACCCGGAATTTTTTTACAATCATTATAACCGAATTAAAGTCGTCACGGATGTGCCAAGACGGCATTTTCTTACCATAAAATGTGTTCGAATCTTTCCGATTCCCCTTTCGCTTTGCAAGTCAAATCGTCTCTATAAACAAAAGAAGGTAGGTTCGTAGTGGTGATACTAAGAGCGTTTGATGTCCGGGTGTGAGATAAAAGAAAGAAGAACGCGGAAAAAGAAAATCCACGATTGCCTGAAAGCGCGGAAGAGGGAGGGAAGGGGCGGGAGGGGGCTATAAAGGGGGCGCACAGCGGCAAAGTAGAAATGCAAAGATGGCTGTCGTAGTGAATCCCTTTTTTCCACTCTTCTTTGTCCCTCTTTGGGCACTGGTGGGGTGGGCTATTCCGGCAATCGAGGCACGCTGCGGCGGTTAGTTCTGATTAGCAGCAGGGCGAATGACGTACCACTGGCTGGGTGACGTGCCCCGAATGCGGAAATTCCCCCCCTCGAAGAATACTTTTTACTCCTTCTCAACCACTTGTCTCTCTCGCTGCCAACCTCACACGCAGTACGTGCACACCACGAGTACCTCGTAAAAATATCTTTCAGGAGTAATAATCAAAGACTAAGAGTTTTAGGGAAGACTTTGGTGTCTCCTTAAATCTTAAACTTGGTTAAAACGCAATGGGATCGCGGAAATTGCGGGTTTATCGATAGCACCGGTGGAAATGGTTTATTTGAATTAAATAAACTTCATTGGAATCGAGGAAATCGTTTAGCTTATTGTCTGTAAAAGATGAAAGTTTCGTGAAGTTGGTTTTTATTAAAATATATGAGAAATCGGCTGGTTAATGAGTAAAAAAACAGGCGGTAGTTTCAAATTGTTCAGACTTGCAAATTATTCTTGGCGTTATAATTGTCCATTTCCTCATGTTTGCCATGCGGGAATTGATTAATATCATTTTTGGATTTTCATTCATCATGTATTTTCACGAATCCCATGGAATTTCAATTCCTTCCATTTTCCTTTCTTCGTGAATGACATAAATTTGATTTTCTTCCATTCTTTGGCTTGTGCACAGGTTCTAGATTTTAGAAAACCGAGGAAATTTCCCTGCTTCTTACAAAATTTTAGGACAATCTTTATTTTTCTTTTCATGCGCGAAAAAATTGTACAATTATTCAGTTTTCCAGAGAATTCTCGGATTTTCTGAATAGTTGAAGAAAATTATTCACTTTTTATTTATTTTTCAACAATTACGGGTATTGATTGGGTTACTTTGAAAAGTGGAAGGAATTTGATCAAACATTTTAAATTATTCATTAATTTTTCACTTATCAATCATTTTTATAGTGAATTTATCAACATATGAAATTTATAAAAAAGTTGCACATCAAGAGTTTTCTCGGAACGAAAAATAACACTATAAATTATTCATGGTTACGAGATTTGATCAATTATCGTTAAAGTTTACCATTTTAAACTTTCCACTTATTTCCGAACGTCTAATATTACTTCGCTGAAGTGAAAAATTTTCCTGCATAAATAAAAATCCAATTACAAAATGTCTTCAATGTTTCTTTCCACTCATCAACAACGCTGCCAACCTCACACGTCGTACGCGCACACCACGAGTACCTCATAAAAACCCTCCCCCGAGCTAATAATCAACGTGCAAGAGTTTTATTATAGACTCTGGTGTCTCCTTAAATCTTAAACTTGTTTAAAACCCACCGGAATTCCCCGGAAAAGTCACTTTACGGTTTTATCGATTCCTCCTAATGGTATGCGTCATGTTCGCCAAGTTGGTAATACTGGAAGGGGTTAAAAGATGGTGGCCCCCGTGCGCACCGACACGCATCGGCATTACAGCTCAACTGGCTAGTTTTGATTTATGAGTCAATAGTTAACCGCTCGTAAATAATGCTAATCACAGTCTTATTATACATCGCCTGCTGCGTGCCATCGCATAGTCCAATGGGGGAGATTCCAACACACGGGACTACGACACCGTGAATGATTTCTCCATTTTGCGCTGAGGTGGTTTTATTTTTTCACGAGTTCTTTCGTCTTTCAGAGTAGTAGGATGATGTTTTATCTCGGAGAATTATGTACTCGGGTCTCACCGTGATACTCCACTATTTCATCTGACTAGAACTGGCCGCGCGCATCATTTGCCATGGGTGCCAAGTAATACCGTATTTTTTACATGACAGTGAGACTCATCTGTTGCTATTCAAACGATTTTGGACGGTATAATTTCTACAAAAAAGGGAGATATTTTATTCATCAGGCATTAATCAATTTATTTTCATGATAATATTTTAGTGATCATTTTAGACAAATATTTTTTTAAATACAAGAATAAATTCCAATTCTTCGTTTTATGCTGCGGAAATGGTGAGTTTTTAGTTTTTTGGTTTTCAATTTCAAAATACAAAATTGGAAATTCGAAACGAATGAATTGTAATGCAATTTTCTTTTTTATCATCTTCCCTGTTAGAGAAAAATGAGAATTTCACGGCCGTTTAAGAAGTAATATCGCGAAAATCACAAAAAATTGGAGTTGGAGAAAAAGCATGAAATTTCGAATTTTACTGGAAATTCTAGGAAATTTTGAATGCTGCTGCAGTAAAAATACGAAAATTTCTCAACTCACTTCAGTTTTCATTCAAAACATGAATAGTCAGTACCAAATTAAGCTAAATTTTCAATTAATTAAAAATTCAGTAATATATTTCCCTGAATTTACCTGTTTTCTGCTAATTTTCATAAAATAATTCAACTGTAAATTACTGTTCCCGTCGATTTTGTTTTAAATTGACAATTTTTAATTGTGATGTTTCTTGAAATTCCCGTACAACTGTACCTCGATAAAAATTTTCACGAAATGTATCAGAAATTTAAATGAAAAATTGTCGTAAAAAGTCTATTACTTGCTTGAAATTTTTTATTCATGAAAAATGATGCATTACAATTGTGTCCAGTATACATTACATTACGCGGATTAGATTTCGCAAAAGGCATTGACGGTCTCAATGAGATAGGATGAATTACTCATCCTCTTTATCCCCCACTAATGACACAATTCCTCTCAAAGTTCCCACAATTACGAATTTAATTCGATAATTGAATACACTCAAACACTTGCGTTCTATGAAATAAAACATCACGGAATTCCCGTCCTGGGGAAGGTATGGCGGATGAGTTCAGCCAATTCCCAAGCTGGAAAGTAAAATAACCTCAATACACTTTATTCTACCGCTGTTCCATTCGAATGCGCGGACTCCTCTCCTTTCGGCCGACGTTTACCCAAGAACCGGGCACATGCTGACTCTGGACTTCCATCCTCACCCTCAGCCCGAGAATATTCTACCCTTTTCACGCGCCACCAATCGCCCCTTTGCGTTTTCCGTAGTTTTTTCAGCTCCTGGGGAAGAGCCCAGAATTTTTTCTCCTAAACCTCCTCTAGGGGTTAAAAATAGAGAAACTTCGAGACCAAGAGTTCTGTTGTCTCAGCAACTTCTCCAACAAAAATCTTTCACGAAGAATTAAAAGAATTCAATGGACGCAATACACAGAAAAACCTAAACGTAAATTACGCTTTGTTACACCGAGAGAAAAATCTGAAGTTCGATTTACAATAAGAAAATAGTTGAGGCAGTTTTGGTGAACGATACGATTTTTTTTTCTATGCGGCACATAACATTATAGTAACTTCACAAGCGTAATTTTTGCAAATCAAAATGCAGTTAAACTAACCAAAGTTCAAAAGTAACTAGTGAGTAGAACTATAAAATAGTAGCAATGACTACATTCCATTGTAGTAATCACTTCCAGCCATAGTTACCGTAACCCATGAGAAATTGTTGAGGACTTTTTGACTATAGTGCGATGGTGATGGAATATAGTTAGACGAATCATATTTTTCTCTCAGTGTAAGCGTAATTTACGGTTTGCTAAACGTAATTTATGCTTAACGCCAATATGATGTCTGGTGGCTTTTTCCATCATGAAAATGGGAATTTAGGCTTCAAAAAGCGTCTTTTACGATCGACTTATGCGTAATTTATGTAACCGTTATATACGAATACGAAATCATAAATTACATTTATGTAACCGTAATTTACGGCCATTTTGAGCGCAATTTACATTTCAATTTCAAGCTTAAAATACGCATCAAAAAGCATAAAAGAAGACGTCTTAAACGTAATTTAGTCTAGGTTTTTCTGTGCGAATTCTCCGTCTTTATCAGAACCACAGATACCGCAAATTAATGGAGTTATATTAATTTCGATAGAGTTTATTCATGAATGAAATCATTACATCACTAAGGAACATTTTTTCAACCCTTGAGGAAAACCCTAGAATTTTTTCTCCTAACTTCCCTCTACGGGTTAAAAACAGAAAAACTTGGGGATCAAGAGTTCTGCTGGCTCATCAATTTCCCCAACAAAAGCCTCTCACACGAAATTAAAAGAATTCAATAGACTCAATCCCCCTTCTCTTAACAATCAGGAACAATGGTAGACTATCCGTCTGCGAATTTATCAGAGCCGCAGATACCACAAAGTAATAAAGTTATATTAATTTCCATAGAGTTTATTTATGGACGGAATCAATACATCATTAAGGCACGCTGGGGAAGATGGGAGCGGCTGGCGTGCGAGCCGAGACGATATATTCTACCCTCACGGTCTCAATGTGAGGATGAGTTCTATTAAAATCACGAACGTGTGTATTGGTGAAGCGGAGATATTGATATAAACTGGGGGCAGGGCTGAATCTCCGTTGGCGTGCTTTGTAATCACGACGCCATTACCATCCTGAGGTGGTCAATCTTCCGGACAACTCACTTCCCCTTTTTTTTCTTCCCTCCACCCATTTAACTGCTCCACATTTTTTATCAATCTCATTTCCCCGCAATTTCGAATATGATTGAATCGTGTGAGAATGTTCTTAAGACCATTCCCGGAATAATTCCGATAAACAGGAGTATAAAGATAATGTCCAACGATCATTGCGCGGGCGATAATGCGCTAAGGGCGAGGGGAAGAGCGGAATAACATGAAAAAATGTATTTTTCAATTTAAACAGGTAAAAAGAATAGAGAATCAATGGAAATTGTGCATTTTAGTATAATTATTCGATAAAAATGAATAGAAATGGGTAAAATTCAGGTGAATGTTTTCTTTAATTTTAAGTTATTTGAAAATTCAAGTAAATTGTGTAATTCTCGTCTTCCTGCTGCTCAAATATTTGGAATTCACTGGAATTTTTAGTGAAATTCAAAATTTTATGAGTTTTTCCCCCTTTATTGAATGTAATGCAGCTCTCCTGAAAATTATTACTAAACTGTCTATGAAATTTCAATTTTTTCTTAACGGCGTTTATCAATTGACAGTTTCACTGAAATTTCAAGAAAATTCGTCATTTCAAATTCACAAGTTGATGAAGAAATCAATGTCAGCTGTAAATTTCTGTTCAATAAGTCAATAAAATTTAATAGAAATAGGAAAAATTCACGTAAATATTTAATTTTTAAAATTATTTGAAAATTCAAGTAAATTATGTCATTCTCGTCTTCCTGCTGTTCAAAAATTTATAATTCCCTGGAATTTTCAGTAAAATTAAAAATTTCATGATGAATGTTGTTCTCCTGAAAATTATCACTAAACCACCCATGAAATTTCGATTTTTTTCTCAACACTCCGTCATGTGACAGTGCTACAATTCCAAACAATTTTATCATTCAAAAAATCATAATTTGGTGAAGCAATCAACGGAAATTAAATTTCAGTTCAATAATTCCATGAAAATTAACCAAAATCAGGAAAATTCAAAAAAATGTCTTGAATTTTCAATTATTTGAGAATCCAACTAAATGACTTCACTCGAAATTCCACTCAGGTGATCAATCTTCCTTACGANCCCTTTCTCCCCCCCCCCCTTCGACTGCGCCCAATTGTTTATCAATCTCATTTCTCCGCAATCTCAACCCCGATTGAATGGCGTAAGAATATTCTTAAACCCATTCCCGTAATAATTCGCGATAAACACGAGTATAAAGATAATGTCCAACGATCATTGCGCCAGGCGATAATGTGCAAAACCCCCCCGAGAATATCAGAAAACCACGAAAAAACGTATTTTTCAATTTCACCATGTAAAAAAAAAGCTCCATCATTTTCACGTACAGCAAAATCTCCATCGTGCAGTACGACATAATAACGAGTATGAGAATGTTCAATAAGTGGTTAGAGTGGGCCGACGGCGGTGGATATAAAGCGCACAAATCCCCGCACCAAGGTACACCATAGTAGTTTTTAACGAAATAAATATACGAAAAATACCAGCTTTGTGAAGATGGGGCAATGGCTCGATGATGAAGTTATCCAGCGATAATGGCTCTATTATAACCAAACGTATCCGGTGGTGGTTTGTGAGTAAAAATCGTAAGGGAAATGAAGAGACGATGCTGGATATCGCGCTATCATCACGACTGAATAAAGATGGAGGATGATATTGGTTAGAGCGATGGGAGGAAAGAGGAGAGAGAGAGAGAAAAATGATAATACAAAGTGGATATGCGAGAGAGGCCACTCCTCACCTTATACTTACCACGGCGATTGTTTATGTTGGCTGATGGCCACTTATGCCTGCACACACATCGCATTATGGTGAAGAACTGCACGACCCTTAACTCGAGTTACCTTCGGGACCATTACTTAAGGCATAACGTTTGGGTCCGCGCGTTGTAGGGTAATGGCGAACACGTTACGGATAAAATGTATACTTAGACTGGGCGGGTACTTACATTTTCGATGGCACCGTTGTACAAGATTATCCATTTTTATGGATAAAGTTTAAGGAGAGACATCACGGAGATGTCTCATTATTATTATTTTATACGTTTTTTTGCATGTCCGCGATGGAAAAGTGTTTCTGCGGTTTTTTTTAGTTATTTATTCTGGACACTGAACGCCGCGGGTTTTGAGGTGCACCTGCTGGTGATGCCTATTGGATTCAAAGTGAAAGGTTTTAATGAGAATGCCGGGGAAATTATTGGTCTTTGACACGTAAATGGATATAACGATTGCAATAATGTTGCAGAGGGGAAAATTTATTTATCGAGAGTGGGAGTGTCTCTTGGTCTTATTTGTTGGGAGATAGGCGCGTATTCAATAGTTATTCATTAAAGTCGAATTCATGACGGGGCAGGATGCTGGGGGTCAGCAGCCGGGGTGACCTTGCGGCTATTTCAAAAGGCCTTATCGCGTACACTCGGCGCGGACCCTTCTTTTCATGTGGTATTGGAGTGAGAGCTTGGGGCTTTTTTTCGGTGATCCGAGCGCTTGTGGAGAAAATCGAACGCGGGTATCAGTGGAGATGTTTTGTTCATTTGTTTCTAGTGGTTATTCGCTTCCTGCTTTTATGAATAGAATGGGATAGTGCGGGGGGGGGAGGTTTCTTTTATTTTGGGGGGAGTGATAAGGTGACCGAGATTTGGAGTGTTTGTGTTAGGTTCATTGAGATTCGCAGGAAGTATGCTCGGGGGAAAAATGGTTTGATTTTGAGGAACTTGTGATTGGTTTCTAGAAATTTATCACCCATTGTAATTTACACGAAATAATTCTAAGCGGCTGTATCCTTGATACAGCAGTTAGGCTTAATGTGGGCATGTCTAGGTTGTTGATCAGGTGCGGGTGCACGGACGTGAACTGAGTGGAATTTTTTAGAAAATATTAGATTGTTCTAGAAAATCCCAGAATTTTCTCAAATTTTCTGTAAAACCGGAGAATCTCCTCGAATATTTTATAAAAAGGGAATTCTCTTGTATTTTCTTTTAAAAAAACAGAATTTTTTTTAATACCGGAGATTTTTCTCGATTTTTCTAGAAAAATCTAGAATTTTCAAAAACTTTTGAAAGTCTCTAATTGAGAGTTTCAAGGATTCTATATTGAGACTTGAGACAAACGTCTCGAATAAAGAGTTTTTTAAGTCTCAAGTTGAGACTTTCAGAACTTCCCTTAGTGAAAAATTCCAAAATATCAACTTGAGCCTTTATCTACTCTCAACTTGAACTTTGGGCTTTACATTAACCCTTGACAATATTATTTTAAGACCTTTGAAATGTTAAAATAAGGATTTCTTTTGGTGCACTGTTAACTAATTTCTATCACTTAAATTTGGTGAGATTCCTGATTTTTTTACGTTAAATTTTGTAATTTTTTAAAATTTCGTCATTTAAAAATTAAAAAAATACAACACATTCAAAATAAAAAATAAAAATCATATCATATTGTTGAGAAAACCTAGAAACCTCCAGTGGGAACCTTCACCCGCCCCGTGCCGTGAATAATTCCCCTCCTCGCCCCCAAAAAAAATTATAACAAACCTCATAAGTAAATACGACTTTGATTACGCATGTTAAATCTCAAAGCTTCCACCCGCCGGCTCCCCCGATGTGGGAAAAAGTCGAAAATCAAAAAAAGCAAATAGAAACAATTTTCACGGCGATTAGAATTGGATCGACCTAACGCGAGGGGGAAGGTGGGTAAATGCCCCATAAGAGTGTATTTCCCATGACGTCGAACGATCCGTGGTGAATCGAATGCCATTGGATGTGGATAGTTTTGAATCCGGGTAAATGATTCGGAAAATCCGCCGTCTCATTTTGAATTAATATCTCAATTATTATTCCATAATTATGAGTTAATTGATCCATTGAATTAATTAATTAATCCTCCGTTAATTCGCTTATCTGAATATTTACATTCAGATTAATGACACATCTGAATTGAATAAAACTCTTTATTTAAAAATTTTCTATTCATTTTAAAAACGTTTTTTTATATGAATAAACTCATCTTTTTCCTTGAAGATATTTTAATTATATGTATAATTTATTTGCATTCTTAAAACTTTTTGGCTAGAACTTTTTGTCATTGAAAATTCAAAATTCTATCAAAAAATCAATGGAAACTATAAATATCAGTTCAACGATTCCATGAAACTAATAAAAATCTGTAAAATCAAGATAAATATATTCTTGAATTTCCAATAAATCAAAAATTCAGTGGTACCATTGTAATAAATCCTCCTATTTTGATTGAAACCTCAAATGCGCCTGGGAATCCTCCTCTCCCAGCAGCTCAAAAATGTTGAATTTCCCTGAATTTTCAGTAAAATCTGAAATTTCCTGATTTCCCCCCTCGCTCTCCTAAAAATAACTACTCAGCATCAAAAATAAATTTCCCATTCCAAATTAACCAAGCGATTGATTCGACTAAAATGATAATTCCATTTCTCCCGAGAAAGTCTTCCTCGAATCAAGGGGAACTTCCCATATTAATAAAATTTTTCCCTTCAAACTGAAAAATTTCACTCAATCATTCAAACCGAAAAAAAACTCACACGCTACTCAATGCAAGTCTAGATGAAACCCATTACCAGAGGGATCCGACTGAGGGGCGAAAGAGGCGGTTCACCGAGAGATATCGCATGACAGCCAAGTCCGCGCAGTGGCGAGAGTTCAAGTTGCAAAGATGTTTACCGGGTACAAAGTGATGGGCTATAGCCACGATAAAAGAGCAACAAATCCAGTGGCTTTATCGGTGCAATCGCCGGTGGTAATCCTATAGGTGCTTAGCGTGAAATCCCATAATCGATAGTTTGCTTAACCCGACGCCACGTGGCGGCACGTGCTAGTGCTGACGCCATTAAGGAGAAAAGAACGCGCACCGGGAGTGAGTCTTTTGCCTAAAATAAAATATATACAACAAACTCGGGGAGCTGAGAGAAAAGAACCGTGAGCTGTGGAGGAGACCGTATCTCTATGTTAATGGGGGAATGCTCGCGTATACACACCACATACGCGCCCCCCATTTTTTGATAGGGGGAGTGATCCTAGGAATTTGACACGCAGCTGGTTTCGTATTCGTGTGATTTTCTCATCTATATGTGTTACAATTACGTCTTTGAGATGATGAATGAACTGTTGGAAAATTACTTCTGAAATTTCAAATAAAAATCATGAAATTTTTAACCACGACTAGTTTACATGGGCTTTTCAAATATTTTTTTTATAGTTTAAAGTGTTCATCACTGGTTTAACATGTCACGTTACAATTTGATTTTGCGCCGTTACAATATGCCAATTTTTTCCATTATTATTTTTTATTTTATTATTTTTAAATATGTTGTCATGGAAAATTAGTCAATGAATGTCATTGAAAGGTGCGAAAATTCAGGCAATTCTTGTTCTGAGTTCTCAATCTGTTGAAAATTTAACAGAATGTTGATGTTCAGGTTTCATAATAAGTTTGAGATTTCAAGCTGTCGTCGAAATTCCATGAATGATTTGATATTATAACATAACGTAACATAACATGAATCATAACATGAATATTCAGTGCCAAGTTACACAGATTGTTCAATTAATTGAGAATTGAAATGGATATTAACTTGAATTCTTCCGATTTCTATTAATTTTCACAGAATAGCTGAGCTAAAATTACGACTTCATTGATTTTCCCACAAAATGTTGAATTTTCAATAACAAAATTCCCCGAAATTTCAGTGAAACGAACGTGATGAAAATTTCCAAGAAGTGAATTAAAAGCTTTATCTGATCACAAGATATGATCGATAAAAAAATCGTCCCCCTGAAGCAATAAATCAAAAACAAAATGATGCAACCATTTTTCCAATCACCGTGTCTCCATTAGCCCGCCGAAACCGCCCAAAAATATCTAATCTAATCATGAAAAAAGGGAATTAACAGAAATCCAACAAATGATCCAACCCATTCATCAGCTGAATCCAGTCCCCTACCCAATCGATAACCAATTTTTTCACGTAATATCCCCCGTAATGAAGCTCGTCCCCGATGTATCACTTTTCCATGATAATCGTGGAAAGTATTGGTCCCACGCTCAAGCCTCTCGCCAGCCGAGGTCGACCTCACTTCCTCCGATAGCGGCGTCTCAGTGTCTGCCACTCTCCTCAGTACCCCATCAGCCCTCTCCCTCCATCTCTCCCGCCCCTCACCCCATTTATCCAGCGTCTCAACAGAATATTAATTACCCCAAAGATAACCAACCCGGCAACAGTCACCGCAGAGCGGAAGCCAGCGTTATTTTTCTATAATCTATTACTTCAAAACAAATATGACCCAATTACATACCATGAATGGAAGCCAGTGGTGCCGATAACCAGTGGAAATGATCGTTCTAATGTCTAACAATGGCTCTACAAACGTGTATTGACACAACTAGGAATAGCCCCCGGGTCATCGTATTACGGGTAATAGTCGGTAAAAATATCGCAATATGCAACTGCAGTTGGGAGTTTAATGCGATTTGATACACAACGGAAATGTCAGTTTGAGAATTTCAAATGTGCCCACGGCCAGATTTGGAATCTACATCTCTTTGGAGGGAGACGGACAATACCGCTGTGTGCCAAGGAGCTCTCCAGGGTGTCGTACTTCTCCGAGGGGTGTCCAAACTTTATCTTCATTAATCACTACTCAACAATCGGTTTTAATTGCCAGCGATTATTTTTCTCTGCTGTTAATTTCATAACACGAGTTTCTTTTATGCACCGGAATCATTTATAATTCTAGGAAATTATTGTTACCAACATCGTTCCTTCCTTTAAATTGATTCTCTCCGGGCGTTATTCTCAAATGCTCATTTGAAATATCCAATAACGAGGAAAAATTTTAAAAACGCCACAGAGAATTGATTGCACAACTTTTCTGAATTAAATTTCATGATCATTTTTCCACAGACATCGGCGTAACCAGAAATATTAAATGAAGCTAAATTTTGAATAAGTCGATTGTCAATAGTACTCAACAATTTTTAAATTATTAAATTAGCAATTAACAAAATATTCAAATTCCGAATTATTTTATCAATCAATAATTGAGTTTGGAAGATTGACGATTTCTTGGATAATCGAAAATTCGATTGTGAGATTGAAACATATTTACACTCAGTAGTCAATTGACAATTCAAATAACAATTAATTTATGATTTTTCAAATTAGAATGAAGATAAGTAAACCTTAATTATTGTAAGGTGCAACTTCACATAATATTACTATTGAATCATTCATTAAATGTTTTTCTAATGATGTATATGAAATAAACGATTTATTAACCTCTAAAATGAATTCTACGATTCACTTTTCAAATCAAAAGAACAATTTATTCTGTCCAAATAAATAAAAATATTACAAAAAAATACAACATATAATTTTCAAATCATAAAATAATATTTATAAATTATTATCTTATTATTGTTAATAAATTTTTTTTTCCAGCCACCAGTCTCCATTTGAATCAATGAAAAACCATTCATTCAAAGTAAATGAACACGTAAATAAAAATAAACTGCGCTTGATTAACCGAAGAGACACGAAGTAAAAGGGAATTTAATTTCATCATTACCCGAGGTTTTTCGTGGCTACTACAACTGTATCGGAGGACGAGGGAGGAATGGCGAGGTGAATTGACAGTGTGCGCGCGCAAGGGGAAGATAGGATGGACTGCGAGGGCCGAGTGAGAGAGGCGAGAGAGGTGGATGGCCAGGCCAGTGATTTAAAATGACAAGCGCTCCCGCGCGCGCTTGCCTGTGGCAGGGGCAGTTCCCGGGGGTGCAGTGCCTCACGCTCCGCTGCCTACGGGTTTTCACCCTGGTGGGTTCTCCATCTCCCTTCATCTACCCCACCCCCGATCACTCTCTCTCTCTCTCACTTCGCTCTGCGATTAAAAAACTCGCTCTCGCCCCGGGCACTGCGGTGCCTCGCGAATTTATTAGGTACGGAACTTACAATTCGAGTAAAAAATTGGGGGTTGGGGGGTGAAAATGTTTTTCATGACTTGAATCGGTAAATCATTGATATTCGGAAGGTTACGATCATTTGATTGCATTGGGATAAATTATTTCCGTTTTTTATGCGTGAAGAACTATGGAACTGTGTTTTCATTCAATATCAATTGATGTGTGATTTTATTGTTTATGAAAAATTAGAGGATTCAGGTTTGAAAATATTTTACATGACATGTCTAAAGTACCCCAATGATTTTGTCTATTTTTTGTGTTTTTTCATTTGTTAAATTTTTCTGTAATTGAAAAATATTGAAAAATTTGATACTATGAACTTACGAATGACTTGAACACTCATATAGTTTTATTTTTTACGAAGACGTCGAAATCGCTTTAACATTTTGAAATATTTCCTGATCTAAAATTGAATTCAGAGTTCAGAGAGTTCGAATAATAAAATCATTTCAAAATATGAGAAAGAGTTTCTGACGAAGAATCATCGAAATACTTGGAAATCCACTTAAACCTTCATTAATGTCGCATCCCCATGGCTCCAGTCTCAATATTTATTGAACAACCGGCCCTCATCGGGTCACGTGTCCATGTTTAAACGCCCTGTGACACTATTCACTCTCCATGTACACAAATTCGTTGAATACACACTTACGAGGGCCACTTTGGCAAGAACGATGAACAGAGAGGAGTCGAAGTATCGTTTAAAGGGATGATGGATGCACGGCACGCGACCGACACGCCTACGATACCCCTTAACGCTCTCAGGAGCCCAAGCATTCGGTGTGAATTTATTTTGCCTCTACTTTTTTTCGAAAATGAAATACATCGAGAGGACCAATTCATTCGTCTTTTCAGCGAGGGACGGGGCTTGACAGGTTGAGGGATATCGTGAGGTGTTTAATAGAAGTTTGAGGGGGCGCAGGGGGTTTAACGATTTCATACATCTCGGGGTTGACGTGGCGAAATAATAGGGAAATGAATTTTCCAGCTTCGGAGATCAGAATCGAGGTGAAAGTGTCAGAGGATCATCGGTCAAATAAAGATTCATCCGGAGGAATGACGCATTTGAATCGAATAAATTCTTTTTGCATTTTTCTATCGGTCAGATCAACATTTGTGCTGGAAATGAATAAACTCTTGTATTTGCGATGTAATTAAACCATTAATTACATCAAAATAAATAATTACTACGTGTTAATAAATTTGAAATTTCAGATACACTTCGTGGAAATTTCTTTCAGATGACAACTCCGCGGAAATTTTAAGAAATTTCTTCATTCAAAATTGACTGTTTGATGATGAAATCAATAAAAATCAATAGGAGTTTGAAAAATTCAGGAAAATATACATTTTTATTAATTATATATTCAAATACGTTGGGGAATTTTTGTCTTTGTGCTTATTTCCCACTAACGAAGTCTCAAAGCAACATTTTCTCATTTTTAATAAACTAGTTATTCAATGACAAATAAAAAACTATAACCAAAAAAATAAGGATCTTCAAATAAGACCTTTATTACCACTTCATTATTCATAATTCTGGCCTTTAAAATACTTGATACAATCCAATAATTATCAAGTTAATCATCATTTTATTTCCTCAATTGACTCCAAACTTCTCATCCATCACTGAATTTCCTGAAAAAAATTAATCGTCCTACGTTTTCCTCCATCTGCTTCATCAGAAAGTAATAAAAAAGCCAGAGTGATAAAGTCGTGATTTTATTCCCGAATTATTCGAGTCATGTCAATGCCGAGGGGCTGTTAATACCCTCGGAATCCCATATCGCTCGTCTTTGCCGCGTGCAAGCCAGGACAAACACTCAGATTTCCGGGAATCAACGGTGAATCCTTATACAGCTCCTGTGATCTCCAAACGTATAAACCCAACCGCAGCCATTCGAGGGGAACGAAACCGAGGGGTGAATGTATTGGTTTGATGTCTGATGTAGCAGCAATGTACCACCACGTCCATTTGGAAAAGCCACGAGCCCCTCCCGCTGTGAAAACGCCAACACGATGTTACCAGTGGGGGTTATATCCCTCCTTTCAAATGGGAATTATATCTGGATTACAAGCATTATCGCTCGACCCGTAAACTTGATTTTTATGGCTGTCCGGTGTAAGAGCAATCATGAGGGATATTCTCATTCTCGGGTTTTGTCATCGGTAAGTGGATTTTTACAAGCTACTCACGATTAATTAAAAGGAATGGAATTTCATGGTGTAGAATTTTGTTTTGATGGAGAAGTCTTTAACGAAATGACATTTAAGGGCGAAGGACCTTAAGAAATTTCAAGCCTCAGGTTGAATTTAAGTGCATTCAGGTAATTTCAATTGGAAATAAAAAAAAATTTCACGATTCATTGGGGTTTTTTATTGAAGATGAACGTTCATCGGCAAAATATGTCCAATTTGCAATTAATTTCAAAATTAAGGATATACTCAGCTGAATTTTAATTGTTTTTTTGTCATTTTCACCGAATAATTGAACTGACATACGCGGTTTTGATCAATTTTTCCTCAAATTGTGAGAAAATTAAGGGAAAATTGAATTTTTCAATTACAAATATATTTGAAATCCAGTAGGAATGGCACATATTGAAAATAAGCTATTCACGATTGATTAAAAAGAATGGGATTGGCTGATGAAGTTTTTAGGAATGTGACATTTAGGGGAGAAAAAGCTTATGATATTTCAAGTCTCAGGTTGAATTTAAGTGAATTCAGGTCATTTCAATCAAAAGTAAAAGGAAAATTCCACAATTAATTTGAATTTCTTATTCAATTTTAACATTCAGTACCAAAATAAGCCGAATTTACAATTAATTAAAAATTTAACAATATAATAAACTGAAATTGATTTTTTTTCAATTTTAACTCGGAAAATTAAGTCGAAAATTTCTAAATGGCATTTGTGGCTTCTTAATGATGATTAAATTTGTCAAATAAATTCCACGCGAAAAGTTTGAAAAAATCCTACAAAATCATTTTTTCACATTCTCTCTTTCTAAATCCCAACCAGAAATTCTTCAAGCTTTCGGGGACCCAATTATGTCGAAACATTCATTACGATTTCGAAAAAATAATTTTTAGAATTCAAATTTATCGCCCATAAATTATTAACGAAAAGGTCGACCTCTTAAAGAATTGCAATCATTAACATTAAAACCATTCCACGAATCTCCCTCAAAATGTCAGCTTTCGACTTTTTCCAAATTTTGAAAACATTTCCCAACGATTGCAAACGTAGAAATCAAATTAAAAATATCAAAATCCAGTAACCGAGGCCCAAATGGAGCTGCAGATTTCAACGGAAGAAAATGTCTCAACCACTTGTGCACCATTACCCATAAAAATCCGTGAGAACAATGAATTCCCCGAAAAACACCGACCCACCATCTCATAATAATTGAGACAATGATTGATGAACGTCTAAAATCATTATTATTCCATTCCCAATCTCCCCTAAATCATCCCGATAATGACTTTCCTCATTCAATTAAAAATGATATTTTAATAATCTTCCAAAAAGCTTATAAAAAAAAATAACAGAAGAGGGACTCTCGCCATTGTTTTGTCGGCGTGGCCACAAGAACAAATTAACATTTCCAGGAGTGACGCCACTGGCTGCGTCTGTCGGCGGTCTGACAGCCAAATAAAGGACAAATAAATTAAGTTAATATGCTCCTCACTCGCGCAAACGCCCCGAACCACACAATCTCCCTCTCCTACTCGCACGACTCACAACTCACTGCGCTCGTGTATTAAGGCGTCCTCCCTCCCCCTCTGCCTTACTCTGTCTTGCTCGTTCAGTCTCAAAATCCATTCCTCCGCGTTTTTTTTTCATCTTCCTTTATTCTTCCTCTCGCCTCCAACCGTCATAGCCGCGGGCCCCATTGTGGCGATGGAATTTGTAATTTAGATTGATACGTTGGTGCGCGCCGACGCGGTTCCCTTTCGGCTTTTGCCATCAGATAGGGCGGAGGAGTGCGCGTCGTTTGTTACTACGGATTTTTGTCGTGAATTTATGGATCTATTGACGTTATTTGAACTGAGAAAAATGTCAGTGGGGAGTAGAATGCCTTTTCACACTTGAGGGAAATTATTCGCGGAGGTCTTCCGCATTCAACCAAAATCAGCGGTTGGAATATTTCACGGAATTCACTGATGTGTAATCAAATAGTTTCTCAAATATGAACAAATGTTTTTTTGATCCAAATTAACACATCATTCATTTAAAAACTCTTCATTCGGAATTTTATGGTCGTTCCAGCAATATTTTTATTGGGAATTCATCAGCTCATGTATTGATTTCAATGAAAATATGTGAATTCCATAAAATAAGTGATTCATCCTCAAAAAATACCTAATGTATTTAATGTGAATAAAAACACAAGAAAAATTTCATTCAGGGGTTGAATGGCTTTTCACATTTGAGGGAAATTATTCGCGGAGGTCTTCCGCATTCAATCAAAATCAGCGGATGGCATTTTTCACAGAATTCACTGATGTGTAATAAAATAGTTTTTCAGATATAAACAAATATTTTTTGGATCCAAATCAGCACATTATTTATTTAAAAACTCTCGATTCGGAATTTTTGTCGGTTCAACAATATTTTTATTGGAAATGTATCAACTCATGTCTTGATGTCAATAAAAATCTTTGAATTCCGNTCATTCAGGGGTTGAATGGCTTTTCACATTTGAGGGAAATTATTCGCGGAGGTCTTCTGCATTCGATCAAAATCAGCGGAAGGAATTTTTCACAGAATTCACTGATGTGTAATAAAATAGTTTTTCAGATATAAACAAATATTTTTTTGGATCCAAATCAACGCATTATTTATTTAAAAACTCTTCATTCGGAATTTTATGGTCGTTCCAGCAATATTTTTATTGGGAATTCATCAGCTCATGTATTGATTTCAATAAAAATATGTGAATTCCATAAAATAAGTGATTCATCCTCAAATAAATACCTAATGTATTTAATGTGAATAAAAACTCAAGAAAAACGTCATTCAGGGGTTGAATGACTTTTCACATTTGAGGGAAATTATTCGCGGAGGTCTTCCGTATTCGATCAAAATCAGCGGATGGCATTTTTCACAGAATTCACTGATGTGTAATAAAATAGTTTTTCAGATATAAACAAATATTTTTTGGATCCAAATCAGCACATTATTTATTTAAAAACTCTCGATTCGGAATTTTTGTCGGTTCAACAATATTTTTATTGGAAATGTATCAACTCATGTCTTGATGTCAATAAAAATCTTTGAATTCCGTAAAATGAATGATTCGTCCCTCTCAAGTAAATCCCTAATGCATGTAATGTGAAGAACAACAAAAAAAAAACGTCACTTAGGGTTAAAAAGCCGTCGGCTGAAATTCCTCTGGAGTGTCTTCCGCACTCGATAAAAATCATCAGATAAAATTTTTCACAGAAAGCACTGATGGTCAAGAAATCCCCGACTACAATGTGAAAATTAACCGAGCGATGAAGACATCAACTTGACGGCAATGAAACCCAGCGGGAAGTATCTCCGCGGTTTCTAACCGCTCTTTATGATAATTGAGCGATTAACCCGCTAGCCCCGCACGTAAATAAAGAAAACTCTAATTAATTTTCGATTCAGCTCGGTATAAAAATCCTTTCCCATACCCTTCATCCTTTTCTTCTCAATTATATGACGACATCAATTTACTTAACTGAGGATGTAGAACGATGATAGCCAGGAAGACCGAAAATTACTCCTGGAAGACGAGTAGAGGTGGAAATAGAAACGCCAGGGGATAATACATAGGATAGGGAGGACTCTACCAGGCAGCCACTACTATCAGTTACATCATTATCTCCCTCAGTGGCTAACCCATTCCAGCCCCTCACCGAGTGATGAGAAGTAATTTTTTTTAATTTTTTCGATACATCGAACCTCGGAATTAGGAAAAAAAATATCCTCTATAAAAATTTCTCTATAAAATTATTCTCGATCTCTAGAAAATCTGACAATTTTTCACACGAAATTATTTAATGAATAAAAATCAAAAAGTCGATTTCAACTATTTGCCAGTTTGCAATAAATATTTGAGAATATAATGGAGATAGCAAAAATAGATTTAGAGATATTCCCCCAAAATTGCGGTAAGATTTAAGAAAACCTAAAGCGTTTTACCGCTTCACTACTCAAATACATTGAGAATTTTGTTACAGAATAAATTATTTAATTATTACATGATTAAATTTAATTATCAGATAAATAATATCACCTACTTGAAACATTTCCCCTGAAATAAATAGGAAAATTTGAAATAAAGAGTTTCACCCGATTGAAATGCATTTTTTATCCAAGTAAAAATCAAATTTAAGTTTCAACTAAAACTTCATCACAAGCTTCTCATAAAAACCAGTCGTCTGCGTGTGGAACTTCAATAGAAGCTCAGATATTAAACTCAAAATATTAAAAACCATTTGAATGAAAGGAATAAACGGTCTAAGTACCGCAGTATCCCCAAGGAATGATGAAAATCCTAGGATCACCATTCATCATTCCCTCGCCTATTTTTCTATCCATTTTATTA
The DNA here is from genome assembly GCF_001412515.2 of Diachasma alloeum. Classification (NCBI taxonomy): domain Eukaryota; kingdom Metazoa; phylum Arthropoda; class Insecta; order Hymenoptera; family Braconidae; genus Diachasma; species Diachasma alloeum. The sequence goes on along the minus strand of NW_021680342.1, from coordinate 4,289,515 downwards.
CATAATTGAGAATACGAAAGAGTAAATTGGATTTAGGTGATTATGGGTGAAAGAGATCTCTATTATCGTGTACGGTAGACCGAGAAATTCCTGATTCGTTTCGGATGGAGTGGGTGAGGGATGAGGAAGGAGAGAAGGTGGAAGAGAAAAGGCTGTGCGGGATATATTTCTCGGTGGCCCCCGAGTCCCGTTATAGGGAAGGGTGCGATGCCCGGGAAGGGATGAAGGTAATTAATTGCCATGGCAACCCCGAGCCCATCGAACGCCCAAACCCTCTCCCTCTCCCTCCTTCTCCTCCTCCTCATCCTCCTCCTCTCGTGTGTCCGTTTGCTCCGCTTTAACTGAAATATGGCGTCCCGTATGAATTCCTGGGCGCTCGGTATAGTCTCATGACTACACTCGGGACTCTATGTCTGACACACACAACTGGGAGAATTGTTCCATCGATTTTCGAGGAGCGGGGGAGACGGAATCTGGGGACACGTGAGGTAAAACCGTACGGAAAATTAATTCCACACCGCTCTTGATCCTCCGAGGTTCATTTTCATTCGATTTCCCAATTGCCGCTGGAGAGTGGTTGGATTCTCTGATGGGAGTTGCTGGAAGAATGGGTTTATGGGATTGGATTACTGGGGAAACTATTTGGGAAATCGAGATATTGAAATATGTGATAGAGGATTGGGAGAGGGGGAACTGGTTGTAATTTGTTGGGATGATGGGGTATTAGTTATTTTGGGAGGATAATTGGGGAATTTGTTAGAGGTGTATTTTCGGAAAATTAGAGAAAAACGAAGTTTTGATTTTCAGGGATATAGCACGGATTTTTGGACACATGTCGCTGATTTTCAGGAGTTTACTAATGTCACTGTAATGTCACTGATTGTCAGGAACTCGCCTCTAAGTTTTCAGTGTCTATCACCAAATTTCAATTATAAAAATCACTAATGATCAGAGACATTCTAGTTCAGTATCACCAATAATTGATAGGCTCCTGCAAATCAGCGACATGTCCCTGAAAATCAAAATTTTTTTTTCTCTGAATACTTCTAAAATTTCAATTCAAAAACTTGAATTTTTTCAAGTCTTGTTCGTCTCAAGTTTTCTTCATATGTTGTTATTGACAAAACAGCTGATTTTTGGAATATTTAATGACATTTCAATTTTTAGGTTCATTGAGGAATTAGAATTATTGAAAATTGTGAACACTCAGGCAACTATTGTTCTCAATTCTCATTCCATTGAAAATTCAAAAAATACAATTTTTAAGAGTTTTGAAGATCTCTTTCAAATGTAAAATTCTTATTCGATTGTTGATGAAATGAGATTTTTTTCCTTCGACAATTTGCTTCTTCTCCTTATAACGAACCCAGACTATTTGTAAGCTCGATCACTAGATTTATTTTTAAGTTATGAATATTAAAAAGAAATCTCTGAAATTTCCATTTGTTCAAATTATATTTAGATTTATGTTTATGTTATGTTTAGAGATAACAACATCTAGCATTCCCAAACGAATGAATCAATCATTCTTCGCCGTATTTTCGACTTTACCACAGTCAAAGATGACAATGGGACTCAATTTCAAGCTCAATCACCATCAGCAGAACCAATAATCCATAAATAACGCCATCAGAATTATCACAAATTCATCAATTACCATCGAATTACATGAATCGAGCTATTAGAGAAGTAATCCTCCACTTTACAAACCTCAAAACATCAATTCTAATCCACCTGACATCGCCACACTACCCAAGAACGAGTATTAATTACTCGAAGGGATTGGAACCCCGAGAAAACCAGCCGAGTTCATCATCCCAGGGAGTCGATCATCCATCTCCCTGACACAATTCCCCCTGAACTTCTATTCTCCTTTGAATCGTTTCTATTCACCGCAACGAAACACCTGACTTGTCAGCCTCCATTCAATCTCAAAACATCTCATTCTATTTCAATGAAACCATCACGAATTCTTTATTTTCAGAACAATCTAACACGTAAAAAACCAAAATTCCGGATCCACCGAGGCGAATTGAGTAGGAGAAACGAAAAAATTTAATAGAAAAAAAACATGGCATTGAAAGAAGGGAGTATTAAATGTTTGACAGAGAAATTTCATTCTAAATTAAAAAAGGATGGGAAGGGATTAATTTTTTCGAATGAAGAGTTGTTAATTTGCATTTTAAAATCTATTAAATTTTCAACAACATTTTCCAGTGGGTTCTAGGAGTCTCCCCTGGTTCAACACCATCTTTAGAGGTCCTAGCACGCCATTTCTCGACCCGCTCTTTCGTTTGAGCTCAAAAAAACATTCATATCTTGTCTGATATCTTTGCTACAAACTCGGG
>NW_021680342.1:4259973-4281336 GCF_001412515.2 Diachasma alloeum | reverse complement strand
GCTCAAATGAAAGAGCGGGTCGAGAAATGGCGTGCAGAAGTCTTTAAAGATGACAAATCTCTCTAAAGATGATGTCTGTTTTCAATATTAAAATAACCTGTCGTTTTTTTATTTCAAATGAAATTCCACTGCCTTTTTGACTATTCACTGCTTTCAATTCCAAATCAACTCTTCAGTAGTGAATGATATTTGCAGAGCTATTACACCAAAACAATTTAGTTTTTCTTCAATTTTTGATAAAATGTTCATTTCCTCCACAATGTGCATGAATTTTCAAGTGTAAATGAATATTCACTGCCAAATTCCTGGATTTCCCAAGGAGTTTTCCATGGAATTATGAATTTTCCGTGACAAAATTCCTCGAAAATTCAGTGGAGAATTTTTAGCCATCCCTTCCACCCCTTCACCTTCTAAAAACCGAATGACGCTCTTGCATCAAACAAACGAAATGAAATAAATCCACTTCATGATCTTTTCACTCGCAAATCCTTCCTCCCAAACAGAAATGAGAGAAGAAAACGGGGCTCCTCACCTCCACATCTCATAAACAAGAGAAACACCACGCGAGGATGTAAACATCTCGCACTCGATCCCTGAAAAATTTTTCATGCCCCCTTTTACGACGTATAACGCCTCCTCGGCGCAGCCAAAACCGTTTTTATTCCCTAGTCTTCTGTCCATATACCTCTGAGTATTGGCTGTACATAGAGAAAAAAAATTGCGTTGCACACCAACACTTGAGCATCCCCAGGAACAAAGTTTGCACGCGCGGCGTACAGTGAAATAACAAGGATGTTTTCGCGCTGAAGCGTAATGAAGACCTCAAGGCGCCGCGCCTCGCGATAATTACAGGGAGGGCAAATCCTTACAACCTTCTAAAGGCTTAAATGTTAAGCGTTATATGGCCAACATTGGAGATGGATAACGTGCGTGAGTGAGACAGGGCTTTTAACCATCCGACGGTAGCTTTTATGCCCTTCGTGTATATACTGCATATGGACTCCTTGCACTAACGTCCTGATAACTCTTTCGTTACAAAATTATAGCGTGTCCCTTCCATCTCTGGTTAAAGTGGAAAATTAAACAACTGGAATTGCTGAAAAATGGAATAATTCACTCATGCATCGAGTGAAATGACGCATTCAAAGGGTTTAAAAATTTAATGAATTTTTTTTATTCACTTTAACAACACTTTTGTTCGAAATTGATGAGGCGCACAATGGAAATGTTGAAATTTTTATGAAATACATGATTTATTCGATCGAAATTAATTCGTTCTCTTGGCTGTCTGAACAGTGATTTAATTTTTCACTAGCAATGTCTTCCTTTGGATCAAGAAAAACTGTGTTTTTATTTGAAAAATCATTCACGGAGAGAAATATTCAATAAAAATTACGTATCTGTTCCGTAATTCCTGAGCGAAATGTGGTTGTAGGAAATTTTACGGAACTGTCACGGAATTTTTCCGGAGCGTTCCGTAATTTTTATCTGAATCTCCTGTGAAAAATTACGATCCCGCCACTTAAATTTTCTGAGTCGATTTCGTAATCGGTGAGTGAATTGTGAGTTCCATAATTTTTACTGAACATTTCTCTCCGTGTTCATTTTATGTGAATGCAAGATGCAAATAAATGCCAAGCTCTTGAATAAAAGCTTAATTATAAACTATTTAGATAAATCTATCCATTTCATTCAAATAAACCATTTCTCTTAGGATGAAAAGTCATAAAAATAGATAAAAGCGCATCTAAAATTGCCTAGTCAGCTTAGGAAGAAGTTGAAGTAAAATTCTTAGTGATAAATTAAAAATGAAGTCTCTTTTATTAATCCATTCCAATTGAATAAAATCCTTTATTTGAAATTGTTTTACTCATTTCAACAATATTTTCATCGCCAATCAATAGAGTCGTACATTGATTACAATTTCATTTCTCCCTAATAAAGTTTTTCCTTCCCATCACGGAAACATCTACTTGTCGTTAAAAAATTATTGATCTCATATAAATAAAAATACTGATAAAAATCAATTGTTAATTTGAATAAAAGCTTCAACACAAACTATTCCACTAAACACATTCATATCATTCAAATAAACAATTCCCCCGAGTGTGAAAAGTTATAAAAAAACGATGGAAGCATAACTGACATAGCATAATCAGCTTAGAAAGAAGTTGAGCTAAAATGCTTGGCGATAAAATTAAAATAAAGCCTTTTTTCTCATGCTTCATTTTAACATCGCATCATTGCTGCTATTTTATTAGCCAATTCTTTTCTCTCAGACTCGGACTTGAGCGATTTTAAAAGAGCCAGCGAGAGAGAGAGAGAGAGAGCGAGAGAGAGAGACGCGAGTTGAACGCAATGCAACTACCACAAGAGGTAGTTTACGACCAACAAAACGCGATGCGAATCTCCGCGGCCAAGCCCAACGTTTTGCGTCTCAATCACCCGGCAATTTGCCACTGATGAAATACTTTTTACGACATTATTATTATCAGGGACGATATAATAATTTGTGGCTCTGTTGTGTGCAAGCGCATCGAGGATAATCGCCCGAGGGGCGGGGGGTGGGGGGAGAGGAGAAGTGAAAAAATATTGCGAGAGGGATGTGCATGAAAATAAGAATAGAACGAGAGGAGTTAAAATAATAAATTGGAGTTTGTTGGTGGAGTGGATGGGGGTAATATCAATTGGAGCACGTAATTCACTTCGGTGAGCGTATAAGGTATAGGTGCGAAAGTCAAAGTGAGGATCGGAGATGAAGATAAAGTCGATTTTCAGCCGCTCATCCCTCGACTCGGGCGTTTGTGTGTGCAAGTATGCCGGTGCAAGATGAAAGTCCAATGGTGCCAAGGTGTCCTGGGGCGTCCGACACCTTGTTAGAACCTGGAGTGAGAGAGAGAGAGAGAGAGAGAGAGGGACTGGCACCCCCTGGAGGAAACATCCATTTGTTATCAAGCAACTTCCATTCTCCCGCTTGACACCACCTTGGCCACTATAATGTTTTGGTACATTCTGTACAACAGCATTCCAACTATCGTCGATATGTGGAATTCATGTGGAGAGAAATTCTTGGTAGAATTTAGTAGGCGAGGATGGGGCAAAACGGCCCCCCTTCAATCGTCAATATTTTCCGATTCAATAATCCGATTGGGATGAGTTAGAGCTCGTTTTGAAGAATGAAAAATTATCTTCAAAATGAAGTTGAAACTGGGAATTTTCACAATGTCATTCATAAGTTATTGACAATTGAAGGGGCGCCGTTTTGCCCCACCCTCCCCTACTTTTTGCAAATTTTGGAAAACATTTTGGAAAATTGATGGGGTGTATTACAGTCGTGAAAAAAAATGGAATTTCAGGGATGCGCAATGTTGAAAGTTTAGGGATGAAATTTCGAGGAATTTTGGGAGTAGTAATACAGCGAGTATTTTAAAATGGTATTTAACTGGTGAATTTATACTAAAATGACCCGTGCGATAATTTTTTTCACTGAAATAAATGTCGTTCTTCTGAATATTAGTACTAAACTGTCCATGAGATTTTAATTTTTTGTGCACTAGCAATTTTCAGCGGATTCATATATTTGGATTTTGGGGAAGAAGGATTGGGAAATTTCACTTTTTAGATAGAATTAAAGGGAATTTATCAATTAGGGGTAGAAGTGAGACAGAATATCCATAATTATTTTCATGAATTTCAACTATTGTCGATATGTAACCTCCGAACCCTCTGATAGCTACATTGGTTAGAGTAGCGAGTTGGTATTCTGAAGGTTGTGGGTTCAAACCCCCACGTGGGCATTACCGTTGATTTAATTCACATATAAAAATCCCGTTTCGTGAAATTTACTGTGAAAAACATTTCTCCACAGAATTTACTAAATTTTTGTGGAGAAATCTCGGGGAAAATTCTAATAGGAATGTACTACATTGGTGAAAAAATCTGAAATTTCAGGAACAATCTGATGATATGCTGAACGATAATGTTTACTCATTTTTAACTATTGAATGTAATTTATCATGTAATAGAAAACAGTCAGGGATCAAGCTTGTATTGTACGGTACCGGAATTTTTCTGGCGGTAGACAATTGAATCCACTTTACCAGACGGCACGGGAATTTTTGCCTGAATTTCTCCAAAAAAAATGTGGAATTTTTTTCTCCGTGTAGAATGTAACGTAAAAATTCTCCAAAAATATTATAATTTTTACTAGAATTCAAAGCTGAATTTCGCTAAAAAATTTCCTTCATGCGAATTGAGATGAGATTCAAAGAACAAGTATCGGCCGTCTCAACGGGCGATAATTGAGACACTGTGTGTAAATGATCCATCGACACGCGTGTGAATAATTCGCAGACAAGTGTTTCGCGGTGGAAAAATCGAGATAATTTTGGTAAACGAAAATTATATCGTGCACGATAGGGGGAAATCGGAGGGTTTGGCTTTAAGCGTAAAAAAATGAGGTTTTGGTAAATGAGACGTTTCATTCCACATTTTTTCGGCTTCCCCAAACACTCTCATTACTGTGCATTGAGTTTTTATTACCCGGGTATGATAACACCTGAGCGATTTTTTTGGGGAGGGTTCTGTTCAATGTGTGTGGTCGGTATTATTTCTGGTGTTATTGCGAGAGAAGGAAATTTAAATGTTTGTCCGCGTGTTCTCGGTGAATTAACGGGGGGTTATTGATTCTGGGCATGCGATCGTGTGTGAGAAGGATAGTCACTTTTAAATTCAATAGAACTTCGAAGGGAGTTTTTGCGAGGAAACTTGAATTGTCCAGGAGTAAACAGATGGATAAATTCATACGTTCATTACAAAAATTATGAAATATGAAATGACAATTGAAAATGCCAGACAGCTCCTCTTATTTCTTCAGAATGACATTAAATATGATTTACGGCGAAAGAATTCAAGAAATTCCATATTTCACAGCAAATTCAATGGAATTCCAAGTTTTCAATAGAAACATGAATATTTAGTACCCAATTATGTTTAAATTTCAATAAACCGATAATCACAGAATATATTTACCAGAATTTTTCTGATGTCACGGAATTTTAATCAAATTCGGAATTCCCAAAGTCAAAATTTCTTGTAATTTCAATGCATAAACCGAATGCATTGTCTTTAAATCCTTTCTTAATTCCCTGAAAAATCTATTCAACTCCCGACCAATTAGCTTTATAGGTTCGCCATGAAAATTCCATTTCCAATGAGCTTTTTCCCTCTAAATCACTTGAGTAACAACGTGACACAATCGCCTCAACTCTCAAATGCAATTTTGACGAGGCTCCCGATGCTCATAAAATAATAATTACACGAATGGAAATTCCGTGACGCGTCAAAGCGACGGTCTTGCGGGAGCAGTAGCATCATGAGGACAAACAGGGGTAGGTGAATGGAGAGAGGGTGGGCAAGTGAGCATGTGGCGCTGCCGAGAGTCAGGGGTTGAACGCTTGGGACTCCATCGGTGCTTTCTCTCTCCTGCAGCTACCACCTCTCCAGCGCCAGCAGTGCTTCCGCGCCGGGGCGCGTGAATCAGTGCCCAAGGTGCTCGTAAATCTGTCCCCCTGGAATTCAGTCCTCCCCACTGCCACCCTCTGCCATACCGGCGTCCTCTCCACCCTCTCCCACTCTCGTCATCCAGCAAAACCGCACTATCGTGAAAAAAAAACACCCCAGAAGCCTCATAACGCCGACGAACAAGTGTTATGGTAGCTTATAAGTGAATGCCGCCACCACTAATCGGAAAATACGAGCTCGATTGTGTCACACCGAGGGGGCATCCACAAATACTGACATTGGGTTTTTATATTTTTCAGATTTAGTCAACCTCCCCAAAGGCGCTCAGTTTTTATGACCAAATTTGTAACTTTAAAGCCAACCCTGTTGGTTTCGTTATTTTCTAAGGGGACGAAATTTATCGAATTAAGAATAACGCTTTTTAAATTAAGAAAACATGTTCCTGCTTTGAGAATATGATGACCTGAAAAGTTGCGAGGAGTGACATCACAGTGGGAAAATGTTTGGATTTTCAGGGACATGCACTGGTAAAAATTTACTACTAAAATTTTAAGGAATTTTGTCATTGAAAATACATAATATCATAGAAAAATCCGTGGTCACTTAAATTCCAGTTTAATTTTTTCCGGGGAAATTGATGAGATATCATGAAAAAATGGAATTACAGATGCCTCTGAATTTTCAAGGAATTCCTGCAAAATTCCTGGAATTCCACGAGAATTTGGCAGTGAATATTCATTTTCACTTAAAAATTCAAGTGCGGACTTTTCGTCTTCAGCATTTTCAGAGAACCTTGAAATTCTACTGAGGTTTGCCCTTCAATCGAATTCAATATCTTTTTCCGTAAAATTCGGCCTAATTTTTTTACCAGTGTGTCGCTGATCTTCAGGAATTGTGAACTTTTCAGATATTTTCTTTACATTAAATGCAATATCAATCCAATTATTTTCTGATGAAACATAAGAAAATAGTATAATATACCTTTTTTCAACAATATGGGAGTCATAATTTCATAAAATGTTATCAAACAAGCAAAATTGTTGTTAACTTCAGAAAAAAAAATGTTATTCAAGCAGAATTTTTCCTAATTCAAGATCTTTCTCCTCTTCCTGCAAATGTTTTAATATTACCCCCTGGGTTCATGAAATCCGATGAAAAGAAATAGAAAAGTTGGTTAGGTGTTTGTTTGAGTTTATTACACTCACGTTGACTTTCCAAATTACGTTGGGGATGTGTTTTTGGGCTTCTTCTCGTTGAGAAGAAAATTAGCAAGAGGGGGATAGATTCGACTGTGTTGAGGTACGTGGTTGGTTGGTATAATAGGGCTTAACACCCCAGTACCCCCCCGAAGTACCACGTAAGCTCGTTGGGGTGATTTGCTAAGCCCGCTAACAAATAGAACGATAGATGGCGACGTTTCGACCCCTGTACTCATTCCTGCCAGGCAAAACTGAATGCTCTGGGTTTCTCTATTGCCATTTCTCTCTCTTCCTCTCGTTCCTATATCGTTGGACGAATTACACGCGGATCACCGGCACGAGAGCTCTTTGACTTTCCATTCGACACACTCGACAGGGCCATTAACATGGATCTACACTGATCGTTTCACAGGATTTACCTAATAGAAGTTGGTAAATTGGAGTTTGGTTTTGTTATTTATTTGAATACCTAGAGGTACTCATGTTGTTATTAATTTACTTCAGCATGTTCATGTACTTTAAGTATTTTTCTTCGGTTAAAGGACTCTTCAACATTCCCCAATGATTTTTTTATTCAAACGTTTTCAAGTCTGAACTTTATTTTCCATTTTAACATTTGGAATTGAACATATTCCGCATTAAAAACTGATAAATGATGAATTTATATTCTACAAATCATTTTAAAGGTTTTTAATTAATTGAATTTTATTGATAATATGTTCAAAACCATTTCCGTAAGTAAAATATGAGAAAAGGGTAATATTTGGAAAAAAAAAATCATTTTGCCCATTGGAGTTTGATTTGGCTATTTATTTTGAATAATTAGGGGTATTTTTGTTGTTACTAATTTATTTGGTTCAGCATGTTCATGTACTTTGAGTATTTTTCTTTGATTGAAGGACTCTTCAACATTCCCCAATGATTTTTTTATTCAAACGTTTTCAAGTCTGAACTTTATTTTCCATTTTAACATTTGGAATTGAACATATTCCGCATTAAAAACTGATAAATGATGAATTTATATTCTACAAATCATTTTAAAGGTTTTTAATTAATTGAATTTTATTGATAATATGTTCAAAACCATTTCCGTAAGTAAAATATGAGAAAAGGGTAATATTTGGAAAAAAAAAATCATTTTGCCCATTGGAGTTTGATTTGGCTATTTATTTTGAATAATTAGGGGTATTTTTGTTGTTACTAATTTATTTGGTTCAGCATGTTCATGTACTTTGAGTATTTTTCTTTGATTGAAGGACTCTTCAACATTCCCCAATGATTTTTTTATTCAAACGTTTTCAAGTCTGAACTTCATTTTCCATTTTAACATTTGGAATTGAACATATTCCGCATTAAAAACTGATAAATGATGAATTTATATTCTACAAATCATTTTAAAGGTTTTTAATTAATTGAATTTTATTGATAATATGTTCAAAACCATTTCCGTAAGTAAAATATGAGAAAAGGGTAATATTTGGAAAAAAAAATTCATTTTGCCCATTGGAGTTTGATTTGGCTATTTATTTTGAATAATTAGGGGTATTTTTGTTGTTACTAATTTATTTGGTTCAGCATGTTCATGTACTTTGAGTATTTTTCTTTGATTGAAGGACTCTTCAACATTCCCCAATGATTTTTTTATTCAAACGTTTTCAAGTCTGAACTTCATTTTCCATTTTAACATTTGGAATTGAACATATTCCGCATTAAAAACTGATAAATGATGAATTTATATTCTACAAATCATTTTAAAGGTTTTTAATTAATTGAATTTTATTGATAATATGTTCAAAACCATTTCCGTAAGTAAAATATGAGAAAAGGATAATATTTGGAAAAAAAATATCATTTTGCCCATTGGAGTTTGATTTGGCTATTTATTTTTAATAATTAGGGGTATTTTTGTTGTTACTAATTTATTTGGTTCAGCATGTTTAAGTACTTTGAGTATTTTTCATTGGTTGAAGGACTCTTCGACATTTTGCAATGATTTTTAATCCAAGCTTTTGCGGTTAGAGATTCATTTCTGATTTTAAACCATTGGCGTACATTTTAAAAGGTCGTCATTCCTCAATAATAATTAATCTCTAAATTGATGTGTCTTGGGAATATTTCCAAAAATCCATTCGATAACAAAAATATGAGGAAAGTTTGAAAAAAAATGTTTGAGGAAAACAACTAATTATGTTGGAAAATGTAAAAAATGGGAGTCTTGATGAACAGCTGATGATTGTTTAAAAATTCTTGATTCATGGAGAAATAAATTCCAAAAGTTATAATTCAATCTCGCCAATCTCTCACGACATTATTCCCTCAGCGAGAGTTCATTTTCGGTCTGTAACCTCTTCATAAGGGTTATATACTGTTGTTATGGGCGTTGTGCCAATTATGAGCACGCAATCACTTCGCAAGATGTATTATTTTGTCAAACACGAATGAAAGTCCGCTAGACAGCGATCGATACAGATTTTATTGTTTTCATGCTGAAAAACTTGTGGAATGAATGAGGAGAATATCAGCGAAATTGGTTTTATCTGTTGGAGATTCGAGTGTCTGCATTTTATTTCTCTGAAGGATGAAAATGAGGGTCGTCGAGGCTGAGACGCAGTCGAGCAAGACCAGTAACTCAAACCAATTAGCCGGGACACGCTTGCGGTCGCTGCGGCAATTAACGATCGAATTAATTAGACCATTATCTGTGCGGTGGACACACGGTCAAGGAGTGATGAGATGCTGGAGGAAGATCTCGATGAATTGGGAGATTTCCGGGGAATTCGATTGTTCCATTGGTGCACCCAGAGAGATGGTTCATTAAAATGATCATAAATGGACTTCAGTTGAATCGAATAAATAGTTTTAGTCAAATAGTTCGCAATAAAGATTTTTTTCAATCTTGAATGTGATTTTTGATTCTGTTGTTATTTACATGGAACCAATAGTCTTTGAAATATAAACAAATGCTTCCTGCATCCGAATGAATATTTTTTATAAAATGTTTTAGTTGAATTTTTAATCTGATTTTTATGGTTTCATCGTGTTATAAAATGAAATAGTTGCGTAAAAAAATAAACAACTTCAAGTTCACTTACTTACTGTTATTTTTTATTTATAATATTAAATAATAGCATTCGCGTCCGTGAAAAATAAAAAAATGTTCCTTCGTTACTAACGCAATAAACCTCTGTCAAGAACGAATTACTAATATTTTCCTTCTTAATCGGAGTCTATAAACGCTAAATACTGGTTCTTCCTGCGGAGAAAAGGCAATTATATTTGTATGTATACACCATTGCCATTCCCCCTCAGGAGAACAAGAAAATTTGTCGGCGGGTGGATATTCAACTTGTGAAAATCCCAACATATTGCCACCAAGGGGTGGTGCGCGTGACGGGGCACGAGCTTGTTCCCTTTTTCATGGTGGTTTTCTCATAAATAAAAATAACCATCCCGGATCCACCCTCTCGAGGGTATATGGACCACCTATATATAATATTCAGGGTAGTTTATTTTTTCTTTATATTCTATCCCGCTTTTTCGAGGGGGGGATGATGACAAAATCGGGAAAATATCACGGTTGAAAAACAGTTAAGGTTTTCTGATTTCATCGGGGGAGAATATAGAAGATAGATTTTTCAGATATTTTTTTATTGAAGTTGGCAGGAGTTTTATAATTATAAAGCCAAAAAAATGAAAGAATCTAATTTTAAAATAATACACGTTCCATTGCATTTAAATTTCAACTCTGAAGTTGAAACGAAAAGGGAGCGCAATATAATTAAAATTATCCTGATGCGGGTGTTTATGTAACGAAATAGCGAATGAATGGAAAACGAATGAATGAAAAATGTTGGGAAAAAGATGGATTTGTCGTCCTGTAAGTGTAATTTTTACTGTACATTCTTCTTTGTGTGTTTTTTCTAGAATTCTATTCATTTCTTATTCACATATAAAAATCACACTGAATTGGAATTTTTTCGCAATAAATTTCTTTCAAAGATCTCATCAGTGCCCGGTGGCCTGGCGTAGTGGTTAAGGCCGTTGCCTCACAACGGATAGGTTCCAGGTTCGATTCCTGGCCGGGTAGAATGGTGAGATCTAACCATTTTTAAAGTCTTGATCAATCGCCATATAGTCTCATCAGACTCGAAGCGATATAAAATAAGCATAAAAAAAAAAAAAAAAAAGATCTCATCATTGAAAATCAATGGAAATTCTAAATTTCAGTCCATGAAAAAGAATAAAATTCAGGGAAATCAGTATTTAGGCAAACACATTTTTTGAATTTTCAATGAAATTCGAAATTTCATAATTCCCTCTCCCTTAAATCTCATTCAATGTCCATTAAATCTGTTTTTTTCCAGCAAAAAAAAAATCTCTGGAATTGATCTAAAATCGGAGTCCATTGGGGAATTCTCGTCTTTCTGCTGCTCAAAAATCTGGAATTCCATAAAATTTTTAGAGAAATTCGAAATTTCATAATTCTCTCCCCCCAGAATCTCATTCAACGTCACTCTTCTAAATCTTCCTACTAAACTGTCCACGAAATGTCCCACTTTTTCCACCAAAACAAAAACGTAGAAGATATAATTCACGGAAAAACATGAAAAATCTCCAAAGTTGACGTGAAAAAACCATCACCCAGATAACAATCACCAAGACAAATACACGGACGTCATGTTTATGCATGTATTAGCCTATCCCCACTAGAAATCTCGGAAATACCAAGCCCGAGTCGATCTCGCATACGTCGGCTGCATATGGCCAGCTCCGATAAGTTGGTCCATGTTATTGTAAGAGAGGGGGGGTGCGTTATGGGACCCTTGGGACTTTGGCCGCGGGCAACGCGTCGAAATCGACTACCCACACCCCCGTCTCTTTTCTCCAACTTCCCCCCTCCCCGGCCCTTGGCCCCTCCACAAAACCCAAGCCTACGTAATACACAAAATAGCACGACATAGTTATGCATCTCTCGTACGAAATCTAACCGATGTAAAGCCAAGTGTCACACATTTTGTTTTCCAAGCGGGTGGAGAGAATGGGATTGCATTTGCGTTTAGAATATAACCAGTGTTTTGCGTGAAAAAGAGGTGGAATTGTGGGATGCCGGTACTCGGGGGAATTGGCCCGAGGGGGATGGTCGTGTGGTCAGCCACAAGATGTGCGAAAAAGGTCTTTGAGAATTTCGCTAACTTTGCGAAAATATGTTTGGAATACTGGTCAAGTGTTCGCAGGGGAATCCCCTATTTTTATCGTAAATGGAGGATTTGAAACAAAAAGGCGAATCAACTTTTTCAGATTTACAATTGGGTGGGGATGGAAACGAATACTTTCAAATCAACGATGCTGCACTTTGAATAAACGAGTTTTGGCTGAAATTTCCGCTACACTTTTTCGAAAGTTTTATCACATTATTAGTGTAGATTCAAAATTCTGCCTGTGGAAAAAACAATGGAAACTGTCAATCATTGGATAATTAAAGTCAATATTTCGTGAATTTTTAATTATTTTATTTTTTTCTTGCCATATATACTCTATTCGGGGTTTTACATATTTGCCGTTTCATGGGCCAATTTCCTCTCCAACCGTGTCGCATTGTACCCTAAGAGCTGTGCCCCACGTACAGACTCTCCTGATGACCAAGGGAAACCATGGAAAACCTTCGTCGACACGGGCGTCCATCAACCGAGCTTCATCGGAGAATGTTTTCCTAACACTTCTCCGATGATTCTCAGTGTCTAGACGTCCGTTCGACGGTTTCCGAAAGATTAAAAATCGCAATTGCCCCAAAGCCGGACTCGAACCCGCGCCTCACGGGCCCGCTGTCCGGCCGAGCGATTTAACTTTTTTTTTCCAAACTTTTTATTCAATAAACAGTCGATATTTACATATACACATAACTTAAAAACTAGAGCCGAGCGATTTAACCGATTCGGCCGCCGTCGCCGGTGTGAATTTTTAATTAATTTAAGTTCATTAAATTTTCAGTGAAATCGGAAATTTTATGGCTTTTCTCCTCCTAATCAGATTTGATATCGCTCTCCCAAAAACTACAACTCCATAAACTTTCAATTTTTTTCTAACAAAGCACTTTGTTGAATAAAGAATACTTTGCAAATATTCAAGAACTTTAACTGTTTGTTTCCGTTGAAATACTTTTCAATATTTTTTGTTAAATACCACATTTTATTTATCAATAATTTGAATGTGAAATATCCGAATTCAAGTGAAAAGTTAATTTTTTCCGATTTAAAAAAAAAATTGGAACATGTAATATTCAAAAAAATCACAACTCCTATCGGAGGATGTTTCTAAGGTCTCCCTCTATCCCCTAAAAAATCGCCAGCCCCCTCAGAAACGTACTTGAGGGTAGTCGAAGGGTGAAAATTTCGTTGTTTGTGATTTTTACACAAATCAATTTTTTGTCAGCATGAAAAATCCAAAAAACCAAACCATTCCTATTGCAGCTTGTTTCTAAAAAAAAATTATTTCTGCATTTCTAGGGCCTCCGAGTGTTTCATTGGCATCAGAATTCTGCTTGTTTTACTTTCTCTATATACAAAACTTTCACGTAAATACCCCCCTATATGGGCCCCCTGAACGGAGTATATAAAATCCATATATTTCACATATATAAATAAGAGTAATTTTTCCGTGGGGGACTCTATCACTGCGACCAGAAAAAAATCTTCCCCGAGAAAACGCCCATGATCTCAAAGTCAACCGAAATTAATTAATGTGAACACCTACTCGATGAAAACCCATCTTTTTAAATTTAAAAATAAATTATTGCACCACCCGCGAAACCAATTTAACCCACCGCCCACCGGTATAAAATTAGATTCACTGTTTTGTGTTGAAAAGTTGCCGCCGTAGTGACTCTGGAAGAGTCACTCCACTCTCACCAGTGCGGATATATTTCCACTCAAAAGTAAACCAATTTCGTGGCTTGTTTAAAGCCCTGTACCCACCCTCTTTCTCTGCCATCCCTCGGAGTTATTTCGCGTAGGTAACGCGCCGTGAAATTACGATGATACGTGAATCAATGGGATTCCCACAGGGGCGGCTGCAAAGGCGAAGGGATGAGGAAGAGGGGTTGAATTTTATAGTGGAATTAGCGAATCATTTGAAATACTATATTTTCGTAATTCATTGTGACGAATTGAGGATCGATTTCCGGTGGTTCATTGACTCGCGGACGTGCATTTGGACGGGGGATGACGATGATGAAAGGACCTCGTGAGAGCTCCCGTCTATTTCCCTCGGCAAACGAGGGCTAAAACCGAGAGGCCTCCAGGAGGGACACTCACCGCTGTCCCCGCAACAATGGATGAGATACTTCTGTAAGTTGGGTCACAATGACCACCCACTTAGAGAACAGGAAGTCGTTGCTAATGTGTTTGATCGGGGCCACCAGACGGATGAGCATCGAGTCGAGGACTTCAATATCCGTTTCTACGAATGACTACCTTTTCTTATTTCACTCTGTCATCACGATGATACCTGTGACGAATTGGGATGATCGGCAAGGTTGGTGCTAACGAGGGGCATTGAGAAAAAACGTCAATATTTTTTTGTCGCATGACGTCTTCATTGTTTAAGAAAATAGTTCCGAATTTGATTGCACTGTCTTGTTATCACCATTTCTCGACTCTTTTCTCCTAACAGCTGAGAAGACTTTCTTTTGGTTTAAAATCGCATTCTCAGGGTATAAAAGAACCTGAAAGCCAGACGAAATACTGACTAAATCACTCAGTTGACTTTAGACCAAATTTTTACACTTCAGCTCCTACGAATTGAAATGATCAACTTAGAATCGATCGACTAGACAAATTTTTGGCTGAAATTTTCGATAAACTTTTTGAAATTTTCCATCACATTTTAGTTCTGCTGAAATTTTAAGGTACCTCGACATTGAAAATTCAGAATTTCATTGAAAAATCAAATGATAACTGTAAATTTCAGTTCAATTATTCTTCATTATTTTCCACGAATTGAAAATTCATCGTAATTCGTCACTAGATTCATTCTTGAAATGAAAATTGAGCTTATTTGAATTTTTAAATAGGCTCAAATTCAAATAGGTTGAATTTTCATTAATTGAAATGAAAATTCAACCTATTTGAATTTTCATTATTTCATTAAAAATTCAAATAGGTTGAGGAATCCTCATCTCAACTCTGTTTAAAAATCTTGAATTTAATCGAAATTTCAGTGAAGCTTGAAATTTCATGGCATTAAATCTCTACCATTCAGTCACTTAAGATTTTCATTATTACAATCTCCACGCACGGAGAGAAATATTCAATAAAAATTAGGTATCTTTTCCGTAAGTCCGGAGCGAAATGTGGTTGTAGGAAATTTACGGAACTGCCACGGAATTTTTCCAGAGCGTTTCATAATTTTTATCGGAATCTCCTGCGAAAAATTACGATACCGTCACTTAAATTTCCTGAGTCGATTCCGTAATCGGTGAGCGAATTGTGAGTTCCGTAATTTTTACTGAACATTTCTCTCCGTGCGCTCCACTCCCCAGACATCCTCAAATACCGAAAATAACAAAAAATCGAATATACCCATCAACTGATGGAAATAAATTCGTACATTTAACTTGGCACCTTCAGTAATCTTATCGGTCCACTTCTTACGCCTTGTCAGCCATAAAGGGATATATGAGTCTTTAGAAGCGGGTAAAAAGGGTGGGAGGGGGCAGCACACACTGCAAAAGGATATGTCGGAGGAATTACGATGAAATAAATGGCCACAGCATTACCAAGTGCTGTACGCCGGCACTTTGGAAGGTGTTCAAAACGTCTCATGGCGAGTCTCCCCAGCCCCTCACTCCCTCCCTCCCGCCCTCTCTCTCTCCGCCTCCTCCACCTCCTTGCCAGCCTCAGAGTCCCAAAGTATGAGAAAGGAAAAAAACTCCGAAACGTTCGAGCGAGACGGAGCAAAACCATTTCTCTCAGGGTCGTGCGACCCCGTATCAATCTGTCCTCATCTCTTACTCGTGGGAAAGTCAAGTGTATGTGTGTATATACGCGTCCTCCTCTGAAATTCTCGCAATATTGCGCGAAAGCTCCAAGCACCCCTTCATCTTTTCAACTAACACAGGCGAATGTATATTCCAGGGAGCTTTCCCAACACACAAGCGCGTGTATTCCCTAGCATTCAATGTCCCGGTCATATCTCAGAGCCGGTAGACACTTTAATGAAAAATCATACCGTAGAATCCACATATACACAGCCGTCGGGAAACGTAGCCCAATATTTCAAGCGAATGAGATTTTAGACGGAAATAAATAAGGAAATAGGGGATGAGAAGTGCACGGGGTATATACGAGCTTGTTTTTGCGATGCAACCAGCCAACGAGATTGGAGAGTGTGCTTTACTCCAGTTATTTTCATCACCGCTGTTTTATTTTATGCTCAAGAGCAACTTTTCGAGAAATTGTTGATTCAATTTAAAGTATTGTTTTTATTCTTTAATGTTTTTAGGGGAAAAGGACGTCACAGGGAATTGATCAATTTGAGATGATTTCTATATTCCAAAAACATTGGATAAACAGAGAGGCAAATGAATTATTCGTGTTGTTTTAACCATTGAAATTTTATTTTTATGCTTAAAACCACATTTTTGAGAAATTATTTTTATTCCGTTCAATTTTATAGCAGGAAAGGGTGTCCCAGGAGAATTGATCAAATTTACATCATTCGAATTTTTATAATAAAATAGGGGATAAAAACAATCGCAGATAAATTAAGCTCTCCAGCGCTTTTTTCCACTCTTTATCTACTGAATTTTTGGAGGTGTCAAAAAATTACTTCTCAGAAGTGCTGTACAATGAAAGATGATAACGAAGGATCGACCAATATGTTTTTATCATCATTCGCTTGAATATGTTTTCAGTTATTTTCCCCATCGAAATTTTATTCTGGACTAAACGTTGGAGAAATTCTATGTCATTTCAGTTTATTTCATTTTTATTTCATACAAACCCAACAGCACACGGCTAATTACAGGATCAAAATAATATAAACATAAAGTATAACAATGAAATTAATAAAATCAACAGTTCAAAATAATACTCATAGCGGAAAGCACTATTTACATTATTTACATTATTATTTATTTGCATTATTTAGTTTTATATTGCTTATATTTAAAAAGTGCCTAGTCTACCTAATCCATCTAAACGACTTGATTAAAAACATACTCAAATCCTTTGCTATTTGTTTTCAATTTTGTTCTTCTTTTTTTTATTATTTAATTACATTGCAGTTGCTTCTGGCTGATATTGCTCTGCTACACAAAATTATTTTTATTTTATTCAAGTTTATAGTAGCTAACGTCAGAGGAGAATTGATCAATTTTACATCGTTTCAATATTTATAAAATAGCGGATAAATACGACAGATAAATTAAACTCCGATATCTCCAGAAAAACTCCCCAGCGCTTTTTTTCGCTCTTTATCTACTGAATTTTCGGGGGGTGTCGTCTTCTCGATACTTACGAGGGCGAAAAAAATTAGCTTATCGGGTATGATAATCCGCGTCCCCCACGGGTACAACCAACCCCGCAAAGTGGGCGTGCGCCCATCCCCGGATTTAGGGAACATATTTTCGTAATCCGCGCGAGATACGCTTGTTCTTCTCACCGCTGATCCCTTTTTTTACGTCAGCCCCTTCTGGCTACAACCCCATCCCCGGGTTCATTCCGGGCTTTTCAAGTGACACGGACTGTGGGTTTATGCCGGTGTATATGCAATGCTCTCGTTTAATACCCACCATAGCAAATTATTATCCCTAAACCATCCCCGTGCATATCTCAATGACGCATCGCTTCGCACGGGACTTACGGTTTAATGGACTCTCGTTACATGGTTATTTATTGTATCACTGTCTCGTGATCTCCTGGATAATGTGGCATTATTTTTGGTCAATATTTTCACACGATTGGGTAATGGGTCAGTTCCCTCATTCATTCGTTTGATTTTCGAAGAATTCTTTTGACATGACATATTCTCATTCGAAAATTAAAATATTACTGTTCTGTCTTGCTGATACTATTACACAACAGGGTTCATAGTATTTAAGGGATGGGAACAAAATGTAAAGACCCGAGAGGGGATACATGTGGCAAAATAAATAAATAAATACTGTTCTGTCTTGAATTGAAAATAACAAAATTCTTTATTCAAGAGTAAAAAATGCAACTCCAGAATGAACGTTCACAATGGAAAAATCTCTCCTGAGGAATATTTAAATTAATGAATGCAATTAATGAATAAACATTTTCAGTGGAAAAATTTCTACTCAAAGATATGAAGTATCAAGTGAAATTTAAATTACTTCTTCTAAACATTTCTCTTGTGATAAAAAAGCGATGAAAATCGTTCATCTGTGTTCAGATGCTGAACATTGGGGAATTTATAATTACTCAACAAGAATTATTTTTAGTGGAATAAGCAAATAGTTTAGAGATTATCTATTGAAAAAATTGTAATGTTCAGCAATCATAATTAGTCATTCATTTTATGAATGTTCCTCCAAAGCAGTCGTTCTAATTTTCTCAGCCCTTCCAAATTTTAATAAATAAATCGGTCACATAAGGTCAAGTTGAGAGCTGACGTTCAGGCACACCCCACAAATGTCCGAAAACACGTCAATGCAAGAAACTGTTCAAGTTTTTAAACTAAGCAAAATTAAGTCTTCACTTTACTTAAATTTCAAAATAAAAAATTCCCAAATTGAGAAAAATATTGTTCACCCAATAATTTATATCCTCATATTAATTTCCCACAAAAGACTTAATCACTCGTCATCCATATCCACAAGTAAATAAAAACGTTCATACTCCCACAGAAGTCATTACCAAAATTGAAAAAATAATTAAAACTTTCCTCCCCTCTTCCGCCACCGCCCTAAATTACTTTCCCCGTAATTGTAGATAAAAAGGGTCTCACGTAAAAGCACAAGAAGAGAAAAAAACATCCCAAGAATTTCAATCCAAGCGGACTTGGAGTGGTAATTCTATTAGACAATGGTGCGGCATCGTAAAGGGTTGGACGCGGAGGAAACCGTTGGGTGGTTGGAGTTAAGGATGAAATGAGAGGTAATAGTAGAAATGGAGAGGAGTACCAGAAACCCACGGCACACGGTGGACTCAAACACAAGAGTAAAAGAGGGGAAAGGGGTAGTATCTTTTGTACGACCCCCTGGAGCACCCTCACACTAACTGGCTCGCGACTCGCCTAGCCCGACCCCTTTTACGATTTCTACTTAATTTATGTATCATCCGAGAGTTAAGTAATTTCCACTACCCATTGTGTCTGAAACCCCAGGCCCCAGTGTGTCACCAGGGTGCGACAATTCTTCATTTTCATTATCACAAGTTCTATTCATTTTTGAGCTTTTGACGATGCATTCCAACTAGTTTTCATGGGTCAGGTGCTTTCCTCCGCTGTTTTCAAATTTTTGGCTGAAATTTCTGATGCACTTCCGCATAGTTAAAAAATAAAATAAAACCCATTTGAACCTATTTGAATTTTTAATGAAATCATGAATATCCAGTACCCAATTATGATGAATTTTTAATTGAAATTTATCATTTTCATTGATTTTTCCATGAAGTTCTGAATTTTCAAATTACGAAATTCCTGGAAATTTGAGTGGAAGTGAAATGTGATGAAAGTTATCAAAAAAATGGTCAACAATGTGGTAATTTTAATCAAGTGACAGTTCTACTAAAGTTTTATAAAATTTTTTCATGGGAAATTCACCATTCGATGGAACAATCAATAATTACTGAATTCTCACTTACGGTTCACAATCACTTTCAATATTTATTTCTTACATTCAAATATCAATGAATAATAAACATAAATCATTAAATTCCACTAAACTTCCATGAATAAAAAATTTGATTCGATCTTGAATCGAATTTATATCCACAATATTGAAATTTTACATTCATCTATCCCTTGAATTCCAAAAATCTCCAAAAATGTCGGCATTTTCCGTTTTTTTCCGCATTCTGTCAAAAATCAATTTCCAACCCCACTAAATATCCCGTAAATTCCCAAAACTATCGAGCCACCTGAGTGTAAACTCCAGAATATAGCCCCACGTGACCACCGGATGATAAATTTGAGGGTTCCCCAGTAATTAATCATCCCGATAAAAACTGTTTATAACGTGAATAAAATTATCATCTCTCCATTTTTGCCCCACGAGGAAGATGAAGACGTTGTATATGTACTTCGTGCCACCCCATCCCCCCCCCTCCCCCCCGGCGGTCCTTGTGCCGAGGCAACTAATTAAAAGGCGGCAAAGTTACTCCAGCACACCAGGAGGGCACACCTCGCCCCGAGGAAACGAGTTTAAATCTGTTTCAGGCGCAGTTTCCAGCGTCAGTGTCTTAGTGGCTCCCCTGTCGACCGTTTTCCAACCCATGCGCGACTTTGTACCCCACACTTTCTTCTATTATTCGTACCCTCTCCCAGCATCCACTTTATTACAAGTCTAATCTGTCTCACGCGCCACCTCCGAGCCCAAAACCCCGGGAAAACTTGGGGATGTTTAAACTCTCGGGCTGAGCCCTAATTGCCTAAGAGTTACTTTTCCGAGTTTTCGAGTTAAGGCGTTAGTTGTGGCTTGTTTTGAGATATTTATTGCTTGATCATTCGCTTGAGTTTTTTATTGCCGGAAATTTACATGCCGAAAGGAATTTAATAAATTTAATTTAATAAACTTCATGCGAATGAAATGCATAAGTTCAAATAAAATAACAAGAAAAGGAGATTTCCTCTAGTTACTTCAAATTTCAGTCAACTTTCGCGGAATTTTCAATTAACAAAAAAATTAAGAATATCTTCAATCGATTTCTGCGGATTTATATTAATTTTCTTACAACAATTGAACTGAAATTTGCAATGTTCATTAATTTTTTTATTAAATTGTGAATTTTCAATGTAGAAATTCCTTAAAATTTCAGGTGAACTCTCACTCGAAAAAATTTTTCAAGATGTGCACCCGAAATTTCAGTAAAATCGTGTAACAGGGCAATAAATATTTTAAAAAAATATAAACAATTTCCATTCCCGTGATCCAAATGAAGACTTTATTACATAAAAATTGAATGATTGCTTGGACTGTGATGAGAACAAATTCATTAACAATTAATAATCTTTCATTTGATCTAACAAAATGGTTTTTTCAATGAATAAATGCTCTTCACGTCAATTTCTACTACTTTTTTCACTCCAGATATGAAACATGAGGGAATTAATAGGTGAAAATTTGTGGCAATTTGTTAAATTAAGAGATCATGTTGAGCTCGATGTCTTCATCGCCTTCGGTATTAAGAAATTCACTCGTCCCACCTGCTAGGGGAATAAGCGTCTGCATAGGATCCGGGTAGTTGTCGGTTTTTCATGCTGAAACGACTGGGAAGTGGAACGGGACATGTGGCGAATGGTGGATGATGCAGGGGGAGCTCTCGGGGTCGAGACTCATAATTGCGTCTTACATCAATACAACGGAATTATACTGCGCGGTAATATATTACCGAAAATTATAGGTGATATCCGGACTGGACATTACGATCGCCAGTATGACCAGATGGGGGGGGGGGGGGGG
>NW_021680342.1:4222599-4259620 GCF_001412515.2 Diachasma alloeum | reverse complement strand
GGGGGGGGGGGGGGGGGGGGGGGGAGGGATGAACGGTGGCAATGGAGAAAATGTACAACCCGGGATACTCGCGGGACATCATAAATATCATCACGCTCGGGGAATTGTTCGCTCCTGTACTGTTTGTGGACAGTTACCTGTGTTGCAGGTGGAAATCATATTTCTGTTGGATTAGATTTACGTTGAGTTGTGGGAAGAGTTCATTAAAGTCCACTCATTTAGTCAACTGATAACAATTATAAAGACGAATGTAATTTATTTCTCAAGTGTTTCCATTCTTTCCATTAAATTCTCTATTCAATATTTTTATTTGAATTGGAATTTCTACTATGTATTTAATAATTTAATTTAATTTCTACTACCTGTGGAGAAATTCTATTTCCGTTTTTAGCATTCAGTGTAAAGAATATTCGTTGCAAACGTTTTAATTAATCATAAAAAATCCTATTCGTTTATTTTCAGTTTTAGAAGAAATTATAACATTTTAAAAAATTTTTTGTAGTAAAATGCAATAGTTAATTTCAAAAAAATGAAAACTCCACTTTTATATTTTATGAACGAATAAATTAGCGAAAAGGAGTGAACGAATTAATTAATGATTTAAACTCAATTGTTTCTCTAAAGAAAAGTCGCGACGCTGTTGGCAGAAATAAATTGTTCGCAATTAATTTTCCAATTGAATATTTTTAATTGAATGGCACTTCCAGCCGTGCTTATACGATAATTCCAGCCCAGCGAAGGGTTAGAAACTGTTGACGAGGGCCCATTAGTTTTAGGACAATTATCTGGGGCCAAAACTCCTAACGGTGTCATACCCGAGGACAATGAAACGATAAAATGCGCATGCGTTTTGAGGGCCGAAACTCCACTGAATACAGGGAAATTGGAGAGAGAGAGAGATGGTGTGCACGAGAGAGGGCACCGCGCTAACTTCGTTAATGTATAATCCAGGGTGGCTCCCCGGGGCAGCGTTTCCCTGTGATATAAAATCAGTAAGCTTTAGTAAATTTCGTTTAAACAATCCAGTAAACAATTTTCCGGGCTGTGCACGGCAAAGTAACGATACCCGGGTGTATACAACCAGCCATGGCTTTTCATGGTACTGTATTTACTTAACCCCTGAGTGGGATAAAGTCTCTGGATTTATCTGATCAAAATAAATAACGTGAATACATCGAAAATGTAAAAATTCAAAATGTCTTTTTGTCATTTTTAAGACGGAAAAAAGGAAAAATTAACTTGAGGCGCACGTGTAAGCATACTGTGAGGAAAAAATTGAAGTTTTGTGGAGATTTCTGAAGTATCTCTCAAGAGGACGATATTGATTCCAATTTAGAGAAGCTAAAATTGGAAAATTATGAATTTCGCTGAAATTTCAATTGAATTTCAAATTTTTTGGCGGCAGCAAAATGGAATTTCCCTGAAATGCTTGAATTTTCAGTTATTGAAACTTCCAGTTATTGAAAAATTCAAGCAAAAATCTACAAAATTTTTCTTAATTTATATTAATTTTCATAGAATATAAGAATATAATAAGAATATAATATACAATTCATCTAAAATTTGCAGTTTCCATTGATTTCTTCATCAAATTTTGAATGTTCAAACGTTTTTTAAATTTTCGGCTGAAATTTCTCGATCAGTTCTTGAAAATATTTATCGCATTACCTTTCCACTGAAATTTCAATGCATTTCGCCATTGAAAATTAGGAATTTTATACAAAAAACACTGGTAACTTTTAATTTTAGTTCAAAAAATCTACGAAAATTAATACTAGTCAGGAAAATTCAGGTGAATATAGTCTTGAATTTTTGATTAATTGAAAATTCAGCGTAATTCGGTACTGAATGTTCCCATTTTTACCCCAAATTCCAGTAAATTAGGAGATTCTCGTCCTCCCGCTGCTCAAAAATTTGGAATTTCATTAAATTTTCAGGGAAACCTGGAATTTTATTTTTCCCCCAAATCGAATTCATCGTCACTCTCCTGAAAATTTTAATTTTTTTCTAAAAATGAATGAGAAAATTCCCTGGAATTGCTGTGACCCGATATAAATTCCCAAAAAAAAGTCGTGAAAATTTCAGCCAAAATTTTCTGACAATGTCATAATAGGATATTTCTGGTTTAAGGAAATCACATAAACACTGAGGAAAAACATTTTGATTTTTAGGGAATGTCCCTGATTTTCAGGAATCTATCACCAATTACATGGGATACTGACTAGAATAACC
The DNA here is from genome assembly GCF_001412515.2 of Diachasma alloeum. Lineage (NCBI taxonomy): Eukaryota > Metazoa > Arthropoda > Insecta > Hymenoptera > Braconidae > Diachasma > Diachasma alloeum. The sequence goes on along the minus strand of NW_021680342.1, from coordinate 4,257,388 downwards.
CATATAATAAACGATTTTCATCTCTGAAATTTGACGATAGATTCCTAAAAATTAAAGGTGAACCTCAAAATTAATGCCATTACCCTGAAAATCAGAGATAGGTCCCTGAAAACCAGTGAAATTAATGTAAAAATTAGTGATGATGTCGCTGAAAATTCTCGCCTATGAAGATGACATTCTCATTCCGCCGCAAAATTACGTTCAGATAATTTTGACCCATTCCTGAAATAAATATTAGGAATTATTATCGGCATACCTCATAAATCCGCCCACCATTATCCCTCACCTACGGCCGAGTTCCAGCAATTAATCCTTCACCGATAGTCACCATAAATCCCCAAATTAAAACCCGTCGAAGATACACGGATGAATGGTGCACTTCACCGAATGAAAACTGACATTTTTCCCCCGCTGATGCACCTGAAAATATCACCCACAATGTTTATATAATCATGAGTTACCGCTTATATATCTGCCGTTTATTTATTCATCCCCGAATTATTTACGATGTGAAATGCATCAGAGGTCCCCCCTGGTCAACCCAATATAAACGCATTCGTTTTTGCATTCGATTTATAGTGAAAGCCCGGGGAAATCACGATCGCCATATTTCAGATAAAAAATACCCATATATATTCCCAAAACTTGACATAATGAATTAACGATGAAATATACCCCAGCATCACTTTCATCATTGGAAAATTACGGAGATGTACGTAATTAAAATTATTGCATTAAAATCAGGGGATAAAAAATTAAAGTAAATTGTAAAGTACACGGAGAGAAATTTTTTAGAAAAATTCTAGTGCTAACACGGGAAAAGAAGCACAAACTGACGGCCAGGAAAAAATTCCAGTGCAGGCACTAGAAATTTTATTGGGGAAAACGTGAATATTTTCCCGTATTTCTGTGAAAATTTCACAGAATTTCACAGTCCCCAGAAATTTTACCAGAAATAACGAGAAATTCAACCTTAACAATACTAGATTTTTCACAGCCGGTGAATTGTGATTTTTTCCAATACTCGTACTAGAATTTTTCTAGAAAATTTCCCTCCGTGTAGTTTAGGCCGAATAATCACCAAATTAAATCAAGAGACAATCAGTAATTTGCTGAAGAGTGACATTTAATTAAATGGAAGGCCCATTAAAAACCATAATATTTCCATTTTCACTGAAAATTAAATGAAGATTCAAATTTGTGGGCAGCAGGAAGATGAAATTTCCCTAATTTCAATTATTGAAAAATTCTAGGATATATCTACCTAAATTTTCCATGATTTATATTAATTTTCGTGCAATAATTCACCTGAAATTTACAGTTTCCGTTAATTCTTTCGTCAAATTGTGAATGTCCAGCACTGTTAAAAATTTTGCGCTCAAATTTCTTGACCGCTTTTTAAAAATTTTCATCACATTAAACTGTTCCACTGAGATTTCAAGACATTTCGTCATTGGAAATTCAAAATTTTATGGATAAACCTCCGTAAACTGTAAATTCCAATTCAATTATCGTTAACTATTTCAATTTAAAATTAATTCGAGTAACGCGAAGTGTTTTAACAATTAAAATTATGGCAATGAAAAATGGAAATTATCTCAATGAAAATAAATCGAGAAGTAGTTCAGGTTGAAGGATGTCCTCGTTATAAAATAATCACCGAATTAAATCGAGAGACTCTCCCGCCGTGTAAACAACCCCTGACTCGTTGCTCCTAAAAATATTCGCCCTCCCCTCCCCATCAGCCAGACTCAAACATTTTCTCTTCTCTCTCTCTCTCGCCTTCCCTTTTCCGTCTCTCGATAATAGATGGGACCCCTGGGCACCGCAAATGAACCACGAAATGCTGGCAGTGCCCCTGGACCAACCTGTCGCCCCTTTGCTGGTTATATAACTTGTGCTACACTCCTCACAGCCATCTGTCCATGTTAACTATTTTCTTTCATTCGAAAACTCCGGGTGTAAGAGATTGTTGGGGAATGATAAACTCGAATGTCACTCGTCACCCACGTTCATTTAAATCGCCATGTCCCATCAGCCGTAACTTCCTGTTGTTTTCCTCTCTTTTCCAATGGCCAACCCCGTGAAGCGAATTTTCGGGCCATCATAAATTAAATGGCGAGATAAAAACTATTATGATTTTAATGCGCCAAATGTTGCCGCACTCGGCATAATCGAGCGTAAAATTTGAAAATTTTTCATTACGAATTTTTGGGGAATTGGGAGCGAGGGGTCATGGGGGTTATGGTACATTGGGTTGTGAATTTATTGATGGCTATTTTAGTTCAAGGATATTCAAGTGTTTTCGACTTTTTTCATTCCATATTTTCAACATGTGTCAATGATTTCATTATTTAATTCTCTAAACAGAGGAACTTTTACATTTTATTTATTTTTTTTCACAAAAATGTGAAAAAATTTCATAATTGAACAAAAATTTGTGCAATTAAAAAATTGAAATTTGTAAACAATAATTTTCTCCACATAACGTTCCTGCAAAATTTCAAATGTCCAAGACGCAATGGAAATGAATACATATGATATTTCATGGGTTCGACTCCGAAACTGAATTAATTTCTCATCGCATTTCGATCGTGATGAATTATTTAGACCTCTCACCAATCCAATGTAAATCAGCGATAATTAAATATGAAATAAATTAGGCCAATCACATGTCACGGATTTGGACGTCCCGTTGCGCCGGAGAATATCATAATTCGTTAAATTCTGAGAATCCTGTCTCTTGCAATTCATCACGGGCCTATCACCTCCAAAGTGCGATCACCAATTCCACCTTAACACATATGTACTCACACGTCGGTGCCCCCTTTTTCGTTTTGCCGTCGCCCGCGGCATCTTTCATTAATCTCAGACCTCTTTATTCTGAAACCGCGGGCGCGCGCGCCGCGGGTGAAGGGGCATTTATTTTTACGTCTCGTTAAAGAGCCTCTTATTTTTTTAACGTCTTATTGGGGCGAGGAGACGTTTTCCGGGGTTTCGAGGTCGATTTTACGATCTATAAAGTGTATTGATGACCTTTGCAGTCAACAATTGTGGTGGGGGTGGATAAAATGCTATCGGCGTGGATGGAAACAAGTACGAAAAAAATTCATAGAAAAATTTAGCGAATTCAATACAAAATTCTATGGCATTTCTGTTGCACATTCTATTAGCGTTTGACAGATTCTATTCAAGAATTCCGAAGATTCACTGCGCGTTTTTTTGTAGAAAATGTCTGATAGAAACTATTCTATAGAAAAAGTCTGTAGAATTTTATGTTTCTCGACATAAATTCTCCAAGTTTTTTCAAATTCATTTTTCTTCTTTTTTCGTTGAAAACATCAAATGGAGAAATCGAAATCTTTTAATTTTGTTATGCAATATTTTCCATTGAACATTTCTATTTCAAAGAAAACTGCTAATTTATTCATGAATGCCTTATTTTTATTACATATATATTAATTAATTTTATTTTTCTTTTTTCAGCATTGAACTTGATTCAGTAATTTTTGAGTTTTAAAGTTGAAAGTTTCATAAAATTGATTTAAGAATACAGAACCTAATATTCTTGATTGTATTGAATCCAGGATATTTTATCATTTAATGAAGAATTCTCGTATTCTCAATTGAAAAAATCAAAACCCATCAAAATTACGCATAAATTATTTTCCTATAGATATTCGACAAATTGTGGAGATTTATCAAATATTCCACCCCATCAAAATAAATGAAAACCCCAAAAACGATAAATTTCTTATTTTGAATGAATTATTCTACTCGAATTATCCGAATATTCGATATCAGAATGTCAAAAAATCACTAAAATCTTGAGAAACTCAATTCACTCTTCACTTGATGGATGAAACAATGAACATCCCGACATGAATATCAGATAGTGATGAAGGAAATACGTAATTAAAGCCCTCGCATCCTCCACGAAACTTGGCGAATGATCAAAAACATTCACCCTTATCGGGACCATCGATCTTTCCATCATGTTGATCTTGAGCACAGTGGTTTCTGGTGCTCCTCATCTCCCATGGGACAATCTCTAGTCGCGCGAAACCCAATGCCCGGGACTGCTGACGTGTCTAAAAGCGGAATCGAAAAACAGGACGAGAGATCGTAACGACCCAGCGGTGAGGAAACCCCTTGTTTTGTGTGTATCGGCCATCACCCTCGCCGGGAGACGGAAAAAAGAGCAACCCTTAACGATTCTGGCAGCCTTGACACGTGTTATTTTTGGCGGTTGCGTAATAATCCACTCCATTGGGGTGCGATGAGGGGGCACAACGGGGGGTGAGTGGTAACGATCGATTGACAGGGATGTTTGCTTTTTTTATTGCGATCGCTTATGCTAATTGAGGTGTAATGATTGTGAATTGATATTTGTTTGAATTTAATCGAATGGGAGGGCGAAAATTAGTATTCAATTCAATTCAATTCAATTCATTTTCATTTTTTTTTTCATTTTTTTGATGTTACAAAGGCATTCTCTGCTTCACATCCACGCCAGACTTTCTTCGCATCTCACTTATCTGTAAAGGTGTTATTTTTAATTTAATTTCATATAATTGATATATTTAATTCGAGATTGCTATCACGTTCTATTAATAAGTTGCCCTCGAGTGAGAATTGATATTTGTATTTTTTTAAATTTCTGGTTGAAATTTCCGGTACACTTGTTGAAAATTTTTGGTATGATATAGTTCCACTGAAATTCCTAGGATTTTCGTCATTAGAAACTGTAAATTTCAGTTTAATTATTGCGTGGAAATTGCGAGAACCTGGGAAAATTCAGGGAAATAAATTATTGACTTTTCAATTAATTAAACGTTCTACGTCGAAATTCTCGTCTTCTTGTGGCTCAAAATTAATTGGAATGTCATGATTTTTTCTTAAAAAGATTAAAGTGAAGTGAAGTGTATCATTTCAAGTTTTTTCTAACAGTCTAATTGAAAATTCAAATAAGTTGGGGAATTCCTGCCTTCTTGCTGCTCGAAAATTCGAAATTTCGCTGAACTTTGAATTAAATCCGGAATTTAATTAAATTCAATGTCACTCTCCTGAAGATTATTAGCGAAAAGTCCTTGAAATTTCAATTTTTGTCTATGCATGTGGTAAATTAAGGAATTTACTTGCGAATTCAGTAACTGCCCCATAAAATTCATAAAATCCGGATCATTCTCTCCGAATGTTCGGCGAACTTTTGCAAGCTTTCGTTGATTTTTTCCTTCATCCAACAAGATTCCCAAAACGCCGCCAATAAAACCGAATGAACCTTGATTTTCCTGCGGAAAATCAAGTGAGGAATCCTCTCATTGTGTTAATTCTCCATGAGAACTCGAAATTCCTCCACTATTTGATTTTCCAGTCCGTCGGGAATACAAACCGTGTGATATAAATGCTAATTCAAGAGATGCCACGAGACTGCGATTGATACCAGTGCCTTTATCATCTCAAAATAATTGAAATTCTCCCCACAAATAAAATGCCAATTTTATTTGATTCCTCGTTATTTAACGACTTTGGCAATCTTCACCAATTAATGAAGTTGAAAAATGCTTCGCCGTATCTCCAATTAAACTAAAAATTACATTTTCCGAGTATCCAAAAGTTTTCCCTGGAAATAAATAGCCAATTAAACTACGGTTGACTCAATTTAAACGAGAATACCTCCACACATATATATAAAACTATATGTGCCCAGTGAGAGCACGTGTAAATACACTCGAGGAGTTTATCGCGTGAGAGAGTTTCCTCGGGTTGGTGGTGTTTGCATGCGCCGAACTCGTTACCGGTTTTGTCCCCACGTAAATTAATTACCCCGTATATATACTTTCCTCTTAAACCCTCATCCCACTGCACCTCTCTATCTCGCCATGAAAAAGAGAGAAGTGCTTGTTTTACCTTAGACTATTATTTTGCACTCTCCTCGCCGTTCATTTATGCCCCCCCCCCTTCCCCCCCTTTCGCGACTGCTAGACTCCGAGTCTAATCGAGTTAAACGTTAATTATACGCGCCTCGTAAATTTTGGGATAATAAAGAAATTAAATGAATTGCGTAACTGAAAGGAGCAACTTTCTATTTGTCAATGCGGGAATTTGAAAATATTTATTATGCATTTTACTTTTGTTAGGAGTGCCAGATACAGTGAGGGGGGTTAAGCTCAAATGTGGAATGCCAACCAACATTTTATCACATGAGCCATATAACAATTTTTCGATTTGCTGATAACAACCTTCAATGAGTTAATTTAAGGATTTCATTTCGACGAAATCATCGAATCGGTTAAATTACATGAGATATGTTTGAAAATTATTATATTATTATATTTTGCAAAGACGGTTTTTTAAAAATTCTTTACTTACACATATATATATATATAATAAACTAAATATAAATAATAAATAAATATAAAGAAAAAATACCGACGGCGATGCTGTGTGGTTAGAGTGTGGGATTGGCATGCGGGAGACCTGAGTTCGATTCCCGGCTGGGGGGGGGGGCAAAATTGGTGACATTCTAAATCTCACGGTTTCATTGTCGAGCGGGAGTCTCCCAAGAGACGACTGTACCTGGGCAGGTTTTTCCCTCAAATGAGGTTTTCCCTTGTCCCCCAGCGAATGCGGTACAGGGGTTTGGGGGGTGGGAAGGGAACAAACCGTAAAGACCCGAAAAGGTATACCAAAAGAAAAAAAAATTATAAAGAAAAAATGAGAATTGAAAATGATACAAAATCATTGTTATTTTTACTAGGCCTATTCTGAAATGCTGAAAAACATGTCAGCAAAAAACAGTAAATGCTAAATTAAAAAAATCACAAGTGGATTATCGCATCACCAGTTTTCATAATCCTTTCGAAATGTTCTGGACATATTAAAAATGCAAATCCCCTAACTCATTATCGCTGTACTGTCCATACATCCTCCCAAGTACATGAGTTCACTCATGCTCTATAGATCACTTCTATAGATTCACTTCCCCTTCGTGTGTTTGCCAGTAATTTCCGCAATTTTGAAAAAGCTGTTTGTGGTTGAAGAATTTTCTCTGAATGGGTACTAATGAGGGAGTAATTTTCCCTCACTTTGTTCTGCACAAAAACATATATGATGCATCGGCATTTACTTTACAATGTGTTGAAAAATTTCATTATGTCTCCAACATTTGCATGAATATAATTAAGACCGCAACTTTCTCCACTTCATTTCCTTCTAAAATATTACATATAATAAAACGCTGTTATTTTCCTCGTGATTCGCGCAAAAACGACTCAGTGAATTTCGCAATTATTTCAAATAGAATTAGAAAAGACATTTGTGTTAGTAGCTCCGTAACATAAAATAGTTTACATCGCAATTTTGGCTCACGAATTATTTTCTCGCCTTCGACTCGGATTATAAACGCGCATTCGTCAATAATTAAATCTACTATGTTAAGTAAATCATCAAAAATCAGGAGATTACTGGGAGCATTTACATAGAAACAGCAACAATAATTTACATCCCAAGGATGTGGGAGGCATCGCTGCTATATCTTCTCAACTTTCCCCGCGTTCTTCTCTTCACGCAGAAAAATCGTCTACAACTCTCCGAAATTCATCAGCCTCATTCCAAAAACTTCCCCGATGAAGATGAACTAACAGAAGGAGAAGAGGGGATTAATAAAACGTGAAATTAGGAGCTAATGAGGATCGATGGTGGGTCATGGGTTGTTTCAAGAGCGATAATAAAAATGAAACGATTCGCGTGGTTGAAGAACAGTCACCCCCTCCCCCTCCGTTCCGCCGCAAGTGAGAAAGGTGAAATTCAGGAAGTTGGTGTACGTGTGTGAGGGGGGGATGAAAAAATAAAATTAGAGGAGCGAAAAAAAAGGTATAGGTGAAGCTAAGGAGGCGGTGCCCTCCGTCCACGAACTTCTTCGCACGGTTAAAATCCGCCGAGTGCCACGCCCACGTGTCTCCCCACCCCTTCACGTCTGTTCCTATGAGAGCACAAGGACCCCACCACCAGTGTCCTGTTGCCAGAGTGAGTGCAAACACAGAGAGACGAGTTTATGTGCGAGAATTTGCCTCTTCCTTCTTCGGGTCTTTGGTAGCGGGAGGAAATGGCGGAGGGGGGGAGGGTGACGGAGGGGAGGGGGAGGCTTCCTCGATACTCCGAGGATGTGCAAGAGTGTTGGAGAGATGAGAGAGGGGTATCCATGGCAACACCATGACTTCCCACCTGCGCGGCAATAACGCCACACGCCGCGACCGAGAGAGCAGCGGATTGTTCGAAACAATTATCCTCCGCTCAATTCCATTCGGACTCGCACACGCTGTCTCTCTTATTTTCTCTCACTGGGGGTGGAAGGCTCTGTGTCTGTGTTATGTCCAACTCTATGACCCTTTTAAAGTCACGGACAAACCAGTGTTTCAATGGGAATCGTTTTTTAGGGGATGAAAATTGAGGGGCTGGGGGGGCTTTTTATTTATTGGTTTTTTAGAGGTGATTTTTTTTATTGATTTCCGAGGTCGAGGATTCATTTTCGAGTGAGGTGGAGTCTTATCCTAGTTTGGGGGTTTTTTCCTCATTGATCTGGTGAATTTTATTGCTGAGAATGAATGGAGAAAAACAAGATTGGTTGAATAAAACAAAAATCCTGAATTCTCAGAATTTCAATTTCTGTACAGTTTGAGGGCAGTTCTTCTCGTTGCTAACCCTTTCAATATCTTGAGATAAATATTGGAACTTTCGTTTGGATTTCATTTCATGGGATTTGTTTTTTTAGGGGATGAAAATCGAAGGATTGAGAAACCTACATTTTCAAGGAAAATTCATAAAATTCAAAATAAAAAACCAAAATCTACACGAACCAAAGTCTACACGACTTATTTCATAAATACTCAGCAAAAACGAATGTCTGAATCGACCAGGGATCTGAATGTCTATCAAACACCTTTCGTAGACATTTTTCAGACACTAAAAAACGTCTAAATAAAATGAAAATTTGTCTGATTGTCAAACATGAATTAAAATGTTTGGGCACCGGTTCGTCTGAAATTCCGACACATTTTAATTTTATTCGGACATTTTTTAGTATCTGAAAAATGTCTACAAAAGGTATGTGAAATTCAGACATTCGTTTTTGCTGTGTATATTATACCATTCATTTATAAAAACGGAATGTTTAAAAACAATGAATTTCTTTGAAAATTTCATTCGAATGACGCTGATTACCCGAAGATGGCTTTTTCCAATTTCTTTTCACGCAATTTAGTTGACAAATTCGATGATTGAAAATTCTCAAAAATTACTTGGATCACGTCGCCCAAAAATCGCTGATTTTCTATCGTTCGAGGTATACCACACACCTCGGATAAAATGCTTTTCACGCTCGTCTAAGCGACGGGCCACCATTTGAAAATCGAACAAGATAGAGAGCCGCGAGACACCGCGATATACCCAGAATACAAAGCACCATTTTTCCATGTTTATTTTCGTTCACGCAATGAAGAATACGATTAGGGTCGCATTGTAAAACGGAAGAATGAAAATTGAGTTCTCTGAGTCGTATCATTTCAGTTTGTTTATTGACTGATGAATAGAGAATGGAGGACTGCATCAGTGATACTAATGAATATGAAAATCAATGGTCTGATACAAAACGCTCAAGGACTTGAATTCCCTCCTCACGTTCGCGCCATTTGGTACGCTTCACCGCTAGATAAATAAGTGAGATCCTTTTATCGCTTCTTTAAAGCTCAGCAGAAGCATCATCGATCTATGGGAGAAAAAAAATTCACTGCGGTTTTATTCAGATCGGATGGATTCTCTTCAACATTTTTTTACGCTTCGTATGACAATGGGCCGCTATAAATTCGAATTTATGAGAATGAATTAATGTTAAGATGGGTTTTCCCAATTTTTTTCGTAACTTTGTATTGAAAACTGGGAATTCTTTCTTTTCGCGAGTTTTCATTGGGAACTGTGACGCGAATTCCCAGGTTTTCATAAAGCAATAAGAATAAATGGGCCATTGTTTCCCATGGAAAATTGAATAATCATGTGAAACGGTTCGAAAATCTGAAACTTCTCTGTGGTTTTACGACATAACGCGATAATTCTGCAAAGAGAATTATTCTCTTCACCCTTTCTTCTTCGCGAGGGGAACACTGTGGTTTACGCGAAGAATTGAGCATGAAATATCCAGCGAAAATTGGACAATTGATATGAAATTCAACCAATTTTTATTTGACATAACTTAACTGATTGCAGGGAAGAAACAGAAATTCCTGGCGTGAGAATATTGCTTTCTGAGTCGGAAATGTTGCAGTATTAGAAAAAAATTGAGATTTTTTCGACAGTTTAGAAGTATTTTTTTAGGAGAGTGACAGTGAATTTGATCTGCGAGGGAAAAGATGATGAAAATGCAATGGAAGATCAAATATTTGAGCAATTTGGGATTCAGGAACATGTGTATCTAAATTTTCTTGATTTCTGTTGATTTTCATGAAATATTTTGATCTAAAATTAAGAGTTTACATTCATTTTCTTTTCAAATTGTGAAATTCCTTGATATTCCAGTGATACTACAAGTTTCAAAAATCCATTTACCCGAATTTTTCTGATTTCTATATTCATATCCACAGAATAATTGAACTAAAATTAAAAATTCCCTCAATTTTTCCATCAAATCGTGAATTTTCAACAACGAAATTCCTTGCAATTTCAGTACTAGCTCAAGTTTCCGTCAAAAATTGTCACCATCATAACATTTTTCATTCCGCGAGAAACATTCTCAATCCGAGACTTGTTTTCCCCCAGATATCTCCAAAGACAAAAAAATTATGATAACGAAAAATTTCCCAGAACCTACAATTCCCCTGATCTTCACAATAACAGGGGGAAATATATCGTATTGTCTGGTCGAGTTAATCGTGAAGATTAATGTCACCCGGGCTCGGGGTTTATTCAAAACCATATCCAGATAGATAGTGGGTAAAATGGTGCACGGTTAATACACATGATAGTGAGCGCCACAGAGGCGTCCGAGGGGGAGCGATGAGGAGAGGTAAAATCCAGCGGGAGAAGCCATCTCCCCTCCCACCCCCGGCCGAACAACAGTGGACTGAGTTACATTTTCGGAGGAAACGGACGAACGCAATAATTCTCGTTTAACCGTCGCCGTTGGAAAATAACGACGGAATAACGATGAAATAACGACGAGGCTTCCCACGAATACACTCCTCCACTCTTACGTACGACAAATATATGGTTTACCCGACTCGCATAAACGATATTTCTCAATAAAAATATCTCTCCCCGGTTGAATTTTCGTGCAATAGCAATTTAGCTGGATTTTAATGGGAATAATCAGCGCAAACTGGGGCTAGATTAATTGTAACTGCACCGTGACTACCGATTTGGCCAATTAATTCGATTAGTAATTGGTGTAATTGTCTCCGGCGTGCGAGACAAATCGATTTGAATTTTGCGCTCAGCACGTACGAGCGTTCCGCCAAATCAGATGTGTATAAATCCGTCTGGCCAATAACGTTAATTAGTCCAATGCCCATTCGGTGGATTGATTGAATCATTCATTGATAATGTTTAATTCATCATGAAATTTTGTCGAATGGCACTCGAGGGGAAGTAGATTTTAATTTATAATTTGAGGGAATTGGTTATCTCTTGGATTTCTATAACAACCGTACGATTTTTAAGAGATAAATACGGTTTTATGGAGCTGAATTCATGATTCGAATGAATACTCTCAGTACTAAATCATTCGTAATGTGTACGCCAATGTAACGTGTAATTTTCCACACACCTTTGATTTCCATTCTCGATCCCATCCGTTGGATTGAGTCGTAAGTGGATTTAATTGAGAACCAGGTGTTCGGAGGAGGAAAGGTGATTTTTTTTTCTGAAAAATCAGGGGTTGGGATGAGGTGAATTCCCCAAAGTCGTGATTTATTGATCCATGATCCACACAAGAATGAATAATCGGAATTACATCCAGAAAAGCGACATATTTTTTTTAGTCTAAAGAATCATTTCATTTCTAAATAAATGCCCCCTTTGGGTCAGGCAGTTAATGATAAAGTCCTTATTTTGATGAATGAAACATTTTTTATGCTTATAAAATATTCATTTGATGTGAATAAAAACGCGAGTAAAAGTAAAGAAAAATATTGGTTTTGTATACACGATTTTGAGATATTTGCGGAGAACTTATCTACTAAACTTGAAGGTTTTCAATCGTAAAATTTTTTTATTTCAATTGCGTCAGATAAATTGAGGAAAATTGATTGATAACTAGTGTCATTCAATTAGTATCATATAAATAAATAACTGATGCTATTAAAACTCCCAAAGGACTCATTTTAGAATTTAGAAGCTGAAAAAATTGATTGTTCGCAAATTATTTATGAACAAAGTCGTTATCTCTAACAATAGGATTTTTTCAATAATTTTATGAGTTTTCTTCTAGACGCAGAAATTAAATCACGGAGGGAAAATTCAATTTTCAGGGACATGTCACTGATTTTCAGGAATTTATCTCCAATCATCAGAAATTCAAAGTTGTTGAATTCAGTGAATGAAAAATACAGAAATTCAGTCGTTTCAGCACCAATTTTTGGGAATCTATCACCAAATTTCTCTGATAAAAATCACGGATAACCAGGAAAATTCTAGTTAGTGCCAACTAGCATCAACAATTAGTGATAGATTCCTGAAAATCAGGGACAAGTCCCAGGGAATCAGTGAAATGTTCATAAACACAATTTTTTTTCCCCTGCGATTCTTTCTTCTTTTTAAACTATTATCTACCATTTCTGAAAGCTCTTCGATCTAACCGCGAATATTCAAGATGATTTCACCGAGCAAAAAAAGACCAAGTATTTAGATACGCTCAACCTCATCAAATGAAAACCAAAAGTAAGTTTCTGCTAATTTTTCCATCAGTCCCCCACCTGCAAACCCTAAAAAAAAGAATTCTGAAAAACAAGAATTGTTGTTTTTCGAATCGTGTAGAAGAGATTACGCGAAGGCGTCGGTTCGAAAAAGTTCCCAAATAAAAAGTAAAAAAAAAAGAAAGCGGAAGGCTACTGTTGAGACTCGGGTGCTCGTCTCCGGGGCAGAAAAAGTTCCGACGGTCGTCTACAACACCGTATGCCGCCTCGTTCTTTATTCAAAGTTGTAATAACGTTTGGCAGATGTTTTCTGATAATATATAGTGCGCGTGGCACAACTCTAGCTCGGGCTTTTGTTCCAACTTTTATCGAGTCAATTTAAGTTCGCCCAGAAACTCTCCCACAATCCCCTTTCATTCTTGGCACATTGTCGAATAAAAGAGATTTCAAGCTGAAAAAAAATTCACAGATGCATTTGCAGCGTGTGAACATACTCACTTTTCGGCTCTCTGATAAGCTTCGAACCGGCGAAAATTCCGGAAAATATAAAGAACCCGTAAAATATGGCATAAACTCTCGTACAAAACCGACAGGACGAAGAAAAAAAATCACCAACACTTTGGGTAAACGGTTTTTCGAGGCTTTCGCCGGGAATTGTTTTGCCATTTTTCCATGGGAAAATTGTGGATTCATTCCGGTATGCTCCGCGTTACGTTCGTCCGAACAAGCGCGAGAGAAAAAAACGAATGGAAGAAAAGAGGGAATAAAGAAAAAAAATAAAAGAAGAGGACGATTTTACTTTATTTCAGCTCACGTACGAAATCCAATCCCGACATGATTTTCCATTTGAAATTGAGCGTACATCAAAAGTCGAGCGTCTCATCCATATCAATCGAATGATAAAGGGAAAAAAGGGAATGATCCTCACCTTTATACGGTGAGCACAGGCCAATGCACCGAATAAAATTCGATTCATTTTGATTTGTTGGGTCTTCTCTCCCCATTTGTTATTTTATTTTATTCCATTCGCCATTTTTTACGCGTCCGATGTCCAATGTCTCTACGTCGATTGTATCGAAGATCGTTTCACTGATATTCCAATGGCAAATCAAATACTAATGATGATAAATTCACGACAATGAGATCTTGATAATAAGAGAAAAATACAGCAGCGTTTAAAGTGAGTGAAAATGATGTATGTAACAGAATTCAATTTCCTTTCAGCTAATATAAATCCAACTCTGCTTCATTAGACACCGATGTATCGTTATGTTAATATCGCGTGTAATTACGATGATTAATTACGTTTCCTACCCGAGGTCATTAACTTAATGGGAATTGAAGCCAGCAGTGAAGGCACGATATCTTTTATGTAATAAACGTTTGTGTGCTCACAAGTGGAAAAGACGAACCCATTCGTTATTAAAAAAACGCTTCAGTTTGTGGAATTTATTTGAAATGAAAATGCAGAATTATTCGTTTAATTTTCCTAGATTCATTATTGAAATTATCACGATGCAATTGTGATAAACTCTCTAGTAATGCTCTGAATCGGCTCTTAAGTAATGGCCGGTAGTTAAAATAGATCGTTGTTTATTACGGAGATTATCTCGGTCACGCGCGCGTTTATTGGAAAATAAATGATGAGAGATATCTGGTGGCTTTCCTGAGGACTTTCTGATGAATCGAGGCGCCAGTTGTCGACGAAAATCCTTCAGTTGCCCACTGTGAAGTCGATATTACGGTAAAACAGGGAGAAGAGCGAAGTAAATGCTGTTCTAATGTGGGTAATACAACGACTGGGGCAAGCAAACCGATAAACACTGACGAACAGACAGTTTTTTGTAAATAATATCATAAAAATAGAGAACTTGCTTCAGTTGTTTTTAATTGTTAATATTCAGTTTAGGGCCTAAATAGGTAATTTTTTAATCATCAACGTTTGGAATATTGTTGATTAATTAATAATGATTCATCAAAAGTTAATGATTTTAAACGGAAATCGCTCATGACGTCACGAAGAAAGTCATGAATTTCAGATTTCGCAAAAAACTGAATGAAATTTCACATTTCTGAACGACAGGGCGACGAACGTTCTCCGATTTATTCAAATTTCAACCAGAAATTTTTAACAGCGCATAGTTATAATTACAAAACAAATAGCATTACAAAATGAAAAGAATCAAAATGAATCTGCTGAATCATACGTCTAGAAAAAAATTGAAATTTCATGGATAGTCACTCAATAATGTTCAGGAGAGTGACATTGAATGCGATTTACGGGTAAAATCAAGAAGTTTCAAATTTCACTGGAAATTCAATGAAACTCCGCATTTTTAAGCGGCATTAAGACGAGAATTCCTCAACTTATTTGAATGTCTCCTCAAAGCATGGATATTTAGTACCAAATTACGCTGAATTTTCAATAAATTGAAAATTCAAGACTATATTTACCGGAATTTTCCCAATTTCCATTAATTTTCAAAGAATAATTAAACTGAAATGTAAATTTTTAATTGAGTTTTCCATGGAATTTTGAATTTTAAATTCCAAAAACTATACCTAGAATTTTTAATCTTGTTTATATTGCTGCATGAACCGATTGATTTTTACTCATTGTCAGGTGAAATAGTCTAACGCGCGTCAGTTCGTGGGATAACCGAGGTAATCTTCATTGCCGATTTATGAACAAGTCATGAGTCTGAAGATCACTTACCATCAGCGCAAAGGTTCTCAAGACAAGAGTAGATTCTACACATAGGAATCGTTCCTTACTGCAGACACAACAAATAAGTGAATCGACGTGTCAATACCGAATTAGCGATTGAACAAATTCGTGTAAATATTGTAAATAATGAATACCCAAGGTGTTGGCTCTTGACGATTACTCAATTCTCGTAGAATGGAAATTGTTCAGTGATCTCTGCTGATCTAATGTCGAACGAGCTGCACAAAATCGGCCGGTCTTAACCTCCTTTTTTTATTTTTATAGAATTTTTTTCAACATTTATTATTTTTTGATCCTCAAAAGATGTTCTGAAATTCGGTTGAATACTGTCTTCCACTGTAGTGGTCAATTATTCTCACTTTCGTACTCATACCTTTTTATTGAAATTTTATTCATTATGTTGAGGAGGAGAAATGTCAATTTGAAAACTGTCACCCAGCTGGACGCTTTTCCAAAGGTGCCTGAGAGTTATACGAATAAATCAGCTGTTGGTGGAACGTGTGAGTAAAAATTTTTAATTAAATCATTCAGAAATTCAGTGATTTTTTCGATTAAATGCGTAATTTACAATTTGTCGAAGTTATGATTTTCACCTGTACTATATTTATTTATGATATTCTTAAATATATTTTATTTATTTATTTGATCTTTTGATAATTATATTTTAGAGTTTCGTCCTTCTCCATTTATGCCACGTGCTCTATTTCATTGATCATCTAAGAAGAGTAATTTCACAAAGAGATTTTAAAATGTACTTTCGGACTTTTCCTCTTGTACAGAAGAAATTTCCTGCAAAAGTCTGTCGATATCTCTATGAAATTTCCAATTTCCTAGATAATTATCAAACTTCCGAAGAGATGATTAAATTATTATTTCTTGCCGAGAAAAACATTCTTCATTGATGTTTTCTTCTCACAAGATAATTTCAATCTCTTGATCACACCTCTACTGCTATTTACAATTGATAAAAAAAACTCTCCAATCAGTAGAACATTTGCTATCGGAGATAATTAATTTTCAAAGATCCTTAGCGTCGACTCCCCCAAACGATATTCGATTTTTTCATCGTGAATTCTATCTGTTGCCCGGAAATATGGCAAAAGTTCTAAATAATAAAATAAAATTAATGTTTTATTCAAGAATAATAACTTCATTTTCACTAGAACATCCTTTGAAAATAATTACCACACCTAATATTATTATTCCCTGTACAGAAGCCAATCTTCCACTGATAAATTTCCACTAGAATTACTTCACTGATATTAATGATTGCTGAATGAAGGAATACATAAAAATCAAATGAATCATCCTTTGCAGTTTCATTCATAACATTCTGCATAATATGTTACCTGATACTCTCCGAGACTCGTTACTTCCTGGACGCGAGGCTCTGGTTCAAATTTGAGCCAGACACTGAAATCGATGCTAAACTAAAAATAAACGTCGACATAACAGTAGCAATGACCTGCAGTAAAATAGGAGCTGACATCCTAGACTCAACGAACGAGAATCTCCTGGGATTCGAGCCCCTCTCCGAGGAGGACACCTGGTGGGACTTGTCATCCAATCAGAGATCCCACTTCGATGCCCTCAAGCACATGAACTCGTACCTGAGAGAGGAGTACCACGCGATCCACGAACTACTGTGGAAATCCCATCAAGTCGCATTCATGGGCGAAATGCCGAAACGGTAATAACTAATAAATCATTCATCATTTTTATCCCAGTTTATTGTTATTGAGAATGGAATTTACGACAGGAGTACGGAGCCCAGTCATCCACCGGATGCCTGTCGCATTTACGGCAGCATAAATGTCAATAAAGTTGCTGGGAATTTTCATATTACCGCTGGCAAGTCTCTCTCACTGCCGAGGGGTCATGTGCATATTTCTGCATTTATGACTAGTCAAGATTATAACTTCACACATCGGATTAATAAGTTTTCCTTTGGAGACGAGAGTCCTGGGATTGTACAGCCTCTTGATGGAGATGAAAAAATTGCTGATGAAAGTAAGTTATTATTCATTCAAGTCTTGGCTATTGTTGATTTACCACAAAATAATAAGTTTACGAAATAATGCAAGGGATTTTTTTGGAGCTCATGAAATCACTGGATCTAATTCTGATTTCCCTACAAATCGCAATTATCTACATAATTCCGTTCATTTAAATATTTAGAATCGTGGAAAGGAATTTTGAAGTCTACGTTTTGAAAATAATTGGTATAATAATTGAAAGTTTGTCATTTTTAACGTTTACAATCTTTTGTTGTGAATAATTCATAAACAATCAATTGTCCACCTTGAACATCATTTTTTCGAAAGTGTCAGGAGAAATTTTAGCT
The DNA here is from genome assembly GCF_001412515.2 of Diachasma alloeum. Classification (NCBI taxonomy): domain Eukaryota; kingdom Metazoa; phylum Arthropoda; class Insecta; order Hymenoptera; family Braconidae; genus Diachasma; species Diachasma alloeum. The sequence continues at coordinate 4,239,414 of NW_021680342.1, read as the reverse complement.
CCTGGCCTTTACTTTCCCCCAAAATCACTTCCTCCATAAATATTTCCATATTCAATACTGCAAAAAAAACCTAAAACCAATCCATAAATCTAATGAATCCCAAGAATTAATTCTGAGTTTTATCAACATGAAAATGTTTCCCTGCATTCCAGATATGATGTTATATCAATACTTCATAGAAGTCGTTCCCACCGACATCCAGACATTATTAAGAAACACTAAAACCTACCAATACAGTGTGAAAGACTACGCACGACCCATTGACCACCACAAGGGCTCTCACGGAATACCAGGAATTTTCTTCAAATACGACACAAGTGCATTAAAAATTAAAGTCACCCAAGAGCGTGACTCTGTGATTCAATTTCTCGTAAAACTCTGTGCTATTGTTGGAGGAATATTTGTGACCAGCGGATTAATTAACAGTATTGTACAGACGTGTTATTACGTCATCTCTTGTAAATTTTTTGGGAATAATGAGGTCAAGGACGAGAGGAGAATTGTACACAACACGATTATCAGCGATAAACCAATAGCATCGATCAATCTTGTGAATGTTGCAGCTCCCGAGACCATTGATGTTACGTTGAAGCCTCAATAAAATGTTTATATGAATCTAGAATCGTCTTCTATCAGTTTTTTACCCCAAAAGGCAGATTTTCCAAACAAACTATCGTTTTTTTTCCTTTTTTTACTGAATATATTTATTTTACACGTACATAAGTTCCTTAAGGATTTCAAATCAGCCGAAACTGTTTTGTGATTTCATGTTAAACACTATGGAATTTTTTGTCGCCTAATGATTTCAACTAAACACAAAAATATTCTTCTATTCCATTCGGTTCATTTTTGAGATGCACTCCTCATATCAATCTTTGGATATCAATATTCATTTGAATTTACTGAGGAATTATCTGCAAGAAAGATATGCAATGAACACCGTAGAGTGGAATTTCAATATTTCGGAGTTTTCAGCGAATTCAAAGATCTCCCCAACAAACATAAGGGCTGAATAAAGAATGAAATAATCTCTAAATTCATTTTGCTCTCACTTCTGTGATTTTATTGATAAGAATATTCACGTGTTCCACTTTTTACAGATAATATACGTATCGTATGAGGCACCGGTGACAGTTGTACACAAACGACTCCAACGATCAGGCGACAGAACACAATTACAATGTCAAAAGCAGTTTTCCCAATGAAACGATTGGTGTTTCTTCCTTTTCTACTGAATATATTTATTTTACACGTAAATAAGTACCTTAACGATTACAAATCAGCTCAAACTGTTTTGTGATACAAATTATGTTAAACATTGATATTTTTCAATTTTTCCTCATCTTTTATTTTAGGTTCAAACTCTGTGTGGAATTCCCCTTGGGCACAGTGACTGTTTTTGACAGGACAATATGAATCACGAAAAGTGAAGAATGTGGATCTCACCTGGTTAATTTTCGAATTGCGCTTTAGTGCCCACGTTCTTTAATTCGTTTCACCAATGAATTTCAATCGTTGGGTCTTCGACACTGCAGAGAACTCATCCCCAAAGATCATTAAAATTCAGTGATGAATTATCTGCAGGAAAGATGTGCAATGAACGTCCTGTACAGGAACCTACTCTCCTGCTTCTACCTATGCTCTAGAGCCGCTTTAATCTCTAATATTTGCAAAATTAACCGAGAAAATTCTACCCACTCACTCATCCCCAAGCACTCCCAACACACACAAAGCACACAATAATTCATTCATTTTGACACGTCTTAGGTAGGTGCAAAAGCTAAAATAAAAATAAGCAGAATCCTAGTTTCCTCGTCACTCTCCCTCTTTCCAATTAATCTTAAACATTAATTTATTACTCATGAACATCAACTCATTAAAATATGAGAAACCTTCATCATTATTTTCTCGGTTTTTGTCAACATTAAACAGATTTTGTGCCGCTCAGACGGGATCCAGCGGTAAATATGCGTAAATACCCGCACGTGAAGAATGGCACAAAACGATGTTTAGCATCTGAAGACCGATTTGATTAGCTCTCCCTCAGCTCTTCATTCCTCTCCCAAGATTTATCAGTTTTGTATCGTTTTCACCACTTAAGCATACAAAAATAAATTATAATAATAACGATCGTGTATCTCTTGACTTATTCATGTACAACGAATACTATGTTATACAGGTATATAAATATAACTTTTTCTTGAAGTATATGTATCTCCTTACACTATTTCCGTACTTTATAGAGTGAAATTAAAAAAATGCTTTATACTCTCTAGCACATAATGGCACACCTAGGAGAGGGAATAGACGGATTTTTACTTTCATAATAGGCCTCTGCGGTATCGAAGGCACCGAAAAATTTCCTCGAATGTTCTCTATTTCTTGGGTTCATCTATCACATTATCGACAGATTAAAATTCTCAATTGCAAAAATAGTTTTTAGATCGTTACACTGAGAAAAAAATCAATGCTGCCAGTAAAATTTGATTGAAATAATTAAATTTTCTTCCCAGTGCAGAATTTCATTGCAGAACAGTTGAAAATTGGTCTCGAACTTCATAATCTGTTTTAAAATCTTTCGATGTTGATCGAAAACTCTTATGTACATTCGCAATATCAGAAAATTTTCCCACGACATAATTCAGTGAATCAGCGAATGCTGTGATAAATTAAATTGTCGTGAAGTGGAGGCACACCTCTGAATTATCCGGAAGACTGGTGGATGGAAGGCAAAGGAAATTCAACGGTGTATCAAGGCTTATTTCTTCTTCGTACGCAAATAATCGTGTGGGTAAAGGCACTCCCCTAGGCAACACTCGTTCTTAGTCCCACCATGAAAGTTTGCTGGTGTACGCTTTGGCTGCAGCAAATTACCTGTTATTACAAAAAAACCAGAGTGAGAATAAAAAAATATATTTGTAGTTATTTGTAAGTGGCTGATGATGGTTGTTAGACTCATCGTGACGCACTATCCTTACCTATGTAGTGTGGAGTGGTGAGTTAATTAAAGACACGTAAAGACACGAGTTGAAACGACTAGGAGGAGAGCTGTTAGTGCCGCGAGCGGTCGTGTCGTCGAGGAACCTCCTCCTGCTCCTTTCACTGGAATACAAGAATAAAAATTATTCAAATGATTCATTCACGTTTTTTCCACCATTGCGTCATTCAATGCACGACTATCATTCCCATAAACTTGAAAAACTATGGCTCACCATTCTGTGGTACGTCCGCAACGATTTCTGAAAGTGAATTAAACAAATTATTAAGTAGTTGAGGGATTGAGAATCATGACGAATATGAGAAGATAAGAAGTGTAATTTAATGAGAGGAATAAAATCCCTTCTCCAGGTAATTCCACAAATTTATCGTGTTTAAATTCATCAAGGGAGATAAATGTGATGTACCTTTCCTAAATTCATGAATGGATGACTGTGGTGACCATCCAAAGTCGTTCCTGGCGAGGAGTCTCACTTGGTAGACACCTGGCAGGAGATTCTCGAAATGATTTTCAACGAAGAAATTATTTTCCTGTCCGTCTTTCACCTGAGGTTTCACCTCGATCCACTTGTCCTCACCCTTCATTCGGTATTCGAGCTGAAAAATCATAAATTCATTGTTTATTGATGTTTGAAGCCTCTGGCATTTGATGGGAATTTGATGTAAATGAGAAAAAAATAGGTCTGAATTTCTTAACTGCTTCATAAACCATTGATGTAATAATTTTTTTACATTTTCCAAGTGTAGCAATTTCAAGAAAAATATTTCAAAAGCCAAAATACGATTTTTTTTAAAATCCTCATTCAATATTATATTTATGCATATGTGCCGTATTGAGAACACTTTTGAAGATTCCATTAATGAAAAAAATCGAAACTTAATTCATTTCCATTTTTTACATTAAAACTGGAAGAGTAAAACTGATCAGCACCAAAATGTAAAGAAAATTCGAAATTTTCTAAAACCTTTCACCACGATGACTTCTTCTCGACAACTGATTATCATTCACAACGTAAGAATGTATTTAGCCAGTAAGATATCGTTGTTTGCTTTCATTCACCTTGTACTCAGTGATTGGCGAGAAACTTTGCACGCGCCACCTGACCATGTGGGCCTTTTGGTTGTTAAGATCTTCACCATGGTTCAATATAGGCTTGGCTGGGGCACCAGTGAGGATGACTTCCTTGGAGGCGTCACCCAGTTCGTTGGTAGCTCGACACGTGTAAGTTCCAAGGTCCTCCTTGTGGGTGTGTTCAATGATGAGTTTATGCAGGGTCTTGCCAGTGGATGTTTTTTCGTGCTTGTGGGTTGTTCCGACCTTGGAAACAATATTTCCGTTCTTGTACCACTTGAGATGGCCATGGGGATGAGCATCAACTTCACAACTTATTTCGGACATCATGCCCAGACCCGTGTGGAAGGTGTCGTGCTCGAGTTCGATGAATGGCGAATCTGTCGGGGAATATTGAGTAATTAAAAATACGATGAGGAAGTATGAAATGTCAGATTTTAGATAAGGCCAATGTCTTGGAATATAGTGATTCAAAACAATGCAGGGGATTTTTTTTGTATTTGCACAGAGAAAAAAATTTCAATTTCATTCATAACTTCTTAATTATTGAAAATATATGAGGAGAAAGTTTGACTCGGTTAATTTTGAAGTAAATGGTTAATTAAACCTGAACTTTATTCTTTTCGCATGTTCTCGAGTAGAAGACTATTTGAAATTCCATAGAGAGTTGACTAGTAATTTTCAGAAGAGTGACATTGAATTCAATTCAGAGTGGAAAAAATCATGTAATTTCAGATTTCACTGATAATTCACGAATATCTTTACCAGAATTTTCCCAATTTTTAGTAATTTAATTTGGAATAATTTAACTGAAATGTACAATTTCCATAAATTTTTTCATAAATTTTGAATTTTCAATGCCGAAATTTCTCGAAATTTCATTGAAAAAACAAACAAAATGCTAAAAATGTCGAAGGTGCCAACAATTTCAGCCAAGAATTTTTAACATTATTCTCAATGCAAGAATAAAAATATCCTTAATCAAACAACAATGTTCAGAGTACAGTTTCAGATATGTTTTTTCCGAAATTGATCATACAGTCTCAAAATGAGCCACTCCATCTTGAAAACTACAAACATTCTCTCTGCATAAAAAAATGCATTCCACCACATCATTATAAAATCATCCTCCCGACGAGTCTGACCCCTCCAATCCCCCCTCGAATCTCAGCTTCACAATTGAACTCACAATTCACAACGACTTCAATAGCCTCGTGCTGTGGACTAGCCGATCGATCCTCCGCAAGACATTGATACACTCCGGCGTGATGCCTCGTTGCATGCTCAATGAATACATAATTGTTCTCCCTCCGTGTGCCCTGAACCTCATCAATTGTCTTTCCCTGCAAATAGACGATATTAGCTCCAGCCCATCGACTCTTGGATTGAACCTATCCTCTAATGTCACGAACAATGGATTACCTTGAGTGACCACTTGATTTCGGGCTTTGTTTTACTTTGACTCTCGCAGCCAAACTTGACAGTCATGCTCTCATTGACCATGATTTTCTTCCCTGGCCACACTTTCAGGGGCTGTTGATCGGGTGGGGCGGTGGGGTTGGTCAGATCGGTCGGCCCGTGCTCCACTACCAGGCTATGTTTGAGTATCACAGGAGGTTCAACAAGAACGCTGCACGTCCACTGATTCGATGTATCTAATTCTGTCACAGGGTCGATGACTAGTGAGTTGGATCGTGTGAGTTTGATTCTTTCTGGTTCATCTGTCGTCACTGTTCCACCGAAGAACAGGGGTTCAGAGCCCTTTGTCCATTGTATCACGTCGTTTTCTAATGGATCGAAAAAATTCAGATTAATTAATCAAAAGAAAGTCCAACGAATTTGTCATCATACGGAGAAAAAAGTAGGGGAAAAATTACTGAAGAATCCAAGTAATCGTAGAAATACAATTGTAGATCTTTTTTCAATTTCTACGAAGGGAAAACGTGAAGAAAATGGTGAATTTCCTTCGTTCACTCCAAAAAAATCAATGAATGTCACGTAATTTCTCCTCAAGTGCTCTAATTCATCCAGAAGTTCATGAAAAATTGCGGAAATAAGTACTCATTTCTAGAAATTGTTACGCAACATTTCAAAAATTTTGTGCAAAATTTCCCTGTGAGTTACAATACGTTTAGAAAACATTACTAAAGCCCTCAAGTAATCGTGGAAATAGCGTTCCAGATATTTTCTTATTCTTTATGAATGAAAAATGCCAACGAAATGGTGAATTTCCACCGTTTCATCCAAAAAATTGCCCGAATGTCACATAATTTGTCCTGAAGCGCTCTAATTCATCCAGAAGTTTATCAAAAATTGCGCCAGAGAACTGAAATTATTCCTTCATTTCTAAGATTTTTTTACAATTCAGCGCTTAATTTCAATCCATTCTTAATTGTCACAGAAAATAAAAATTGAGAATAAAGATCTAATTATCATTGTTGAGGAATGTGGGAATATTTTTAAAGCTCATGGGAAGAATTTTACTGCGTAAAGAGCAGTGATTTTTGCTGAGAAATAATGTTTTCACTTGACGAAACATCAAATTTCCATTACGCAAAGTATTTTTAACTTACATTCCGCTTCACGATTATATTTCACGAAATAAAATCTGCCATGATTTCCTAAATCATTTTTTCTCAACATTCCGCTCCGCGAAATTGCCTTCCCCACTTATCCCATCCGATATTGATACGTAACATCTATTAATCCCCGTCAGCCACAATCGATTAATCATCTAATGACGCAATCCCCCATCCCTCCATTATCAACCAGAAATCCCCAAGTCACTGACCCAAACCTTGGGAGATATCAATCAATACAGTACAATGAGAGCCCCCTGTCAACGGGTGACTCAGCACGAACCAGAACAACCCTATTCCATACAGTTCCACCCGCCAATAGGAAAACGAGTGAAATAAAATACCTCCATTACTGATGACACATGGAAATTCGACCTTGTCTCCTGGCCGGGCTTTCAGATTCAGGGCTTGCGATTGAATGACTGGAATCGGTGAGGATGTCCCTCTTCCGGTGTCCTGCTCTTCGGGATCTTCAGGATCATCGTACTCCTTCAATTCATCGCCGGGGTAATCGTCATACGTTCGGTCCGCATTCTGCGGCCGGCCGAGGACTAGAACATAAAAAAAAACATCATAAAAAATTGTTGTTCTCCACGCCTCAATAATTATTTTAAATTGATTGTAAGAACCAAATGATATGAATGAAATAAAATTACGCACTCTAATCACGATTTATCGATGAGGAATTCATTTCACGATCTCATAAGATTTCAACTTCCTGATTCATCGGGAAGTTATTCAATACTGACAGCAATGACTTCATCGCATGTGAGAATCGTTTAAGGTAACTGTATAGTTTCGGAAATTTAAAAATGCAAAATGGAAGGCATTGCTAAATGAATTAAATTGTTGAACGAAAAATATTGGAGAGAAAAAATATAAAAATTGTGGGAAATCAGGAAAAGCCGGAGTGGAGGAAGTAATAATACAAAGTGGCAACATTTTGAGGGGGAAGCAAACTCAGGAAATTTCCACTGCAAATTCCCTGTGTTTTCCCCACGCGTGCGCATCAAACTGTCGCCCAAAGGCCCACCCTCAATACAACCCACTTGGGTCTGCCGTCGCTTTATTACCCCTTAATCCCAAAATCCCGAATATTTCGGTACATTGGGTCTTTCGCCCGTACCTACAATTTTTTCAAATTTTCGCAGTATAATTGGCCTGGCAAATTTGAGAATGAAAAATGTTACCAACTACACCACACGGAGAGAAATATTCAATAAAAATTACGTTTTCCCGGAATTTTTACGTTTACGTTTTCTCCGGAATCTTTTCAGTAATTCCGGAGCGAAATGTGGTTGCAGGAAATTTTACGGAAAAGTCACGGAATTTTTCCAAAGCGCGTTCCGTAATTTTTATCTGAATCTCCTGTGAAAAATAAGATACCGTCACTGCAATTTCCTGAGTCGATTCCGTAAGCGGTGAGCGAATTGTGAGTTCCGTAGTTTTTACTGAGCACCTCTCTCCGTGACTAACAAATGTTCTTCACCACCAAAACATCAGCAAAGATTTTTACTCGTCAAAGCAAAAGTTCAGTTGGAATAAAACCTAACTTGTACCAGCAAAAATTCAATTTGTGGGAACAACAGTTTTTGCGTTCAAAAGTCATCTTTCGCTGACTATAATGAACAATAATTCTGAGCCGAAAAAAAACCGCTGTTACGAACGGAGCTACTTCACGGAAGTATAAAGCATCAGCTCGCAATATCCCCTTATCACAAAGGTTGAAATCAGGGTTTAAAGCTTGGGCGAGGCACCTCAGTCTCCATAAAAACATTTTAAAAGTCCGCGTGACGTCTGCCCGTTAACCTGGTCAGCATCATCGTATTATAGGGCATGATATAGTAGAGAGGAACAATAAGAAGCTACTGACGTTATAACACACCCGATGCCACGCCTTCGTTAATATAAATGGGTCATGCTAAGACAAACACTTGTCATTTCATACAAGCCCCGGCCTCCGATTTCATCCTACCCCATCAATTCAATCAGCCTCATTTGCACCAATTTGTCCCTCTTCCTCGTCGCTAGACTCGAGAGAACGCGGGAAAAAAAATTGGGGTAAATGAATTCTCGAGAATAATAGAATGAAATAAGGGGTGAAGATGGATATGTCGGATGCGGGAGATGTTTTTCATCCAAGGGTTGGATACTTGCCCCCCCCCCCCAAGGTGGGGGGAGGGAGCAATGCGATTATGTGCATTGGGGGGAATCTGGGTTAATGCATGATCACCATGGCGTGCTGATATACTGGGAGTTTACCCCTGTATTATCATGGCTGTTGGAATTTTTCACTCCATTCCCCCCCATAGCAACCGACTGTCTGTGTGGTATCCAACTCCAGGCGCCATGCGGCTGTCTCTGCACCCTCCTACGCAGCCAAAGTACAGGCATTTTCTATCCTCAACAGCGGGTTTTCAGTGTTCATGCGTAAACATCGATGGTTGGAGGCTCGAACTGATAATGGGGTCAGTATTTTCGGGCTTTTCACGGGGAGAGAATCTGCGACGAATTCAAACCCCGGAATTTCAGCAACCGAATTGTGCTTTGGCTCTTCAGTTGTTGTTAAATGTGCAAAATGATTCTAAGGGATGTGGGAGTTTTCATTTTGCGAATAATTTCAGATTTATCAGGCCCATAAGTCGATACAATCATGTTCATGCAATATTGAATTGCAATAATTTGAAGAAAAATATTAAAAATATTGCAATTTCTACTAGGCTAATTGCAGTTTTTGCTAAACTTTTGAAAATTTTTTAAATTTTGAGTAACAACTGCATTTGGATTCTCAATATTGTGAAATTCAATTCAATTGAAGATCAAATTGCTCATGGAATTTCCTTTTCATCTTGGAAATTCAACAAAAGTGAGTTTTTTTATATTAATCAACTGCTTGAATTTTCAACCCATTGTGAAAGTAATAAAAATTGTTGCCTGCATTAAACAAAAATGATTGTATTTCAAACATTCACTCTTTAAACGTCCGTTCACAAAAATCGGAATTCAATCATTTTTATGCCATCAAATTCTCGATTTTTCACTTGAAATTTTAAATCATTTCCTAAAAGGAAAACTCTCGCAATGCGCTACCCTCTCAATAATATTCAGGGGTCATTACTAGCAGATTATTCTCTCCTTGCACTCCTGCAGCGTCAGTTATCCACGAATATATTAATTATTCTCGTGCTAATGAACGAGTAACGAGCATATCGACGACATTGATAGCTATTAAATGTGTGAGTTTATTCGAATTTTATTCCAAAGTCTCTCTACATAATAACTTTATCACCGCAAGCACTCGGTGATACAAAAAATTGTCACTTTTCCTCACAATCCCAGCAATTTGCCGGAGTTCCAGCTGTTACCGAGTGCGTGAGGAACATCAATTCACAAATTCACGATAATCTTCTTGACGACGAACATGATGGAGGATTAAATGAATCATCCGCTGCAATCTGATGCTGATATACCGAGAGGCCGATTGAATGTGAAAGAAGGGAAAATGTATAAATATGTATGAAGGTGTGGCAATCGATTCGCGGGATTCTCCCATCATGTTCGCCTGAAGTTGGTCACCGTATCGTGAATTTAGGACGATTCATCTATTGTAGAGAACAAGGCTATTGGAGCGATAAAAATTGCCAACTGGATGGAGTAAATGGACAGAATGTTTCCTATGTTTATGACAGGAATCCATAAATCTTGGAGGGGCCTATTACCCGGAGTGCAGTGTACGAGTAAAATTGACGGTAGGATCGTCACTCGTGGTTATCCTCTCACTTCCGTGGCACACCCTTTACTACTGAATAACTATGCACTACTATTAACTGTCCAAAGGGACGCTCAATCCACCCGAAGAGAAAAATTTGTTGAAGTTGACCCCTGAATTTTAATGACAGAAAATGCAGTGTGTCTAGTCAATATCCCGATAGTTAAAATGATTATTGTATTTTTAATATGACAACTAATTAATTGAAAGCAATTCATCTCTTATATGTCATGACTAGGACAAAAATGAATGAAGGAAAAAGGAAATTAATTGGACATATGACTAGTCAATATTTTGTGAAAATAAGAAAATTGAAGAAATTCGAGACATAATTTATTAAAGAAGGGAATTTAAGCTCGTTCATTTATTTAACGACTGCAATTTTGTCAATTCTTAATGAACGAACATGAATAAAATTCACTAAATCAAATATTCACTACATAAAACTTCAAATGAAGCCACAATTATTCTGCAATAAATTATTTTCTTCTTGATAATTAATTTGTTAATAAAATTGTTGAATAACTGAAGCAAAAATTCCACCAAAGTATTTCCTACTAGAGTTCTAGCAAAAAATATGGAATAATTTCTAACAGGATTTTCACTCCGTGCAATATCCGTTGCTCTCAGATTTTTTACTACTCCATTACATTCGATCTAACGAGTCGAATTACAGTTATAAATTCTCCTTAACGCTGCGCACAGTAAACTAGGATCAGGGGGATGATAATCCCCATGTTCGCTGCATCGATTTCATCAGGGAAAATTGTCACACTAGTACGCGGAAGGACAGTTAAGTTTCTCACTGGCTTACGTGTCGCTCTCGTGTCGCAATTTGTTGCTGAGAAAAGGTCGATGGTGTCATCGGTGTTAGTCTGCCAATTTATCTTGAAAAATGTCAGTTCATTGGAAGGAAAATATTGTTTCAGATGTCACAGGCGCTATAAAATCGTTAATGCCAGGGGATTTATCGCTGGGAATATTCTTAGAGATGTTTGGGAGCTGTGATCCAAGTCAATTTGACATTGCACGCTTTGGCAATTGACACGTGCAGCATTCATTCCCATATATTTTGAAAAATTACAGATCATGCGGAGGAAAATATTATTTCAGGTGCGACAGGCGTTGTAAAATTGTTAATACCAGTGGATTTATCTTCGAAACTATTTTGAAGCAATGATGCAATAATTCCTGTCGCGACAATTGATCATTGATAAATTACGACAATTTTTTATCCCGAAAAAACACCGAGAGCGCATCGCTAATGCGAATTCACTGTAAAACAATCTCAAGATGTTTGAGAATGTTCGAAATAACGGGGTCGACTAACTCTCCTAACCGTTAATTCTATTTTGAAATTAGGTGCACGGATTTTGGTGGCAGTTTGGTAAGCAATGATGTCACTCTACGATGACGGCATTGCTAAAAGAAAACGCTGATTGCAAATAAGGTTTCGTGTTTCCAAAAATGAATGTGTGGATAATCACGTCATCCCTATTAGACTGATTCGGTATGATGATCACGTACATGAATAACATGAGTAGTGTCAAGATTTTGGCAGCGGCACGTGTACAAATATTTCTTTTCCTCGGTTTTTTTTATTCATCAGTGAGTTAAATGGCTGAATGAATCAATCTCTCGCTACCGAAAAAGGCCCACCTTTTATGGACATTGGGGCCTGGCCTGGAGACAAGTCAATTATAATGGTAGAGGCACGACGCGAAGGATCGATGATAAAAAAGAGGAGCAAATAAGAAGGAACGATCGTCAATCTTCCGCGAGTAACCCCCGCAGTCTCACAATAGGGGTTTATTTCTAAAACGTATGACGAATACAAAAGTTTAATGACGTCAGGCATTCTCTCACGAGTTTAATAGTTATTATTGCCCAGCGGCTCGTCAATGCTTACAAATGTGCATTCAACAAAATGTTTCTCGTCTATTACGTTATGTGTTTGCGTATGCGTGGGCGGCTGTATGCCTCGGCAATTGGTGTGCGTACGAATGGTAATTTTCGGTCAAATGAGAATATAACGAGGCGTAAGTGGCGGGTGAATTGAAACGGGGAGGGGCGATGATGAATCCTCGAACGAAATCGATGAAATTTGATTATTTGAGTAATACCGTTGGAAAAAAATTTTCATTTCACGGAGAATATGTAGTATGCATGTGTGTATGGGTTGTCAAATGATACGTGGTATCGAGGTATACAGGGGGATCAAGATAATAATAGGGGAATATGAAGGATGAATAAATTATGAAGTTAAGGGGAGAACTCATTTTTCGAGTTTTTGACGTGCGGTATTTCCAGTAGAATTTTCGCAAATTTCGTCATCGAAACTCACAATTTCATGATAAAATCGGTGTAAACGGTAAATTTCAGTTACATTATTTCGTAAAAGTGAAGAATGTTGAAGGAATTTCATGGATTAGGAATTTTCAAAAATTTAGTTGACTAGGAATTTTCAAAAATTATGAAATTTCAGATTTCACTGAAAATTCAATGAAACGCCAAATTTTTGAGCGGCAGAAAGAGGAGAATTTCCCAACTGAGTTGGATTTCCAATCAAACCATGAATATTCAGTACCAAATTTCGCTTAATTTTCAATTAATTGAAAATTTTCGACAATATTCACCTATATTTCTCAATCAGTGGCAAGGGGGTAAAATGGACACATGACTTCTTTTAAAATCTTAATAACTCGTTGAATTTTTGCTGAAATTGAATATTTTTCAACCCAATTAACCCATTTGTATCAGAGTTATGAACATTGAAAGAAAGTAAAGTGTCTATTTGGCCCTGAAATTCACAGTTTCCATTGACTTTCCCATAAAGTTTTGAATTTTCAATTACACTGGTAGACTGATTCATTTACTCCAAACAAGATTCGTCAACTATTAACGAATGGTTAAATTGAAAAGTGAAAATTGAGTGAAACAATGCTCCTCAAATGTGCATTTGTTAACTATTAAATGAACATTTGGTGAGACCGAATAGACCCTCGTCTCCAACTAAATCCATTCGTTAACAATAACTAATCCTCTCTATCAGTGTACGAAATTCCTTGAAATTCCAGTGAAACTGCGATAAAAATAAAAACCAAAATCGCGGAAATTTCAGCAGAAAATTATTAATAGAGCATCTATCCACCATATTAACAATCAAATTGCGGGCATACGTGGATGTTGATCTCGGAGGAGGAGGAGGGAGGGAGGGTTAATAACCCATCAATTGGCCGAATATCTGACACAAGGAATTTCCTCATCCTCCAGATTTTCCAACGGTACAGGAATAAACCCCCCAGAAAATGGCGAAAGCCATGACTACTTGGACCGCCGCCAAATATCAAGAAACATCACGGACATGGTAACACAGGTGCTGTTTTCCATTTAAAATCTTCACCGAGATACAGTAACTAACATCCGTTGGGTTACTCAGAAAGCCAAATTGAATTTATCTCTGAAAATAGTTTTATTATCTTCATTTTATTCCTTAATGCGGAATTAGAAGCGGCTTTGTTGGTCAAGTCATCTAGACGTGAAACACCATCGAACGTCTAACTGGGTGTCAGAGCCAAAGGGAACAATGAACTCGAAGCGTTTTGTAACACACACCCAAGGATCCGTTCATACTGCAAACTCGTCACGCGTTCGTTTAACCCTGCACACGTTTCTTGCCACTAATACTTTCCCTTGTTTGGACACATACGGGTTCATGGAAGGGAAAGGGGAGAGCTTATGCGTTTTTTGGAGGGAGAGGGGGACTCCCTGTTGTTATGATACGAATCTCTTCATGTGCGAGGATTCCAGAGGGTTTCGCTAATTCGGGGGAATTAAATTCATTGCTGCATCCAGAGAAATGAAGCATTTGAATCGAGTGAAACTCTTCATTTTTAATTTTTCTGTTTACTTCAACAATTTCTGGTGGAAATTAATAAACTCGTATATCTATTGCAATGACGATGTTTTAATTACTTAAATAATTATAAATTAATCAACTCCAAATTAATTTAATTTAATTTACATAAAACGTTTCACTGGATACGTTTTTTAGGTTCATTAATTCTCTGCATGAATCACTTAAATACCTTAATGCTACAAAAAACAAGAAATGAATTAAGATGTTGTGAAGAATGCGCTCCATATTGGTGATTTAATTGTAAATGTTGAAATACGGAAAATCGTAAAAAAATTTATCACCTTGTTTATCACGTTCTCGAAGTACTTTGTCATAAAGTTCCTCTAAAGGCTCGTCCCTGAAATTCCTGACTCGCTGTTACCCACCAATCATTGATATTCCCATCCTCTTCCATTGATCGAATCATGAGAAATACAAGAATTAAGTTGGTGTAAGCATTGTATACCGTCACGCCTGGATTACCATCAAGTGGTGAGTCACAATGCCATATGACAACGAATTCTCCTTGAGGAGGAGTGCTGTGCAGCCAATGAGGAGAGAAAAGAAAGCCAGAGGGATATCAGGGTGGTCGTGAATAGAATTAATTGATGATGTTATAAAGAAAAATTACATGACATTTTCCGAGACCTGTTGGACTACAGTTCTAACCGCCCTGTGGATATTATAAATAATAACTTTGAACCCAGCTGGACTCGGGAAAATAGACACGAGCGCAACCGGTCCATTAGCTTTCGTACGATTGTGATCAAAAGGGAAAAATTATCACCTTGGTTTCATTGATCATAGGATTTTTTATTTTAGACGCTTTTGAGAGAAGCCCGTTAAAAATTATCTGGCCTATAATGAATAATTGTTGAAGTTTCAGGAATGTTTACGATTCCACTAGACAATTCAATATGTCTAGTAAAAATTTGAGTATTTTTACAAAAAAAATTATGACAATATCGTAGTATTCACTAACCCGAGTGGGAATTCCACTCAGTTAGCTTGGATCTACATTAGTTTTAGGTTCAATACTGGTCAGAATTTATTGATTAGACTTTCGGATCAGGATCTGATGAGATTCTGAATGGAGTATATGTATCCATTGTGGCGGAGTGAATGTGATCCTATTCTGATCAGTCAAATCTCGACTAGATCCGTATCGGATCCGGTACTGCTCAGGAAGATCGAATCCTAGAATTTTGACCAGGCATGGCCCCAAACAAGCGTTACATTTCTGATCCAAAATTGATCAAAATCAGTTTTTACTGGTCAGTCTCTTATTCTATCCCAATTTGAAATTCCACTCGGGAAGATTACAGTATTTTCTAGACTGTTGGAAATTTTTTGGATTTCTAGCAATTGTTGCATTTGAATTGTCAATGTCACTCAGCTTGAAAATTCAAGAAAATTGAGTTTTCAGTTTCACACCTACAATTCTCAAACTCATTGTGAAAATTGAACATCACATTCAATTGAATTTTTAGCGTCATGTGAACCCCGAAATTGCAATTTCATTAAATACTCCAGAATTAAACTGATTTTTCAGTAACAAAATAGATGGAAATTGCATGTGAATAGTTGTAAAAATTCCAATTTTTTTACGTGAAATTGTAGCACTAATTTTTTAGCAGTTCTGTTAAAAACTCAAGGATAATCTCTGCGTATTTTTTCCCATGCACCCATCACCTTGGGAAATCCGATGCCGAAATTTCGTACTTGAGGAGAAACCGAAACCCTAGAACATTACGGGGCACTGGCCATTCTCAAAAAACACGGAAGCCCCAGCGAAGTCTAACATAAGGGAGTGCATTACAGAGTATGCTACCCACCAAATGCAATCTCAGTACCTGCAAAACGTCGATTCCCCCTGAATTAGAGAGACTCGCTTCTCCTACAGGTCTCACTGAGTCCGCGAAATGCCGCCATTGAACGGATAAAAATTTGTATATCGATTAATTGTTGTGCAAACGATTGATGTTTTATTCAAGCCAATCACCCGTTCGATGATCAATTAGGATCAAAATTGCGCATGATTGATGATTGCACTGTATCACTTGATACCGTCAATATAAATTGCTGGCTTCATTCCAGTGTCTCTCGTTGAAGAAGCGAATGATGTCAGTACTCCAGTGCATTTAAGGTCGGCTAACTCTATTCACAATGATTCTTAATTGCATCACACGTGTTTCATTATCATGATAATTATGCAAGCGAGAAACCATGCCTCCGTGTAATGCTCATTTCCTCGTTTCGTCCATTGCCAAAGGCACTTCGCAATTAATAAATTATTTTTATTCAAAATTATCACCAATTTTCCAGTCATTTGCGTTGAGCTTCGCGCCTTCGGCATGATTAATCAGTTACGGGCATGGGAATGCGATAATCGGGTGGAAAAAAATAACAACAAAGCGGCTTCCGTTTGTGATCCACAATCCAGTTGTAAATAGTGGGAGAGCTGTTGACCCAAAAAAACATTCATATCTTGTCTGACATC
>NW_021680342.1:4029055-4219300 GCF_001412515.2 Diachasma alloeum | reverse complement strand
AAAAAAACATTCATATCTTGTCTGACATCTCTGCTACAAACTCTGGTCATCAACTCTGGTTTTCAGTTGAAATTGGAATTGTTAATTTACACAATAATAGTGCATTGACGATTTTTTCTTAACTCCCAAAAATCTTCAAACAATTTGCTACCGATTGGTGATAAAATTTTTTGGAAATAATGAAATAGGGGGGATAACGCCTTTTTTTTCAGGGGTGATTTTTCAAAAATTTATTTTAAAAAAAGTCCTAACTAGCAAATGTTTTTTATTAGCTCGCAATTTTTTTCAAAACTACTTCAATGAGGAAAAAAATAAAAATTTGGAATATCTATACATGAGGGGCTAATTGATCGGATTTAATTTTCCCTTCCCCTTATTTTGACAATTGTACACTAGCGCGGCTCGATCTGCCGCTTCAGTCACGAACTTCCCCTCTCAGTCTTCCGTTTGTAATCCACAATTCTGTTGTAAATAAAGACTACAAGTGTCAAGTATCTACCGGAGGAGCACTTGACCCACATCTGACTGACCCCCGGTCTCTTTCTGTGGATTCAATAGCAGCGCTCATTGTTTCATTCAAAATTCCAGGGACACGTGTGATACTTCAACAGCAACACTCGAAGTACCTCAACAGTTGGCATTAATTGACCAGTTTGTCCGGGTACGCTTATATGGGCAGATGGAGAAAAGCTGGCGTCCCAAGTCGTGTGTTCCTCAGAAAATCCAGGTTCAGGTTTCCAAGTGGCTTGCCACATACAGTTTTATGACCCCAGTATTGATGACATTTTAGCGGAAAATCTCTTGTCATTTTTTATGACACTCCGTTGACGATTCCCAGCTCAACAATCGCAAGAAAGATGATGCATCTCGTCACTGAAAAATCCCTCACTCACTTCCTGCGTTTTTCTGATGATCGATGCATGATCCAACTGTCACGGGCATACATTAATGCTGCTACACCGACTGAACTTCCGGTTATGCAACCGCAACTCCACTCACATGGCCACAGACGAGCCATTGTAGCGATGTTGAGATTTTTTATTTGCATTGAAAAGCAGGAGTTGGTGGTTTTTGTACCTCCAACCGCTTTTGATTACACTAAATCAAGATGTTCGGTTTTTCTCGCGGTTTTTATGCATTTTTCCCCCCTGAAATGCTTTCATCGGTTTAACAGCAAGTTGTGATCATACAGCAGTGACTGATTCCGGTTCGCTAATTGTTCACTTCCGACTGGGCACATTGGGATGGGAAAAGGACGGGCTGTACCCAGTTATCATTGTTCAGAATTCAACTACGAGGAAGTTAGTCTTTCATTTTAACAATAAAATCGTTTTCAGTGAGTTTTCCAACGATTTCCCGGTTCGTCACCTCTGACACGATTTTAAGTTATTGGGTTTTAAATGATTTTATGCGTGGAAATAAATGTCCCGCTAATGTTTATGGCTTTACTTCAGTAATCATGCACAGAGGGAAACAATTTATTCGAATTAAATGAAGTTTATTTGAATCGAGGCAATTCATATATTCAAGTTGCTCGTGATGACGGTTGTATTGGAAGTTGAACTTGATTTTTATTTGCATTTCACACAAGTCAGTAGATTAAATAAAATAAAGAATGAATTCTCTTGATTTTATGTAATTAAAACAGTTTTAGTGAGTTAAATATGTGAGTTTATTCATTTTCGACGAAAATATTGTTGCAATCGAAAAAGAAATCAATATGTCCGATAAAAACGTTGATACTTCAGGTAAAA
This sequence comes from Diachasma alloeum, assembly GCF_001412515.2. Lineage (NCBI taxonomy): Eukaryota > Metazoa > Arthropoda > Insecta > Hymenoptera > Braconidae > Diachasma > Diachasma alloeum. The sequence continues at coordinate 4,217,546 of NW_021680342.1, read as the reverse complement.
ATTCCTAAAGACCGATACGTCCCATTACAAAATTCCAGGTGTAATTTTTAACAGGCGTTTCTCTCCACATGAGTTCAACGCGGTAGAATGCACTCTCAGGAATCCAATAAATCCATCTCTCATTATTTTAATCAGAAAAGTAATATTTCATGGGCCTATCAGCAGCCCCATTCCCATTACCAATCCCTTGATATTCCGAATTGCATACTGAAGACATTGTGCGATAGTTTAAATGATTTACAATCGTTTTTCCCCAACAAATCATCCACTGATTTCTTTTAAAAAATCATGTGAGTCCAACTTTCCTACATCTTCCCACGTGTCTTGCAGCATGATTTATGTCCCAACGGAAGCTAATATTTGCCGGGTTACAGTCTCCGTTCTCCAGCGAGGAGAGCCAGTAGGTGTTCAAGTAATTCACAAGAACCTTTTAAAAAGTTTTATCCTGTATTTAAACACAATGATTACCATAATTCGTCATTTGTGATTTTTTACTGTTTACACTGGTCACGAGACTAGGAATGACATCACGAGGTATTGAGGCTCGATGTTGTCAGCCGGATGGCCTCCAAACCGATTGAGAAAGAAATTTCAGTGCAGAAAGCTTCGAGATACGTCACCTTTCAAACGAATCCACAATTTTTACTACGATTCCTCAGAATTACGTAAAAAGAATTATCGTATGTAATGCGCTATGGTATTTACCTCTTGCTTATGCAATATTGTTATATGTTATCACCGGTTGGTCGGAATTGAAGGGGAAAATAAGTGGGAATACGAATGAGGTGGCCCCCAAGGTCTGCGAGGATATCCTCCGATGCTTATGAGTTTTTGATGGCACTACGAGGCGCTGTAATTTGCATTAAAAAGGGAGAACAAATGGGCGGATTAACAAAGAGAGTAAAATATTCGCTGCGGGGAGGACATTTCATTCCATTCTTAGATTTTTGCCTAGTTATTTCATGTCAAAGCGCGTAGGCGTAAATTGTGAATCCGATTTTTTTAGAAAAACATTGAAATTCCATGGAGAATTGAGTACTTATTTTCAGGAGATTACAGCATTCGATTGGAGAGAAATCATAAACTTCCAAATTTCAATGAAAATTCAGGACCATAGTTGCCTAAATTTTCTTGACTTCTATTAAATTTCATGGAATAAATGAATTAAAATTTACATTTTCAACGTCGAAATTCCTGGAAATTCCAGTGAAGCCATAATGTGCGGAGCCGAAATTTCAGCTAAAATTTTGTTAACAATCTAACAAATTGAGCTGAATTGTCAATTAATTAAACATTCCAAAATAAATTCACCTCACCACTCGTATTTTTCTGAAATAATTCAACTGAAATTTTCAGCTTTCACAGTGTTCATCATAAAATTTTAATTTTTAATGACCAGGCCTGACTATTTCAGTGGAAATACCACAGGTCAAAACCTTCACAAACGAGTGCGTGATACCTCAGCCAGAATTTTCAAGCAGCACAGCCCCACACATCCATCAATATCCACCCTCCCTTCCCCCTAATTCGATAATTCGGTGGGAATACACCAGTGAGGCTCGATCTGCGGTTTCAGTCATGCACCTCTCGCTTTCAGGCTCTGGTCTGGCAGTGCGGGCAAGCGATACGCCCGCGATTAGCATAGGTATTGGAAAGACAGGAGGAGGAGAACTCGAGAAACCCCACCCGCACGCTTGAGGCCAGGTGAGAAAGTATAGTATGTTTTGTCTGCAGAATGAATTCTTTTTAACCTCTCGTCTCCCCTAAAGTCGTGACCGCAAATGTTCGACGACCCTCACCTCTCGTTTACTCCTTTATTTTCTGTCCTCACCCATTGGAAATGAATCTCTCCGACTAGACAATTGCATCCTGAATGTTAACCTTCAGCTGCTCTTGAAATATTCAAAGTGGTGACAGCAACGTTCAGACGTTCATGTATATTTTTTTTTCACCGCAGAATGACAGTCATTTCTCGGTAACATTTATAAGTTATTTCAGCCAGAATCGAAACAAAAGAATCAGACATACAATATTCACGCTGTTTGCAAGGGTGAATCTTCGCGCGGTTCTTTTACTATGCAATCCACCACACTTGCTTATGCATCCCGATGCCAACACACAAACCACCATGGAAAATGTCTGTGTGTGTGCCATATGCACATGCAAGAGTGCAACGAAGGAGACCGAGAGGCACGTATAAATACGCCATGTCCACGGGGACGGCTGCCTGCACGTTTCGACTCTCCTCTTCTCTTCTGCTTCTCTTGGTTTGAGTTCGTCGACCGCTTCTCACGCCGCCGGTCCAGGCCACTCTGCTCTCCCTGTGTCGTAGGAGGAATCGTTTTCTTTATTTTCCAAGTTTTCTTTTTATTTCCACGAGAAAGCTCTTTCTTCTCCCGCGTCTTGTCATCCTATCCTATTCACTTTGTCGCATTTGAGAGGCTTTTTTTGCCCCTAACTGATGAAAATGGAAACGTTAGGGGGGGCCCGGTTCCATTCGATTATCATCGGATGCAGTGGGATGGATGAATGGACGATTGTTCCCCCATTGGCGGAGACAAATTGACGGCTATCTCAGTGGTAAGATCGTTGGATTACCATTCGGGGGAGGAATCACTCGTTGATTGAGAGCTCTTCGATAATTGAACTGCGGGTTAAATCGGTTTGCAGGCGATTTTGCAAAAGAATTTAAGTATTACATTCTTATGCTTTTTTCGAGGTAGTTGGGATTTTTAAAAAATTCGGGTGAATTCAGAGCGTTTCAACTGGAGCTATGACGTGAATTTCGCAATTTTCTTGAAAATCTTCATCACATTATACTATTCAATAGAAATTTCAAAGAATTTTGCCGTTGAAAATTCAAGGTTTTATAGAAAAATAAAAATTTCAATTCAATTGTGAGTTGAAAATTAATGCGGGGAGGGTATTTTATTCCGTTTTTAGAATTTTTTCCAATGAGTTATTATTTGTTCAAGTACGTAGACTTGAATTTTGAATACGATAGTCCACTTTTAGGAAAAAAATAAAATTTTACGGATCTAGCAGGGATTTTCAAGAGATTGACTCAAAATTCTGATGAATTCAATGAGTTTCAACTCGTAATATGACGTGAATTTCACAATTTTCTTGAATGTTCCATTGAACATGAATATTCAGTAAAAAAATTGATCTGAATTTTCCATTAATTGAAAATTAAATGATACACTGTTAATAATTTATCAACATTTTCTTGAAAATTGTCATCACATTATACTTCAACAGAAATTTCAATGAACTTAATCATTGAAAATTCAAGATTTTATAGAAAAATCGAAATTTCAGTTCAATTATGATTTGATAATTAATAGAAATCAGGAAAATTCAGAAAAACAAATCCTTGAATTTTCAATTAATTGAGAATAATGCGTTATTTGGTACTGAATATTCATGTTTTGGTTGAAAAGATGATCGTTAGATCATCGGGGGAAGGAATCACGAGAGATGACTGAGAACTCCTTGATAATTGACCTGCAGGTCACATAAATCGCCCTGCATCCGATTTTTTCGGGGCAATTAATCATGATTCCATTGTAGTAGCATAAATTTTTGAGGAATAAAATTAGAATCAGTAATGACTCTGGGACTTTTGATTAGTCCAACATGACGACTAACGTTGGTGAACACGCCTCGCTCATTTCCTGATCAATACTTCATGCTTTTCCTGGGTGCAGGGGAAAGCATTTCGGCGTTTGCATGAGGCTCATTGGGATGGTTACTTGTGGCTCCTTTGACGCCGACTCAAACACCCAGGCACTATTCTTAGTAACTTGTGATAGAACTTCAGTACAAAGGGGGAGGACGGGGAGCATTCCATCGTGGCTTTCCAACGCTCTCTGTCCTCTTTCATCTTCGGTGACTTACTCTGCATCATCCCTTCCCAGTTTCCCAGACGAAAATAGAATGATTTGGTTTATCGATCGGTTGAATATGAGAGGCAGGTTGCTCTATTTTTGTTCGAGTACGTGATATTAATAATGATAAGGGAGAATCAACCCTTCAGGGAATGAAATAATTCGAATAATTCGAACGACTAATTCATAGGAAATCTTAATGCCTTGTTATTGATGAATCTGTCAATTTGTGGTATATTCACTGGGATTTCAATTTTCAAGTGGATAAAAAAAGTTTTTAGAGAACTCTGACAATAGAAAATTTAATGGATGATTTTGTCACTAATTTCAGTGATTGAATCCCTAAAAATTAGGGATAAATTTCTGAAAATCAAGAATCAATTCCTAGGAATTACGGATATATCCCTAGAAAATATAATTTTTTCTCCTTTCATTTTCATTTTATTCAAAACTCAATTGAATGTAACATTCAGTGGCCAGAATTTATTCCACTATTTAAGCGGTAATTGAAATTGTAATAAGTGCTGAGCATCAAAAAAATCAATTTCGCTCAATCTTTGGTCTTCAATTGAACTAAAATTCACAAAATTGAAAGTTCACATGCAACTGTCATTTAAATTTGCAGAAATCTGCACAAGTCTAGTGTAAATAATCCCCGGAGCGAGTTCATTCTGTCCCTTAAACAGGGTGGAATACACTAAGCAGAGTTCAATTCCCCTTATCATTACACCAGTGACCACAATTTTTCCTTCACCGTTCTCATTTTTCAGCTATTCACCATACAGTTTCTATCGGAATACATTACGACTGCACTTAGACCTCGATGATAATGCAAATAGAGCACGGTTTTCGCAGTAAACTTGTAAAATTTAAAATACGAATATTTCACACGACTCTTGCATAATTATTTAAACTCTCGAAAAAAAGTCACTGTCGCTTAAGTTTAATATTTGTTAAAGTCCCTTATGCAAGCTGATCCATACTTAATGAGGTCACGCGTATCCCCCGTATGCGATGTAAATTTATTCCGAAACGACCTAGTGCGTGGCTTTTCACCGAGATAACTCCGTTAGGGTTATGGAAAGCAGCCATGTCGTGTCACATTGACACAAAATAATCAAACATCACTTTGAAAAGTTGCGTGAGTCAAATGGAATACGCGTGGGCCCCTTCAAACTCCCCCTCTGGTTCAACTGTTTGGAAAATTTGTATTTTCGGCAGGTGTTGACGATAAAACCTTTGTTCGTGTCCAGAGAAATGTTTCCAGGCATAGATAATGACCCGTATCCAGAACACATTTTTGAGAAGCCGCAGGGAGAAAAAACTCCAGGAAAAATTATGTGACAGAATGTAGGAGTGATGCAAAATGTGCTTTCGGCAATTTTTACGTAAAAAATCGGGAAAAATTTGAGGCAAAAATAAATTTTCGTCATTTGTGCGTAATGTGCAAAATGCCCCTTCCCACACGGAGAGAAATGTTCAGTAAAAATCACGGAACTCACAATTCGCTCACCAATTACGGAATCGACTCAGAAAATTTAAGTGACAGTATCGTAATTTTTCACAGGAGATTCAGGTAAAATTTACGAAACGCTCTGGAAAAATTCCGTGACAGTTCCGTAAAATTTCCTACAACCACATTTCGCTCCGGAATTGCGGAAAAGATACGTCATTTTTATTGAATATTTCTCTCCGTGCACACTTTTCCGCACTCCTAATCGAAATGTGCTGTATTCCTCTTGAGTTTTGGAAATATTATGGATCGAAACGTAATTTCTACTTGAGTGCACTGATTTTTGCATATCTGTAGCGATACATCAAACAAAGTAATTTTTACATGATTTCCATGGTAATTTTTCCGCAGCTTTGTTCTTCGTGCGTAAACATTCAATAGAATACCTACACGCGAGGTCACTCTGGCTCCTCCCATGTGCACCCGTCCGGAAAATTCATGCTTTCGACAAGTGTTGACGTCATAACCCTTCCACTCGTACCCATAAAACCGTTAATTTCCCTATATCACTATGAAAATTGCCCTTATCCATCTGCGTCCCGATTTGCGATTGTCGCGGCATGTGGCTGCGCCCGAGAAACACATACTCGTAGTCTCTATTAATAAAACCGAGTATTAACTCATCGAGAGATACGGACGACACGCAAGCCCCAATTCTCACATGAAATTAACGCACGCCGCCCATTAAACCCTGAGTTTACCAGTATTTCTTAAGTCGTCTCTCACTATTCAATCTTCTGATGATTCATGAATTTGTTTGACCGCATGAAGCAGTCGTTCAACATGGATTAGCATAAATTCCCGACTCCCCTTTTGCAATAATTTACCATTACTTATTGTCCAATAGATCAATCAAGCTTCGAAAAAAAACTGCATCCACAATCTTCATTATTCCAGATTCTCCCGTGAGTCAACATCGCTTGATTATGATTGCGATTAATCTCCGATTAACTCCACCGTTTTGAAAAAAAGTCGTTGTCATTCTTTCCCGGCGGTCACGGTTCAGTCATAAACACCGTTTGCCACGAGCGTGACATAATTTTTCGTGACCCAGAAAGTTCACGGGGAAATGGAGCACTGCATACCCCTTACATTCCCGCAGTTGCCCCGGTTATGCCCAAGAATTCCCCCCTCATAAAAAGAAATTAAATTCAAAGGAGACGGTGAAAGAGAAAGAAAAATAAACCGTGAGTTGATTTTTGAGTGCGCCGCGCCTCGAATGGAAATTCCGTTCAAAAAAGTCCGCTTTCGTTCTTGTGTTTGACACTGTTAGAAAAGAATGGAAATTTCATGGACAGTTGACTAGTAATTTTTAGGACTGACATTGAATTTAATTTAGAGGGAAAAAGATGGTGACATTTTATATTTCACTCGATATTCAATGAATTTTTTAATCTTGAGCAGCAGGGAGATGAGAATTCCCCGATTTATTTGAATTTTCGATGAAAACATGAAATGAAAACATTTTGTACCAAATTACGGTAAATTTTCAATTGAAGAATATATTTGCCTGAATTCCCTTGATTTCTATCAATTTTCATTGAAATAATTGAACTACAATTTACAATTTCCAGCGCTTCCCGAGGGGAAATTTTGATCAGTTTGGCTGATCAGAAGTAAGACAGAAATCCGATACTGGTCCATCTTTTCTGATCAGGCGTTTCCGATAAATATTCCGTCGGGACTCAGTCGTTCTTGATCGTATTCTGATTAGTCGAACAATTCGGATCCGCACATTCGGATCAAATTTGGCTCCTCAACAGCATTACAAGGTCTTGTCAAAAACTGACCTTGTTCAGTTTTTACGGATCAGTTTCGGACTCCAGCCTGATTTGAATTTCCACTCGGGCTGTTCCCTACGAAAATTCTAGCTAGAATTTTGAAGTCTCAATGACGAAATTCCTTAAAATTTCAGCGGAAACATAATGTGATAACAATTTTCAAAAAGTGTACCGGAAATTTCGGTCAAATACTTTCAAAGGTGCTCAGTTCCCCAACTTACTTGAATTTCGAATGAAAACATGAATTTTTGGTACCAAATGACGGTGAAGTTTCAATTTACTGAAAATTCAAGAATTAATATAAATAATTGAACTGCAAATTACAGTTTCCATTGGTTTCAGTAATTTTCAGTAAAGTTCCAAGAAATTTCAGTGGAACTATAGTGCGATAACAATATCCAAAAAGTGTACCGGAAATTCCAGTAAAAAATGTTTAACAGTGCATCGAACAACCCAGACAGCGTCCCCTGTGGAGGTCATATATTCCACTCACGCATGTCCCCGTCGACTCAGTCTCATTCGAATGGAAAAAAGAAAACCTAAAATTGTCAAGGTGTTTTGAAAGCATTTTTGGTCGTTACGTGATGCAGGAAGTTCAGAAGTTACGTTGTAGGTTAGATACTTCGGGATGGAATGCGCGGTTGGGGTTCAACGCCCCCTGGGGCGATTGTAACAGCGCACGTGCAAAAGATCCCGCGCGTTTTGTGCCAACGAGAGTGTCGCCAAGGCGCGGGCTAGACATCTGATTGAATGACACGTTTTTCTCGATCCCTCGGAGGAGCGATGGAGAAAAAACATTCTGAGAGGCTAGTCTTCACATTAGGGAGGTCTCATGATACATACTTAACGATTAATCAATGGATTCGCTATAGGCTGACTCATCTCGACGAGACGAGGGAGGGCTCTGGAGAAGGATGAGGCTCAAACGAGATAACTCGACGAATCGAGGCAATAATTCTTTGGCGAGTGGTAACGAACGCATGCAGGGACAAGGCGAAAGATTGTGGTTGAGGGTACGATGTCAAGTACAAATGGACAACTCGGAATGGTTTAAGAGGAACGAGTATGTCTTTCTGTTGGTATAATGTCGTGATGATGGTTTATGGGGTTCTAAGAATACACTGGGCTTGATTAAACTGAGTTAATGCAGTGTGATTGCAGTGGAAATTGCGGGTGTATGAAGAATTTTCACACTAATGTTGAGAGAATCTTCTGGAAGTATTGAAGAAATGGGTTGATAAATTGTTTCTTGGCGAAGGGTAATTCTTTTGGTTCAAAAGGCAAATCATTTTGGTGAAATGGGTCCTGGAAACTCATTTTTCAAATATTTTAGGCATTTTTCTCATTTTTTTACTTTGGGCTTGATTAACCGGAGTTAATGCAGTGGGATTGCGGTGGAAATTGAGGGTGTATCAAGAATTTTCACACTAATGTTGAGAGAATCTTCTGGAAGTATTGAACAAATGGGTTGATAAATTGTTTCTTGGCGAAGGGTAATTCTTTTGGTTCAAGAGAGAAATCATTTTGGTGAAATAGGTTCTGGAAACTCATTTTTCTAATATTTTAGGCATTTTTCTAAAGTAAATGAAAGTCCCGCTTCAAAGGTTGTAGCAAAGTGTCAGATTCTTCAGGCAATGATAATGATCATTTATTGTAATCAGAATTGATAATTCAACACGAACTGAAATGAAATATCCTGTAAATTATTAATGTTTGTTTGAAGAATCTTCTAATTGACTTCCACCTTTCAAATCTGCAATCGCAACGGAAATTTCTATCAACATTTACCCCAAAATTTGGTCATTTTCACGAAAGTTATTCCTTTCTTTTTCCTGAATGATTTCAGGGGTAATTTTTAATCAAAATTTTTCTCTTTGCACTGCGATTTCTATTAAACCATTTGTCTCTCTTAATTAAAATGAATATAACCGCTTTAATAATCATTAATAATCAGTCTGCAATATCTCCAGAACCTGCGAACACGTCCCTCAATTTTGGCAATGAATAACTGTTTAGCCTCAATCCACATCGCAATATGCATAATGAAGTGGTATTAAGTAATATCCGGATATCCTGTACTCCCTTTGTGTACAAACCGACTATCCATACACATAAGTAGGTACAAAATACTCGTGAGCAACCCCCCGTTGAATCGTGACAAAGTTTAACGAGGCAAAACGTATGGGCCGTTGATCTTATTCAATGTACACTGTTTTGTTATTCAGTATATAGGTATATTGTCTTTCGGTATCGGGAGAACGGAGAACCCGTTATGGTGGTTAACCCATGCATTGTAACAAATTTATTACGCCATGCTAATGAAACTGTTTGACTAGGATACAACATTCGCTCTTGACCGAGTTCGAAGGTGGTTTGTTAACGGAATGGACCTCGGGATTGTATTTATGGCTATCTGAATACAATGTGATATTAATTATGCGTTCAAGTGCAGTTGAAATATTGTCTTTGACCTCCGGGAGAGTCACTCAATTTTTGTTATGTAAATTCAGTAAATTTTCTTAGGAAAGGAAAGTGTTCACAACAGCTGGTGAATGATTTCCTTCGGAGATAGGGGACAATGGAGAAATGGACGATCGAGCGTGTGAAAATTTGGAGGTAGAAAAATAAGAGAAGATAGTTCAAGGATGCCATCGAGAATTCGGAAGAGAAAAATGTTTCTAGTTTTTAATGACGCATTTGAATCAAATAAACAGTTTTATTTGAACTTTTTCTATTGATTTCGACAATATCTTCAGTGGAAATTTATAAGCGCATATTTATTTCACTGAAAATGATCTGATTATATGAAATGAATGATTGTTCATTCATTTCAAGTGAAAGATCTACTCGATTTCAATGAAGTTTATTCAATTCAAGTGATCTATTTCCAAATGAAACTCTTAATTTATGATTTTCGCATCAATTTCAACAATATTTTCTTTGAAAATTTAGCAACTCGTATATTTGTTTCAATGCAAAACTATTAGTTACATAAATGATGAATTTATGGATAATGAGCACTTTCCGTCTGATTGAAAAGAACAGAAACTACTTAAAATGAATGGAAATTTTCCAAATGTCCAGGATTTTTTCCTTGCAGGACTGTATACCGACAAAGTTCTCAAATTCAAAGATTTGTACTGGAAACTAAAAACTTTTGTCGCTATAAAGAAAAGGTAATTCGATGTCTTAAAAAATCTGGAAGACTGGAACAAACAAGGGGCTCGAGGCAGATGGTTCGAGGGCTATTGAGAGGTGAGATGTTGAATCTTTGGACAGGTGTCTCTTGCGATGGGCACCAAAGATACCAACAACCCAGAGTGCTGTTCTCCCACAGCGCAAGGGGTCTCGCTACAAATTCACTCCTGGTGAACGTTCAATCGATTAGTGTCCACTGGTCACGTCAGTGGCTGTCGCACGTTCCGTGTTAATGTCTGCATTAGACTCAAGTAAATGATCTCATTAGAATAAAACCATAAGTTCTTGGCGATGCAAAGTTGCGCGCACTGTATTATTAGTGGGATTCGAGCTCCATGGAGGGGTTGAACGAGCTGAGAGAAAAAATTAGTCCTGCTAAAAAATTGTGCTCCGTGCGAGGATATTCGATGGGGTGGAGCAGATTTACTTGAGGGAAATCAAACTAGAAAGAATACAAAGCAAATTATTCCCCTAGAAATTATTTTGTCTTGCCAGTAACAGTTTTTGGGAAGAACATTTGAGTTTTCTCTTGAAATTATCATTTACTCCGGGGAAGTTTCTAAGTGTTTACTGGAGAATTATATGCACTACTCAATAATATTCACTTGATAAAGCGAATGAGGCATTTGGGGTCAAGATTTCAGTCCAGATTTTCATCGAATTCTCTGCGAATCTAATGTATTTATCCGAAAGCCATGTCAATGTCTTACGAGAGCAATTATTTTATGGTGTAAGCTTTCCTTACTGCGTACAACTAAATTGCCTTAATATGAAATATTTCTTCCGTGGCACATATAATTCAGTAGCGAAGTGGTAAACCGATTTAAATCGACTTATCTCCCAATTGAGTTTTTGAGGAATATTTCCGAATCTCACGGAAATAGCGAAATTTTCGTAATTACATTTCTTGTAGCTCTCAATCGGCTCTACAAAAAAGTTTATAACAAAAATTTTGTTACCTCGCTTTGATTCTGAGATATTCATTGAAAACTGGTCAATAGTCAAAATTGTCTTATACCGTTCTATCACTTCGCTACTGAATTATCAGGAATGGGCATCAATTATTAATTTCAATAACATTTGGGTTGAAATTTGAAAATTATAAAATAATTGATAATTTAAATTTTCAATTGGCTATGAATTGAATAATTGAACATATGGTATTGTAAATTGATTATTGGGCAAATATTTGTAAATTTCCTAAAAGGAATTCGGATATTTAATTGGTGATTGAGTTAATAATTTGAAACATACGATTCTGCCGATGTCTGATAATTATTCGGCAGAACTACTGTTTCCCTCACTGCGTTTGAAGTTCTACAGTGGCGACAATGGCGCCTGTCCTCAACCCACCCGGTGGTGTCCCTGTGATAATTGGCAATGTAAATTTATTCAAAGCCGGATCCACTCTTATCTGCAAATGGAAGGTGAAGAATCTGACGTTTACGATATGCCCGATGGTATGGAGAGTAAAACGAGTGAGAGTCCAGTGCAAGAAAACCGGTCGGCAGTAATTTTTTTAATTATTCATATATTTTCAACTTCATTGAATGCAGAGAGAAACAAATATTTATCCACCTTGTTTTGTAGCTATAATGACTCCACTCATCAGCTCGTTGATGATGCCAAGAAGTATTCAAACCATTTGAATGTAACCGAGTGGAATGAACCCATTTATTGAGAATCTCAGGAATTATAAAGCGCCATTGTGTCCGCACATTCCCATTCAATTCCTAAACATTTATCTCCCATGAATGGGAGAAATTTCTGATACGTGCTTGGTGAATATTTGGATAGGACTTTTTAACCACGTGTTCACATTAATATCCGAGGACTCGGGGTAATCCTCGCACCTCGTGTGAGAAATAAAATAAAAAAAAAGGGGGAGAAGAAAAAGTGGCGGCGATGCGGAGGGTTGAGAGGCTCTCGGAAACTGCGTTAATCACTTCGTGTCTAGCATTCCCACTGGAGTAATAATAAATGCCGAGACACGTGAGTAAACGAAAACAGTCTGTCAGCAGTGGTAGGTGATGCTGTTGAAAATTTTCTTTTACGGGGATAATGTATGGAGGGATTGAGAGTAAAAAGGCAACCACTTGAAAACTGGTTTTGCGTAACTTTTAGGAAAGTTATATGTGAACTGGGAGGATACTGGCGAGGGGCTGCGGGTCAAATGCATGACGACTTTGTATCTGTATGCTTCACTGTACACGATGCTTTTCCCCTCAGGCTTCCCTCCTGTCATAAAGATAACTTTGCGGGTGGCTCTGGCGTTTTTAGGATGACGCAGCGGCGGGAAATGCGCTCTCTTTTCACTGAGCTACTTATTTCTTTCGGGATTTATATTGAGTCAAGGGCCCACACGCGATAAGACAGAAGACACCAGACTTTGTTCTGATTATCTCGAGGAATTTCACTTAAAAAATTTGAAACAATCGTTGGAGAATTTTTAGTATCACATTGGGGTTAATATTTTCGATGGAATGCACTCGTACTGTTTTATTAACGTTTGATTTGTTTACGAGGCTTCTAAGAACGCCTGAACAAACCCCTTTTACTCTCTTAATTCCAATTTAATTCGAGTTCACCGAATTTTTTTTTCCTTCATTCATGATTCATGCTTTATTATTTTCCCCCTGATGAACACATGGGAACACGAATTCTCACATGTTGGGGGGGTTTATTTGGAGCGAAAATTCACTCGGTTCAGAGGGCTATAAAAACGGCATGAGTGCGCTGATGGCTGGGGGAATGGGGTAACCCGAGAAAAGAGAGCTACACTCAACTTCTTGTGCTCCATGGTCATTCTGAAATTACTGTGATCGGTCGGGAGCTTCGGTGTTTTTGTGGGTAAACCATTAAACTCGGTAAATTGACCGTTCAATCGATGCATTAGATGCAAACCGTTGATTATCGCGCGGTGCGATTCATCTGGGCTTTTTGTGACGAGTTTTTAGTGTAAAATGACAGATTGAAGGTCGATTGGAGGGTCTGATTTTAATTGAAAATTTGTTGATTTTTCAATGGACATGACTATTCAGTAAAATATTGTTGATATCGCGGAATTTTCAATTAATTAAGAATGCGTGAACATATTTACATCCAGGGAAATGTTTTATTCAAAGTCAATGAACTTTCTTCGAACTTGAACTTGACTTTCATTCGAATTTTTTTCACAACAAATTAACAGTTTGTTAATTAACAGTCATTAGTATGTAATAGTCTTTCATTTTGATCAAATAAACCGTTTATTTGGCTCAAAGGAGGATTTATTTAGAATAAATGAATTATTTAGTTCATATACTTGAAATATTTTCATTGAAATGAATATAACGAGTTCGTTAATTCACAGCAAAAGGATTTTCGTGAGTTTTTGGTGTGGAATGACAGGTTGACGGTCGATTTGAGGATCGGATTTTAATTGAAAATTATTTGATGTTTCAATGGACATGATTATCCAGTTTTATATTACTGATATTGCTGAATTTTCAATTAATTAAGAATGCATGAACATATTCACATCCAGGGAAATGTTTCATTCAAAGTCAATAAACTTTCTTCGGATCAAATAAATAAGTTTATTCGAATAGCTTATAACGAAGCTTTTATTCGAACTTGAACTTGACTTTCATTCGAATTTTTTTCACAACAAATTAACAGTTTGTTAATTAACAGTCATTAGTATGTAATAGTCTTTCATTTTGATCAAATAAACCGTTTATTTGGCTCAAAGGAGGATTTATTTAGAATAAATGAATTATTTAGTTCATATACTTGAAATATTTTCATTGAAATGAATATAACGAGTTCGTTAATTCACAGCAAAAGGATTTTCGTGAGTTTTTGGTGTGGAATGACAGGTTGACGGTCGATTTGAGGGTCTGGCCAGTCTCTTTCAGTATCAAAGGAGCATTCATTATCCTTACATAATATTTAATCTCAAATAATCATTCACTCGTCATTATTTGATTCCATATAAAAATAATTATCTTGCCAGCTAAGCATGATTTATTCCAGAGGCATCATAATAATGATTTACTCCACGAGATTAACACCATAATCTTTCTATTGAAAAAAACGTATTGGATTACGAAATTGTGTATGCAGTTACCAGCGTGAAAGTAGGCTACATTCCACTCCGGATGATCGTCACAGAAGTCCCAGATAAACGTCCGCGTGTTTGATCGATAAATAAAGTGAAAGATTAAACGGAGAGATGAGAAGTATCAAAAAGGAGAATGAAGAAGTTTCAATGGAAAAAAAAGTTTTAAATTGAATATAACACAGTGGCATCGTGATGTGGAAATTGTGTGAAGCCTTCCCGTTGATCGCCGCTTGCAATCACAGACTTCACCAACAGTGGAGTTCTCTGTACTCAGTGGATTTTTGCCGGTACTTAACACTAATTAACCACAAATTGCTCATTGCCTTCAGACGATGTTAAAGGGCCTCTTCAATTTTTTAAGAATATTCATTTTTATGGAGAAGACGAAATGATGGGGGCTACAATCTAGGTCAAACGATTATTAAATGAGGGGATTTGTGTCTCAGGTTTTTTTTTCTTGTGTAAATAAACTCGAGAACATTTCAGTTGGATAAAAGAGGCACTTCTTCGGAATTAATTTCTTCGACTTCAGCTAATTATAAATAACACTGGTAATATAAGGAGATCCAAATGTTTTTTAATATATTCTGGGACAGTTGATACAAATAACTGAATTGAAACGAATTCACTTGCTCATTATTCTGTGACTGAAAATATTAGACATGTATTTTTAATTTTTAAGAATAATAAAAAATGAAGAAGTTCAAGATTTATTGAAATGATAAAATCAATTATGAAAAAATGTCTTTTAAAACCCCATTTGAGAATATTATTTTTAACTGTATCCTCTTCTTTTCATGCGTTGAGAGTAATACTCTCAATTCAAAACATCCCTCTTCATCCTTGAGGATTAAATTGATCATTGACTTCAGACACTATCGAAGGGCCATCAATTTTTTAAAAAATATTCATTTTCATGAGGGAAAAAAATGATACTGGCTAGAATCTGTGTTAAACGAGTATCCAATAAAAATATTTCTGTCTCCACCTCGTTTTCTTGTGTAAATAAACTCGAGAACATTTCAGTTATATAAAAGAGGGACTTCTTCATAATTAATTTCTTCGAGTTCAGCCAATTATAAATAACACTTAATATAACGAAATGCAATTTTTAAAAATATATTTTGGCATATTTAAAGAAAATAATTGAATTGAAATCACTTGATTACAATTCTGTGGTTGAAAACACTAGATATATATTTTTAATTTTCAAAAATAATAAAAAATCAAGAAGTTCAAGATTTATTGAAATGATAAAATTCAATGATGAAAAAATGTGTTCTAAACCCCCATTTGAGAGTATTATTTTTAATGGTATCCTCTTCTTTTTATGCGTTGAGAATAATATTCTCAGTTCAAAAGGTCCCTTGTCAACCTTGAGGAATAAATTGATCACTGACTTCAATTTTTTAAGGATATTCATTCTCACGAGGGAAAAAAACGATGCTGGCTAGAATCTGTGTTAAACAATCATCCAATAAAAAGATTTCTGTCTCCACCTCTTTTTCTTGTGTAAATAAACTCAAGAACACTTCATTTGAATAAAAGAGAGACTTGTTCCGACCGAATTCTCTCGACTTCACTCAATGACAATTCTGCCCCTTAAATTTCTCTCGTCCTCATAACTAGAGGTACTAGATTCCTCACACTTTCGAACTTCTAAAGAAAGAAACAAAGCGAAGAAAGGGCCATTTTATTTTAGAGTAGGTAGGTACGTGGGGCTCTCAGGGGATCATTTTCATAAAGACCTAAATTTTTTTTCTTGACAAAAAAACTGTGAAGCGTTGAACAGTTTACACCAGCCGGGTCATCTTCCTGTCGGGGCGTTTTTTTTTTCTGTAATACAAGTGAAGTGTATCAACGCATTCGAATCTCCGGAGGCGACGCTGTACGCTGTATGTTTTGATTATCTCGGCACCGTGGAGGTGGAGAGGGCGAGCACGAGGGCCTGCAACGTTTACACAATGCAACGCCACACGGGCGATAAATCCACTCTCGGATAGCGTTTTCATTCTCTACTCTCTGCCAAGTCCCTTCCGACATTACACACAAAACGCCTTTTGTCTGTTTTTTCCTTTAGTTTTGTTCATATCAGGGATTTTGAAACCATAGACCTGTGAGACGCCATTGTTCATTCATATGAATTTGTTATTTTATTTTATCCCGAGTTGCAACAGCAGTTCCGTTTCTAATCCAGAGGTAATTACGGATTAATAGGGACAATTCTCAACATTTTTGCTTCTATTCGATTATTTAAAGGGAATACTATCTAAATTCGGTGTAAAACTCTGCAAATTATTTTTTTAAAATTGAAATATGATTATTTCAAAACGCTCAGATGTTCTTGAATATTAACTGAAATAATTTCATGAATGTATGGGGAGAGAAATGTATAAATGAAGTATGGGGTGTGATATCGTTATCCCCTCCCTGCGATAATTTTTAATAATTCTTATTGAATGAACGAAAATATGAAATTGTGGAATCTATTACATACTCAGTTTTTTGAAGTCCAAACAATTCATTTCAATAATTTTTCTATTTCAAAAATGTGGGAAATATTACTCCAGTGTTAGAAAAACATTAAAATGCTCGGAGAGTTGACGAGTTATTTTCAACAGACTTACATTAAGTTCGATTTTTTTTTATCGTTATTTTACATTGCTTCGACCCGGTTAGGGTATACTGCGATGATGATCAAGACTTTAAATGGTTAGATCGCACCATTCTACCTGGCCGGGATTTGAACTCGGAACCTTTCGCATGTGAGGCAACGAACTTACCCACTGCGCCAAGCCACCGGGCAATTAAGTTCGATTTCGATTGGAAGAATTATGAAATTTGCATGAAATTCCAAATTTTTGAGCAACTGTTACACGCGAATTCTTCAACTTACTTCCATTTCGAATCAGATCATGAATATTTTGTCCCGAATTACGCTGAATTTTTCAATTAATTGAAAATTCAAGACCATAATTACCAGAATTTTCCTGAGTTCAATTTTTTTCGTCAAATAATTGAAATCAATTTTACCATTTCCGTTGATTGTCTCATAAAATTGGAAAATGTTCAATGCCCAAATATCTTGAAATTTCAGTGAAACTATAATGTCATTTCCAATATTCGTACCGTTTATCCCAACCTGCCAATTCGAATTGATCCCGATTACCATTATTACCCAGTAATTCTCAACTTGTCTATTTTTACAACCGCCGAGTTGCCTTCAAGAACCCTACGACGATGGATCGGGATCTCACGAGAGAGTTGAAGACGAATTCGCTACTGTACGTCTCGCTTGTGCCGCAGTGCGATGAGCCGCGCCCTTTTATTTATAGACCTTCTCGGAAGGCAGTCACGGGGTTGTGTCTGTAGTGGACGGAAGCGACGAGGAGACACACGGAAAATAAATTGGCATCGACTGTTTTCGTCGATTAATACCAAAGGGATAGAATTATGCCGGACAATTCCCTTCTCTTCCCCAAATAGTTCCCTTAAGAGTCGAATTGCTGAGGAATTCGGTCCAAACAATTTTGAATCTATAATTTTTTGTTTGGGAATTCTTTCCAAAACGTCTGGAATGGATCCCAAAGTGCTCGACTAATGATATGACCACCTAGATGGGGGGCTGCTCAGAGAGATATGGAGCAGGCAGTTTAGCCTCCAGATATATTCTCCCCAAATCCATCCAAAATGTGAAGTCAACGCATTAAGAAGGGAAAAACTAATGCAACGGAGAACAAAGTTTATGGTTTCCAGCACCACCACTGAGAGAAATATCGACAAACATCACAAAACGAATTTCCTGCGCCAATATCTCCTCTTTAAGGGGAGACGGAACCCCCTTGTCTACATCAAATCTTAGAATTGTGTCTTCTCCTACAATTATTAATTTCTATTTATGAAATTACTTTATCGACTCGATTATCGCATTGTTGAGTCAATGAAGTAGTTTAATGAATAAAAAATAATAATTGCAGGAGAAAACACAATTCTAAAGATTCATATAAACGCACACGGAGAGAAATATTCAATAAAAATAACGTATTTTTTCCGTAATCCCGGAGCGAAATGTGGTTGTAGGAAATTTTACGGAACTGTCACGGAATTTTTCCGGAGCGTTCCATAATTTTTATCTGAATCTCTTGTGAAAAATTACGATACCGAGGAGAACTTGAACTTCTCCTCTGATTCTCCGACAAATTTCACTGGAATCCCGAACTTTTTGTCTCTGGATTTCAGTACTCCGTGGTAGAGACTGTTACTGGAAACCAGAAACTTTTTTTCCACTGCGAACGGAATTAATCTACGACTCGGTGAGAAACTCCGACATCTGTTGCATCCCGTCAACTCCAGAATGGTCTGTTTACTCGTGTGATACGCGAACCTTCTAATCCGCGAAACCACACGAGTGTCACACCTCTAGTCAAGTGTTATACGTGTGATAATCTTAAGCCACCTTGTGCATTCCAAAAGGGGGAACATTGCGACGCCTCCACTCGTCCACCAACACCTGCTCGTCTTCCTAAGGCCCTCGGGATAATCCAGCTCCCTTGATCAAACATCGTATAACTGTGGAGGGATCTCGAGAGTACTTGAGACGAAAAATATTCGCTCAGGGACGTGCCTACGCTGTATTCGCTTTCAGTTAATCCTTGATTATACACCAATGTTACGAGATTGTAAACGGAGTCTTGTTTCATTGAGAAATATACTGTTGGGAAAAAAATTGAATCTGTTCTAGAGTGATATTGAATCCGATTGATAGAGAACATGTTCGCAACATTTCAAGTTCAGTTTACAATTGAAGTCACGTCGAAGAATTTTCAGTAAAAATATTATCATTTTCCAAATTACATGACTTTTCTTAATGGACGTGAATATTCTGCGTGAATAGAGCAGAATTTTCAATTGGTTGAAGGTTTACGAACATATTGACACCCAGGGAAATCATTTATTTTAATCGAATAAAAGCTGTTCTATTAAAATAGCTCATAGCAAAGTTTGTATTCAAACTTGAACTTTATTTGTAGTCGCATTTTTATACTGAACGAATGAAGAGTTTTTCATTTGGAATTCATTTGGAATTGATGAATTATTTATGTCATATGATAAAAGCATTTTTAATGAATAATGAAACTAAAATTTACATTTTTCGACAACAATTTGATGAGAATATCTCAAATTCCATTGAAGACGTCACTTCTACGTTAATATTCAGGAATTACAAAATCAAATATAATTTTTTTGCAATCATTTCAGTTATTTTAATCCATCCAATCGCAAATATCTGCTAATTAATATTAATGTCTAATTCCCGTGACTTTGATTCATGAATTCCCAACAATTTGCTTGTATCCAATAAATTAACTCCATCCGCGAAAATTCTTTCCGCATGATCGAGGAATGAGCAGCCCCCCAAGAATGCAAGGATCCCGGAAATCCGGAGTGTTGTTTGTTAACAGTGCCGATTTATTCTGGTATTTAATTCTCGAAAAAATCTCAAAACCCTCCCTGTCTCAGGCGTTTGGCAACTGCGCCGGCAGACGACCCGGAGGCCGTGTTGCCGAGAGTCCAAAGAGATGCCGGACACAGACTCACAACGCGAATGCAAAATAATCGTCCCAACGGCCGCGGATCACCTAAGAGGCGAGGCTGAGGTTGGGGGACCTTGAACTATGGGGACACTTCAGGGTTATAGATGGGGGTAAATCTCTGAAATCCGGTCTCAAATGTCTTTTGTATTCTTTAACGTCTTTGCTGTAAGGCAGACGTACACCAGTTGACCTTGAATTTGAATTCCGTGAAATCAGTGGGCGAATTAAGGGCCGACATGTCCACCGAGATGGACATGGGACGAGAATAAAATTTTTTTTTTATTCTTGTAGGATGTTTTGAGGATTTTGGGAAGTCTCAGAGAGTTTTTTACGGGCTTGAGCTACTGAGAGGAGGAAGAGAGAACTGAGAGGGTCGTTAAATCTGTTCGGATATGCATTCAAATTTATTTATAAAACCTACACACTTTACGTCTATATTCGGGTGGCCCTTGGTTATTTTTTCAGTTTATGGGGCTGTGAGTTGTGTTATGGCCTCAATTCCCTTCATTTTTCTTTCGACGGTGTAAAGTACGAATGAATCTGGGCTTTAACAATATTTACTTTTCGATCATTTCATGTTTTCTCCGGTAATGGCTGAGGACAATTTTTTCTTGGTTGAAATTTCCGCGAGATTTTTGGAAAAGTTTCTCATATTTTAACTCCCCTGGAATTTCGTCATTGAAAATTCAGCACTAATTTAGCACTGAATACCCATGTTTTCACAGAAAATTCGAAGTCTTGCCTTAATGCTGCTCAAAAATTTGGAATTTCACTGAATTTTCAGTGAAATTTGTAATTTCGTTATTTTTTCACCGTAAATCACACTCAATGTCATTCTCCCCGAAAATTATTAGCCGATTGTTCATAAAATTGAGTTGTTCTTCTAACAATGAACAGTTACAATAAAATTCTGTGGAGAGATGTTCAAGAATGCAAGAGCTGAGGTTTTACGTAGCTTTTTTATTGCTGGATATAAAAATTGAATGAAAGAGAAAAAAACTCATGACTCTTGGAAATAAAAATAATTTCATATGCCATATTATTCATTAAATTTTCATATCTCACCATTGTATTCAAAGAAACAATCGTACAACAACCCAACTGGATACTGTTGTGTTAAAATTAGTCCGCCCCGTTTCTTTTTCCACCCAAGGAAGCCCAAACAAACCTAGGTGCAAGAGCCTCATATTTCTTGAGAGACAAGATAACCCAAAAAAACCTTCACAAAAAGGCTTTCCGAGATCTTTATGAATGAATGAAACGTGTGAATGAGCCTCGAGTGCAGTTTAAATTCATTACCTACGCATGTGGACCCAACAAAGACGGTAAAGTGATTTAAAAAAAAAATTTCGATATTTATCACGAGACTTTGAGATGATTGAACATCTAAATTCATGAATGAACGGAGGAGGCGACTATTTGTGTGAGATTTCACGCCAAGATGTTATTTATGCGGGCAGCTAATTGACCTTATCTCGACGAACCATCGGATGTCTCCCAGAGATTCTCAAGTGGATTTTTTATGGACAGTCTTCCTTCTTTTTTCGAATTTCGAGTTTTTTCACAGTTCGCCTCTGAGTTATCAATAATTATCGTCGCATCGCTGGGGAATGGGGATGAGAAAAAAAGTTGGGAAATTGATTGAATGTGAGGAGTGATGAATATTAATAGACACGTGGGGAATTGTGGGGTCTGAGACGCCAAATAAATGGAATGCAGTCAATGACTTTATGAAATATTGAATAATTTTGGTATTACACGTAATTTTGAAAATTTACGTAAATCCTTTCACCTCTAATCCTTTCAAATAACTTGAAATTACGTAAATCTTTTTTTTGTTCTGCTTTGGAAATAAATTTTGATGCCAGGCTTCGTTTGAATTTTGTTTCTCTTTCAAATTCACACCTTTGAGTTATCAATTATCATCGTCATATCGCTGGGGAACGGAAATAAGAGAAAGTAGGGAAATTGATTCAACGTGAGAAGTGATGAATGTAAACAGACACGCGGGGAGTAATGGGATATAAAATGCCGGATAAATGTAAAGCAGGCAATAGAATCTGGTAAATAATGAGTAAATTTGATATTATAATTTTAAAAAATTACGTAAATACTTTCACAACAAATTTTTCCATGTTCACTTTTCCAGATAAATTTTATTGTCAGAGCCGTTTCCCTCTTTTTGTTTTCTTTTTTGTGCATTTCAACTCTCTTGATAAGTCACTCCTTCAAATTACGAATTATCATCGTCGCATCTCTGGAGAATGACGACGAGAGAAAGGTTGGAAAATTGATTCAACGTGAGGAGTGATGAATATTAATAGACACGAGGAGAGTTGTGGAGTCTAAGACGCCAAACTGATGGAATGCAGTCAATGTATTCTCACTTCATTCTGAATAAATCATGACATTAGGCATAATTCCTGAAAAATGGTTTATTTGAATTAAATAAACTTTATGTGATTCAAATAAATTTTGTTTCATTCAAACAAACCGCTTTTCTAGGCGCACTATAAATTCTCTCAAATAGATGTGTGTTGCATTTTTTTCCCGTCCATTCTTCCCAATAAATTTCAATGTCAGCATTCCTCCTCCATTCTCGGTTTTTTCTTTCTATAAAAACCACATAATAGGCATTTCGCTTGTTCTCAAGGAAAAGAGCTTTAACGACTCAGTCCACGCCTAGAGCATTCCGACAGGTGTTCCGAGCGCTTGCACAATACATCACTCCCCTTCTCTCCTCCCCCGATTTTTTCTCCATTCTTTTTTTCCAGCATCATCATGCGCCTGTATTTTCTTTAATGATCAGAAACCCTGTGTGGTAATTAGTGACGCTCACTTTCGCCGTATCGAGTGACTCGGACTGCGGTTGAGCACCTCGTGTGCCCCTTGGTTCAACGTCGAATGGTTACGCCCGTCGCACCTCCTGAATGTAAGCCTGTTTACTGGAGGATTTGAGGTCTGCGCACCGTGAATAATTTATTTTGACGCGTGTCGTGAAGTTGATTTCGGGGGAATTAAAAAACTCAATCTGGAAGTTGAATCCGTTGATTTAATTTTTTGTTCTCATCGTTTCCCAGAAGTTGATGATCAAAAGGGGTTTCTCAACAGATTAGTCATGAGTATACTATACATGAGAACATCATAAAGAAATGCAAAATTTTCGAGACAGCTTCATCTATGATTTTTTTTTAGTTTTAATCATCGATAGTGATGATTAATTCCTCATTATTCATTGAATTAATAGTACATTAGAGTACAAGGGCACGAATTTCGTTTTCGACGAATGTGAAGTTTACAGGCCGAGCCGAAGGCGAGGTCTGTATTCACATTCGTTGCAAACGAAGTTTATGCCCGAGTGGTTATACTATTTTATGCCACATCGTGCAGAAGTCGAGTTTGAAGCGTGCAATAAACTCGACTTATTGCACGGCGTGTCATAAACTATTTTATGCCACATCGTGTTTATTGCACGGCGTGCCATAAAAAAATATGTCCAATATTTTGCATCAGATCGTCATGTGACGAGGAAAAAATTGTGATTCAGAGCTCTTTTCATTCTCCATGCGTTCAGAATGATATTAACAATTCAGCCAATTTTTTTCTTCGTTCCTAACAGCAGGTTCTTCTCCTATCTTTCGAAAACACACGTAAGGTGCTTTAGAACCAGCGCACGAACGAGCAAAACAATTTAATCTTTCTATCCATTCCTGAGAATTAGATGGTCGAGTAGTTTTTAGACGGTTTAGTCGTGCGGACAATGTAAAAGAATACAAAATTCGTTCATGAAACAAAAATTGAATAGAAAATATTAAATATTCCTTCATTTCTAACAACAATAAAAGCTTCTCCTTAAGTTCCCATTAAAATTGAGCAATCGTGTCCAATATTGTCATAACTAAATTTTCAAATTCAATCGTAAAAAAATCACTGCAGAACCCCAGTAAAAAATATTATCCTCAATGCAAAGTTCTCTTCATTCCTCATGCACGAAGAAATAATATTTTCAATTAAAAAAAATTATTTCCTCATATCTTAAAAAAAAACAAGTGAAGTGTTTCCCACCGAATGGGCGAACGTGCATAACACAAAGCCCCGATTAGATAAAATAAAATACTGCGTCAAAAGCAATTAATAATAACTTAAAATTTAATTAATTAAATATTCCGTCATCTCTAACAACAATGAAAGCTTCTCATTAAGTTCCCATTAAAATTGAGCAATCGTGTCCAATATTCTCAACTAAATTTTCAAATTCAATCGTAAAAAAATCCCTGCAAAACCCCAGTAAAAAATATTATCCTCAATACAAAGTTCTCCTCATTCTTCATGTACGAAGAAATGATACTTTCAATTGAAAAAAATTGTTTCCTCATATCTTAAAAAAAAACAAGTGAGGTGTTTCCCACCGAATGGGCGAACGTGCAAAACACAAAGCCCCGATTAGATAAAATAAAATACTGCATCAAAAGCAATTAACAAAGAATTTAATAACTTAACATTCAATTAATTAAATATTCCGTCATCTCTAACAACAATGAAAGCATCTCATTAATTTCCCATTAAAATAAACAATCGAGTCCAATATTCTCAACTAAATTTTCAAATTCAGTCGTAAAAAAATCCCTGCAGAACCCCAGTAAAAAATATTATCCTCAATGCAAAGTTCTCTTCATTCCTCATGCACGAAGAAGTAACATTTTTAATTAAAAAAACTTGTTTCCTCATCTTTAAAAAAAAAACAAGTGAGGTGTTTCCCACCAAATGGGCGAACGTGCAAAACACAAAGCCCCGATTAGATAAAATAAAATACTGCGTCAAAAGCAATTAACAAAGTAACTTCACCGCTGTAATATTTCATTTAAACACGCAAAGTCCTTGAGCCGCGGCTACCGTTCTCAAAACTGCTGTTCGCCAGTCCGTACGGCTGAAAGTACAGATTTTTTTCCCCTGCAGTCAGCACAACTCGCCTTCAACCGCTCGAGAAATATGCGATAATTGCGGTATTATCGGGAATAATACATCGCCGCGGCGCGTAAGAATAATTACAAATTCCCCATTCATAAAACCCATCATCATCAGTCATAGATGAGTGGTGAACGGCGGTGTGTGTACAACGAGTCCCTGATTATTTGAAACACCAATCGTGTTATCTGGATGATGGAAAAGGGGGGCCACTGGTATTTCCGTCTTGAGAGATAAATTCATGTTGGGGTATTACGGGGTCTCAAGAGTTTTCAAATGATAGGCTACAGATGTATTTATAGAGACGACGATTGATCATTTATATGCTCGATTACACATGTCAAATTTTATTTTATTTTATCGGGCGATGAGGCGGGAAATAAAAGTGAAAGGATTTGTATTGACGATAGAAGACATAGAGGCGGTTGTTGGGAGTGTGCAAGATTTTGCTGCAATTTATTAATGATTTTGCGCGAAAAATTTGTAAAAAAGCATTATCAATTGCATTTTGCATTCCCCCAGAGTTATGAAGTATTTGAATTGAATGTAACTCTTCATTTGAAATTTCAATAGAAAATAAAGTATTCTTGGAATTGTTATCTAAAATATTATAATTTTTACTGACTTAATGCATTTTTCACTCAAGTTTTCCTGAAAATTACTAGAATTTTAGAGTTTATTTTGATAGATTTTTTTTCTGCGTAGTTGATTCATAGAGAAATGAGAAATTTTATGTTTCTAGAGGGATTTTAAAGAAACTTGACGTTTATTGAAATTGGAAACGGAAATTCAAAATATTTCATTGCAATAAATTAACGATTGTAATAGAAAAATTGGGAAAAAAATGTATTAGAAATTTGACAATTTCTATTCTTTAAGGAATTTTCCACCAAATTTTAGTGAAAAACGCCAATAAAAATTACAATATTTGTGGAATGTTTCCTAAAATATTACAATTTTTACCAACTTATTGCATTAATCAGTCGTTTTGTTAAAAGAAAATGCAATTTGAGAATCAATTTTTTGACTGAATTTTTCCCCGCGTAAATGATTCATGAAAATGATGAATCGTAGAATAATAATGAATTTTTTTCCCCCCAATTAGTCATTCTCCAGGCGCAACTTTTTCACCAGCTGCCGACAGGTTAACGGTCCTGTTCATACGACTCGATTAAACGCACTCGAGGCAGTGTCGAGAGTTCATTTACTCATGAGTGAGTGTATCGTATTGTCGTAGCCCAATGAAATTAAACCAAGTATTTAGTCTCGGGTGGTTATTCGAGAGAAGGTTGCAGTTGGTTTGGGTTATCTGGCTGGTGGGGTGTGGGGAGTGATGTCATCGGCCACGAACGGCGTTTCGACGTTTCAAATATTCGTGACATCATCGCGCAGTTGTCGGGTACATGTGTGGGTATTTCATTTCGTTTTGGAGCTTCAACAACCCGCTGACGTTTTCCATTAGTGGAATCGGCATATGTTTCGAAATAAGTCTACGACATTCTTTTTATGGGTTTCAATATTTCGTGGGGGAAAGGGGAAGAAAAGATACAAAAAATCGTGAGTTGAAACGGGAATGGATGTCAAATTGTCAAGTCTTGTGGTATGAAACCATTGAAAATGTTCAAAACTTGTAATCGAGGCTTTTTGGAATGCAAAGCGCTCGCGTTTTCATTTTTTTATCAAATATTTATGTCAAATTCATCAAAAAAATTGAAATCTTATCGTAAATTTAATGATATTGCAGAAAAAATCTGTTAATTTTCACAGAAAAATCATAATCATCTTTATTGAATGAAATTACAGAACACCGCTGACAATTTTTAGCAAAACCTCTCTGGAATTTCATAGAATTCGTAATAAAATTCTGTTCATTTATAATTTAATAATTTTCACGAAAGATTTGAAAATTCAACGACTCCTTGAATTTCCAAAATCTTTTTATTCCACATACTGTGAAAACTGTTATCCACAATTCTTTATTCTCCATCAATGAATGATTATGAAGAACGAATTCGAAAATCTGAGCCATTCATGTCCCACCGAAATAAAAAATGATACATATGATAAAACTACGAAGAACTTATTCAGCGAGATAACAGGCCGGAGGGATATTGATTTACCTCCATGATTAAAAAAATTCCGAGAAAGATAACGCATGCACAAATTGCGATAAACTCCCCCCTGCTCCCAAACCGACTGGGTAAATCGATGGTTTCGGCATCATTAGGTCTCACCAATGACCAAGTGCATCAATTTTTAATCGTCTCATTGTTATGACGCCCAAAAGAGAGTGAGACAGTATCCCATATTGGTTTTAGTTAAGTCCCGTCGTCCAGGATGCAATTTAAAGCGGAAGTTTAACGGAGCGTTTCGTAATGGGACAAGGGACAATGGTTCGTCGACCTAAATTTTCCGAGTCAAGCTGCACTCTTTTTTTTCATAAGGCTTTTGCTTCATATCAAGAAGTAAAAAGAGAGAGTGAGTTACGAACGGGTTTTTTTAGACTCCAAGGGGGAGAAATTGAAGCGGAAATCGTAAATATTCGTCGGGTGAGTTCAACCCTAGTTGTGAAAACAATTCACTCCCTATTTTTCGGGGGTTTCGTTGGAACAAAAAAATTCCTACCCGCGTGAATTGTACTCCATGCTTGGCGGGTGACGTCAACATCATTGGGGTTCCTACATCTGTGACCTCGTATTTCCGGTCGGAGTTTTTTTTTATCGTTGTGGATTTAGATCAAATGGGGTTAAGCCCTTTCTCTTGGTTCAGTCAATAATTTTTCATTCTGGAGCCAATTATTATCAAATTCGTTGGAGAGTTAGGGAATATTATTCTCTTTTGATAACCATAATTTCACAATTGACTATTTTATGATGGGAATTATTATTTTTTTTAAATTTTATTATTTTTTTTTTTTTTGGTCCACCCAAATTGTTGAGAAAATTGATGATAAAATTCATTTATTATTGTTCTATGCAATATTATCAACAGGGTCAGAAAAAAAATCGTAATCTCAAAGACAATTTGGTAGTAATTTTCGGTAGAGTGACATTGAATTTAATTCAGGGGGCAAAAACAATTGAATTTCAAATTTCAGTGAAACTCCAATGGATTTTTTGAGCAGTAGAAAGACAATAATTCCCCAATTCACTTGAATTTTCAATTAATTGAAAATCAACAAATATATTTACCTCAATTTTTTCTGATTGAAATGAATTCTCATGGAATAATTATATTAAAATTGACAGTTTCCGTTGTTTCTCTCATCGAATTATGAATTCTCACTGAGAAAATTCCAGGAAATTTCTATGAGACCGTCATTTGACGAGATTTTCCAAAAGCTGTACCGAAATTTCAGCCAGAAATTCTCAACAGAGAAGAAGATGAAGATTTTTCTGATGAAAATAATTTATCAATGAAGTATAAAAACCAGATGAGATTTCAATCGACAACGACTGATAATAGAACTGATAGAAAAAGTGTTGCGGCATTCGTCAAAACAGTTCCAATCAACTTCGATCAATGGAGATACAACTGACCGATAACAACCGGCAACCGCTCAGTCCTCCGCAAGTAAATAATCCAAGCCCCCTGTTCAGTGACCCTCCGGAGTTCATTGCAGGCTTCCAGATACAGTTCCGATCATCCCAGACTCGTGGGATGCATCAATGTCCCTTTCTATCGTTACGACGTCACTATCCCCTTTAGCCTTCGGCTTCCTGCAATAACGGTGCCTCAAAATCACGTGTGTGGGACGATTATGTGGGTCTCTGAGCGAGTTTTCGAGCCTCTCGAGAAAATAGGGGCCACTGAGCCATATTTTTTACGCTCATGCCACCAATAAAAATTGGTAAAAGCTGGAAGGGTAACCACTCCGTTTTACGAGTCGACATAAATTGTAATTCATGTCAAGGATGATGGAGAAAATATCGTTTTTTTAAATTTTTCGGAACATGTCGATGATTTTCAGGAATTTATCCCCAATTGTTACGAATTCGCGATTGTGAAATTCAATTTTTAGTGACATTATCACTAATTTTTAGAAATCTATCACCAATTTTCAGTGATAAAAATCACAGTTGATCCGTGTTCATTCCAAATAGTGTCATGAATAATTGGTAATAGATTCCTGAAATGTCAAAAATTCTGAAAAATACGCCTTCGACATTTGTAATTCTACGTTTTCTCTCCCTCGATACAATTGAATTGGATGATACGTTTTGTTCATTTCCAAACCGTCAATTTAATTCAATCGTGAAATCGTGATCACGATTTGCGAATTCAGCGGAATGATATTCTGCAACCTAGTGGAAATTAATGGTCACAGAGAATCGGTATTCCATCGGCGATGTGTACCGTATGGTGATGGAGAGGTTTCAAATAAAACGACAGTAAAAAAAAAGAAAAAGGTGAAATCGTTATTTCTCAACGAGGAGGAAACCCGAGCGAAGGGAAATGGTGCCCTCTCGGGGCTATTTACTTTCTCATTCATACAGAGCTCAACATCACGTAAATTTTATCGCGACCAAATAAACATTAATTCTTAGATAAGAAGAAATTTGGCTGATCAAATTGTCAGCACTCACGCTTCATTAAAAATCCATAAATAATAATCAAAGTGAAATAGAAAGAATGTTGGAATGATTTTGAAGGCTTCAAATTATTTTCTTCCCTGTTCTATGCGACATCAATTCGAATGATGCCACATAATCAACGTTATATTATCCTTCATTCAAATTTAGATATGCCAACAATCGCTTTCGGAAAATGCCGATTCTTGATTATGTATCGAGGGCAGAGGAATGCCGTCGTTTGACCCGAGCCGATGTCAAGGGCGAATTTCTTTATGTGTCATGGAGTTTAATCGTGACTATCTGTCTTTCGATTCGAATTGTTCTTCAGAAAATCCTGAACGTAAATGTCCCAGGCATTTGAAGAAGAAAAGTCCGGTGAATTCTGATGAAAACTAGTTTTTACGTGAATGAAACTCATTCATTAGGAAATTCTACGGGAATTGTCTCGAAAATCATATTTGTTTTTCGTGGATTCCATGAATTCCTTAGCTAATGGAAAATATCAAATGGAAAAAATGAATAGATTTGGATTTATCTACAGAACCTATTCATTGGGATATTTTCAATAGAAATTTGTGAACGAAAATATTGGAATTTATTTTAATTTTATTTTTATTGTTTTCCTCATGTTAAACAATCCAAGCGAACAAAATTGAAAGGCAGTGTCTATTCACACGCTCCACGATAACTTTGACCGTTGATATACAGGACGTTTTCCCGTGGATTCAAGGTAATTTCTACCGTGGATATATGGGAGATCGTGGACCCTCAACTTTAACTCCTCAAATTAAATCTAGACAATAAACTAGACACATCGAATCAATTGATAAGTGATATGCAGATAGTGGAATAGTAAATAATTTTCTCAAAATATTAATTCGTTGAATACGAATATCAGTCTAGAAAAACACAAATAAAAAATGAAATAAATAGTTGACAAATAGTTTACTAAACGCAAATAAAAGATGAAATAAATAGTTTTTTACAATTTAAGTGAACGTTTTCTCAACAATATTCATATTTATCGAGTGGGGTCCGAGTGCAGGAGTGGCGGCCGAAATATAGTGCAAATGATTTTAAGGATGATTTCTGGGCATTTTGAACAGAATTTCCTACCAAATGCACAAAATTCTATTAAATTTTCTCATGCAGTCTTTTAATTGAAGACCACACCAAATTCCCTCACACCGTCAAACCCCAAATAATCGCATTAACCAATCAACAAATATCCCTAACTCAATGATTAGTCATGGTCCCTTTGAACGTAATTTCACCTCAAATTTCAACTCCAGCAACAGTAAAATTCCCCTCATATGTCTCGCCATGCTCAGAGGGCCCCACAGACACAGTGAACTGCCGGCACGAGTCGTTAAATCCCGAATGAATCTGCGGCATTGACAGCGAAGGGCTTTGTCCCACGAGTTGAAGCCAGCATAGTGTACCCCATAGAAAACCCCCCTCCCTCGGGCCATCATTCTCCGACGAGTGTGGTTAACCCACGAGAATGTGACCGCACGCATACGGCCTTTTTGAGACGCTACAAAGGCGGAAAAAAATGAAAAATAAAATAAAGGAATAGACTTATGGTAATTAGAATGGGAGAAACTGCTTGAATGGTGAATGAAGTATCGTCTTGGGCTGGGGACTCTTCAGTTATTGCTATTCTGTAACCGTGAATGTTAACTGCATTCCGGTGAATGACTTCACCTGACTCAAGTCATCACGCATTATGTGTGAATTCATTGGAGTAGTTGAGATGAGGATAGAAATCGATGATTTATTGATTGTTGTGGGAGAAATCTATCAGTTCATTGAACAATGCCACCAGTACGCAAATTTAATTTTGATGAATGATTAAAACTTTAGTGGATAAGAGTTGTAGTTACGGAAGCTAGTTTTTTAGGAGAAAAAATGATAATTACTCCACTTATTGACCCGCATCGGGCAACACATTGTGTCTGCCTTTATTGAAGATGCCAATGTGATGACAGAGTCGATGGTTAATCATCACATGATAATTCCATTGATTAATTCAACAATTACTCAAGTTGTTTTGGGTGAAAAAAAATCATATGCGTCCCGATGAAGGACTATGTCCTAATGCATTGAAGAAGTCAAGATGACGATAGAAATCGGTTATTAATTGATTGGTGTGGGAGAAATCCATCAATTAATTGAACAATGCCATCAGTACTCAAATTTAATTTTGATGAATGAATAAAACTTTTCCGAGTCGAATAATTGGACCTGACAAGTTCTACTTGGATCGATCCGTTCAGAACTGGATAGGTCTTGGGAAGCCTCTTCCCAAGTGCTTCCGAGACCTTTCTACCTCTGGTTATGTCCCATTTCAGAACTTGTTAGGTGTAAGCAGGACTTGCATTCAGACTTTCCAAATCCTTGCCGGTCCCCGTAATTCTATGGGCCTATATTAAATCTGCGTTCATATCCCTGTTTACTCATGCATTATTGAAATAAAAAATGCAATTATTGTTTTTGTTTATCTCGAAAATCGACATTTCACGGGAGGGTGGAGGGGAGATGAATGTATGCGGAGGCTTGACATTTTTACCCAACAAGCGGAGAAGGTTGCAGAATCTATTCTAGACACTCTTGCCCCTCCGCTTGCATGCATTGTCCAAATAAAAAATGAAAGTGTTAACAAATCTGACCCTTGTTCCAAGTAAAAACCGAAAATCTGACCATTTGGCCCCCAGTGAAAATTTTTTTTTTCAGTTTTCACTTTTTCCACATACTTTTGAGAGTTCTGAATAGCCCGGCGCTTAAATAGTTGGAATCAACGTTCACCCGAGTAAAAAATTAGATTTTGGCGAAAATCCACTTGCCCCCGAAAACCCGAAAATCTGACCCGTTGGCTGGGGCCAAAAAAAACGGTTTCTCAGTTTTCACTTTTTCCACATACTTTTGAGAGTTCTGAATAGCCCGGCGCTTAAATAGTTGGAATCAACGTTCACCCGGCTAAAAAAATCGATTTTGGCGAAAATCCACTTGCCCCCGAAAACCCGAAAATCTGACCCGTTGGCTGGGGCCAAAAAAAACGGTTTCTCAGTTTTCACTTTTTCCACATACTTTTGAGAGTTCTGAATAGCCCGGCGCTTAAATAGTTGGAATCAACGTTCACCCGGCTAAAAAAATCGATTTTGGCGAAAATCCACTTGCCCCCGAAAACCCGAAAATCTGACCCGTTGGCTGGGGCCAAAAAAAACGGTTTCTCAGTTTTCACTTTTTCCACATACTTTTGAGAGTTCTGAATAGCCCGGCGCTTAAATAGTTGGAATCAACGTTCACCCGGCTAAAAAAATCGATTTTGGCGAAAATCCACTTGCCCCCGAAAACCCGAAAATCTGACCCGTTGGCTGGGGCCAAAAAAAACGGTTTCTCAGTTTTCACTTTTTCCACATACTTTTGAGAGTTCTGAATAGCCCGGCGCTTAAATAGTTGGAATCAACGTTCACCCGGCTAAAAAAATCGATTTTGGCGAAAATCCACTTGCCCCCGAAAACCCGAAAATCTGACCCGTTGGCTGGGGCCAAAAAAAACGGTTTCTCAGTTTTCACTTTTTCCACATACTTTTGAGAGTTCTGAATAGCCCGGCGCTTAAATAGTTGGAATCAACGTTCACCCGGCTAAAAAAATCGATTTTGGCGAAAATCCACTTGCCCCCGAAAACCCGAAAATCTGACCCGTTGGCTGGGGCCAAAAAAAACGGTTTCTCAGTTTTCACTTTTTCCACATACTTTTGAGAGTTCTGAATAGCCCGGCGCTTAAATAGTTGGAATCAACGTTCACCCGGCTAAAAAATTCGATTTTGGCGAAAATCTGACACTTTGACCCTTGTGACCCTTGGACCGACTTTCCCCCTGAAAAAATCCAAGATCTGACACTTTGGCCCCCGGTGAAAAAAATTTTTTTTCAGTTTTCACTTTTTCCACACACTTTTGAGAGTTCTGAATAGCCCGTCGCTTAAATAGTTGCAATCAACGTTCACCCGGCTAAAAAATTCGATTTTGGTGAAAGTCAAAGTTCCCCCTGGAAAAATCCAAGATCTGCCCCTCTGGCTCCGGGTGAAAAACAAAAATTTTCATTTCGACATTTGTCGCACTCCCGGGGGTTTCATTGGCATCAGAAAGGTTAGAAAATACAGAATTAGCTTTCACTTGGCGAAAAAATTCAATTTTGGCGAAAATCGACTTTCACCCTGACCCTTGACCCACGTGAAAATGAAAATTTTTTGTCGTCTTTTCTGTCACCTCCGAGGGTTTCATTGGCATTAGGGGTCAATAAATACAGAATCAACGTTCACTACTTTTTATTCAAACACCGCCTGCAAATGAAGAGATGAGAGTGGCTAAAATCAATTCTGCAACCCTCTCTCCGTTGGCTACAAATTTCAACCCTCCACATACATGCCTTCCCCTCCACTCCCTCGTGAAATCCCGAGGTCTCGGTAGTATAGAGTAGGACTTCTCAGGGCCGAAACNTTCTGTCACCTCCGAGGGTTTCATTGGCATTAGGGGTCAATAAATACAGAATCAACGTTCACTACTTTTTATTCAAACACCGCCTGCAAATGAAGAGATGAGAGTGGCTAAAATCAATTCTGCAACCCTCTCTTCGTTGGCTACAAATTTCAACCCTCCACATACATGCCTTCCCCTCAACTCCCTCGTGAAATCCCGAGGTCTCGGTAGTATAGAGGACTTCTCAGGGCCGAAACGAACTGAGGATTCGAAAGGTCTCTGGAAAAGTACGTCGCAGAACTGATTAGGACTTACCAGTTCAATCTAGGTCTGGAGAGATCTTGAAAGACCTGTGTACGTCCAATGAAAACCAAATGCTCGACTCGGGTTAGTGGATAAGAGTTATAGTTACGGAAGCTAGTTTTTTAGGAGAAAAAATGATAATTACTCCACTTATTGACCCGCATCTGGCAACACATTGTTTCTGGCTTCATTGACGATGTCAAGATAATTCCATTGATTAAAAGAACAATTACTCCACTGCGGAAATTCCATTCTGATGAACAAATGACATTTTAATGAATATAAACAAGAGTTCTTACCCTGGAAACAATTTTTTTCGGGTGAAAAACAATTACCCAACCCAGGCAATTAATTAATTTTAAAAATTATCCAACCCAGTGAATTAATTAATTAATTCAATTGTTTCACATTAATTAATTTTAAAAATTATCCAACCCAGTGAATTAATTAATTAATTCAATTGTTTCACATTCTATTCCCATTCTGTCTGTCTTCCCCGCGAAGTAGTTAAGATGATGATAAAAATTGATGATGAATGATCACATGACAAATTAATTCTCAATCCAACAATGACTCCGTGACGAAAACTTCGCTGTGATGAGTAAAAGGATAAGTTTTTTTCAAGAGAAAAAATGATAGACTGACGAGTCTTCAACAATTGGCAGTTCACAGCTATCAATAGTCACTGCGTCCCAGTGAATTAATTCACTTGACTCACATCTTATAACGCATCGTGTCTGACTTCATTGTACCAGTAGGGATGGTGACAAAAAACGATGATTAATCATCACATGACAAATCAATTGATCGGTCCAACAATAACTTCCCTGCGGAAATTTCATTCTAAATGAAGTGTTAATGAAGAAAAAATTATGATTATGTCAACAATTTTCTAGAATAAAAAATACTGTAACTCCAATCCGCAGGACTCATGTGTTAGTGCATTGTTACTTCATAAAAGTCAGTTAACATAGCGATAAAAATCACTGATTGATTGATTATCACATCAGGAGTTCATTGATCAATTGAATAATGTGGATGATTACAATTCCATTTCGTTAAGTAGATGTTTTTTCTTCATTTTTTATTTTTCAAATATTTTTATTACTTTAAAATTTGTTGAAAAGATGTAGAATTTTCTTCTTTCCCAGTAAAACTGATTGCAAAATTGAATAGAGAAAATTACGATTTTATGATAAAAATTATTTTAAATTTTGCTCATTCAATTTTCTTGACAAGATCAATAATTTTTACGTCTTATGATAAAAGTCATTTGTGAATAAAACATATTAAACGTAGATTTCTTTGATCATTATCTACTATTGTTCTATTTAATTTTGTCATCACCGTTATGAAAAACTTGAAATTCATTAATCAATTCAATAATGAGATCATCGCATTCCCATTTATTTCAATAGATAATTTTTTTTTTATAAAACTGAAAGTTATGGGTGCGATAACTGTATTTCTCGGGGAAAAAAACAATTTTCTTAATTCAAGAATCGTCACATGACCGATTCATCCTAATATCGACTCATTACAATTCAATCCGCTCTAATTTTATCGCCCTGAGATGATCACTCCGATAAGACCGAACTCAACTATTCTGTTTGCTCGACAACCCAATAAAAACGAGGATAAAATCAGCTCCATTATCCTTCATGACCCGCAGTGACCTTTACCACTTTCTGATCAATCTTCCTCTCATAACTGAATGAAAATAATGACACCAAATCTCGGTGTGGCGCAGAGCGAGGAACAAAATGAATGGTTTCGGATTTCAATCTACGATTTGTGAAAGGTCATGCAGGATCATTTTCCATTCACATCTCACTGCTCTCTTCCCCCTCGAGGAGTATCGAAACCCATTATATAGAACCGTCATAAGAACGGATGTACAATCCCGTTCTCAAACTTCCTACAGGGAAAACTCCTGCTCGCCGTAAATTCAGGGATTACTTTTTTCTTCTCTTCCCTTTCATTCCGATTATTTAGTTGAAATTAAATCGAGACTGGGTCGATCTGTCTGCCATTACGCCCCTCTATATATAGCACGGGCAAACTGATAAATGCCGGGGCGTTTGGTGCTTTGTGGGCGGATATTATTAATGGATTAGCAGCGTTGTTTTAAAATCACTCGAAAAAATCACAGTTGAAAATGTTGCAAATTGACATAATAACGTGGGTGTGCCATCTGGCGAATTGAAATGGCCAGGCGACTGTTTCCAATTGGTGTTATTACTTCCAAATGACGGAATTGGGTGGCCATGACGTGCCGACGAAAACAATTCTTCGGGGGGAAAAATTGATTGATAAAACTATTGGTTTTGGCTCTCTATCAAAGTACATCCATCCTCAGGAGGTTATTTTTCAAACAGTTAACTCGAAAACTCGATGAGATTCGGAGTCGTATTTCTTTCACCATTTTATTGTCATTTTCGTACCTATACATCCAAATGTTTAAAAATCATTGTTTAACGCAGAGTCATATGCACTGTTAGAAAATTACTCTTGAAACTTCACGTAAATAGTGTTGAAATCTGTCTTCATTGACGAATTGGCTAATTACCTGAATATTCAAGAGATGATAAATATCGAGAATCTCGATCGAGAGTCCATATGATACTTGAAAATATTGGAAATTGGGAGCAATCAGGATCATTTTCCTGAATTTTCATTTTATTGAAATATGAGAAATTTCATTAACGAAATCACGTACAATGAAATTCAAACTCACGACATCGAGAATTCAGTGGATATTGTGACTGAAATGTCAAGAAATTTCTAACCGCATGTGCTTAAATAAGATTTAAACCTTATTTTTTCAACTGAAAATGTCACGAAAATAATGACAAATATTGACACTCGTTTAATCGCGATTTATCGTTCATGTTTTTTATTATTAACAATATCCGCCCGGAATCGCTGAGGACTGGGAACAGAAATAGACATGACAACAACGGCTATAGTTATGGCGCTCACTCCACTCGTCTCCCACCTCCCACATGATCATAGTGTTGCCAATAAGAGAAATATTCCATGAACAAAATCATACATTTTGACTTTAATACGACTTATCCTCCTGCTATATTTCAAATAAAAATTCCTGGGCCAAATTTTTTAAGGTTGTTAAGAGAGATCAAAATGTCTTAATTTTTCCTGTAAAGTACTTCCTAAGGAAAAAAGTGCCGATAAGCTGCGGAATTATTCAATGCATAAATTTCCGAACCCATGCAAATGACAACAATTTCCCGAAGGAAAAAATTGATTAAAAAACTATTGGTTTTGTGCTCTCCATTAATTGATAACCGAACATTTAACAACAGCCTGTGTTTGGGCTGACAGATCATTTAACTTCTATGCAACACCCAGTTTTCCTTGACGTTCCCGGCTCTGAGGAGGCGGAACCAATACAGATCTCCGGATTAGCACGCGATAGTGTTTTCAATGGGTACAGACATTTCATTAAAATTTTTTCACCCGAGTTAATCTCTCACTTATACGCAGAACAAAAATAAAACAGAATAAATATTGTGATTTATTGGAATGAACTTCTTGATGATAAAAAATATAAATAACTCGTTCAGCAGTGGAGTAAGTCTCAATTGAATTAAAGTTTCTTACTCCTCCATAATTGCCAGTTATTTTAATTACATCCGTCAATTTATCCGATTTAGCACGGAAGTTAAACAGTCTGAAACCCTCGGTTTATGGATTCAACTATAAATAACAGGTAAAACCCCACGAGAAATCTGATCGTTCCGAATAATAGTGATGATGGAATTATTTTTAGAAGTAATCGTAAATGTAAAATTACTCAGGCAATGAGAGTACTGAATGCAACCGCAAGTGTGAGTCAAATGTCTGTATACGATATCCGGAAAGTGTCGCATGAAAATTGTTGTTAAAAAACAAATGATTAAACATAAAAATTTGATGAAAAACATTTAGCATCTATTTTTTGTATCATCAAAAATAACGATAAATCATGGCCTGATTTATGTCGTCACAATGTAAACATTCTCAAACACCCACAGATTATTAATTTTTCATTGATAAAAATAAAAGATTAAAAATCATTAAAATACCAGACGCGCATTTCCTTATCTCTGTAAACGAAGAATCAGTAAAAAACGCGTTCAATATTTTTTTATAGCACTTTTATACTCAACAATAAAAAAATTCCATGTGAATCCGCTATTCTCGCTCTATTGACTCTTCTCATTCATCGAATAATTCCACCCATCTCGCTCTATGCAACCACTTTCTCACGACTTCCCTGGAATGACTAGGGGAATCCCGGGGGTTGATGTTGCCGGGTCATCCGCCCACGAGCCGCACTGGCCCCTCGTAACGGCGTTAATGCCGTCGAGTCTGCAGAAACAGCGTCAACCCAAGTCGCGGAGCCATACGAGTCGAGTTGGCCTAAATACAAATTCGGAATGGCTCAACTCCCTCCATGAAAAAAGAGACCACTACATGCCTGACGCGCTCGGAATAAACGTGAGTCCATCGGCCGCTCGAATAAACGTCAAATTTATCGCCAGTCTGGTTTATTTGATGTTTTAACTTTTTCCTATTCGTCAAAGATTGAATAGAATTTTTTAGTGGGTCCAACCCTATCAGAAAAAATGTCGTAAAATTGTGTTTTGAGAGTCAACAGAATTCTCTCACCGGAATGTCGTTAAAATATGATGAATATTCGTGGAGCTTGTTTTATTTCCACTGTTTTCATTCGAAATTTTTTTAAAAATAACATTTTCGTTGAATGAACTAGAAAGGCGGAAATGAATTGCGCAATTCGGAGCATTGGTGGAGTAATAGAACCGCCCTGACACAGATACTGTCACGAACTGGGGCATTTGATGCCCTTTCATTGTGCCCTTTTCCTGTCAGATTCGATATTCCTTTCTTCAATTAATTGTCTATAATTAATTAATAGAAGCATATGCCCCAATTTATCGGCTGTTAAATTTCCATATTACAATAAATGATTTGCTCATGTTCTAATTCCTATGTGCACTGAATAAGATTTTTATCGCAATTACAATTACATTCTTTCTAGAACACACTTTAGAGGGTGAATTTTCGGAATTCAATGTTTGTTGATACTCCGATAAAAGTGCGTGCCCACACTTATCAATTTTTATCCAGTTCACACGGTAACTCAATTAATCTGTTGTTCATCTCATCAATATAATTCCGTGATTAGAATACTGTCATCTCGTGTTTTGAGCACCAAATTAAAAATTAAAATTCAATTTGGAATATTGAGTCACAGCTTCTTTGTGTTAATATCCGAAATTTTGTATTTGGATAGTGATATTATTTGTTCAAAGTGAAAAAATCGATCTTCATTTTCATTATATTGCATTCAGGTTGTCCTATCCTTAACGTAAAAAATGTGAGATAATCTCACCAATTTAGTTATTAATTCTAATCAACTTTGGTCAAAGATAAGAAGAAGAATTTTTCTATTTGTCTCTGACCCAAAAGTTTTGGACAATTATAATTATTTTATCAATATTTCATAGCTGAGAGAAAACTTGTCATTATATTGCATTCAGGTTGTCCTATCCTTAACGTAAAAAATGTGAGATAATCTCACCAATTTAGTTATTAATTCTAATCAACTTTGGTCAAAGATAAGAAGAAGAATTTTTCTATTTGTCTCTGACCCAAAAGTTTTGGACAATTATAATTATTTTATCAATATTTCATAGCTGAGAGAAAACTTGTCATTATATTGCATTCAGGTTGTCCTATCCTTAACGTAAAAAATGTGAGATAATCTCACCAATTTAGTTATTAATTCTAATCAACTTTGGTCAAAGATAAGAAGAAGAATTTTTCTATTTGTCTCTGACCCAAAAGTTTTGGACAATTATAATTATTTTATCAATATTTCATAGCTGAGAGAAAACTTGTCATTATATTGCATTCAGGTTGTCCTATCCTTAACGTAAAAAATGTGAGATAATCTCACCAATTTAGTTATTAATTCTAGTCAACTTTGGTCAAAGAAAAGAAGAAGAATTATTCTATTTGTCTCTGACCCAAATTTTTTGGACAACTATAATTATTTTATCAATATTTCATAGCTGAGAGGAACCTTGTCAATGAAAAATCAACAGTTTATCCTGAGTTTAAATTCTAAAAACTCACGTCACCGAAATCTTTCCCGAAATTCACGACTCATGTTCGTAAAAGAAAATGACGTGATGTCGGCTGACTATTCGGACGTGTATTATAATCCACTGGTGCAGAAATGGGTACTAATTTTACCAGGGGACGAGCAGAGGAGCACTGAGATTAGTCATTACGCCACAGATAAATACATTCCTCTCATTTGTAAATAGAACTGACCAAGTCTTGGTATCATCTAGCGGTCACTCGTGACCCTCGGATCACCAGGAAAACGGGTAAAAATAGAGAGTTGTTGACGTGACATTGTGGAATTACCCTCTTGCTGATTGTATTTTTTTAATTAC
The DNA here is from genome assembly GCF_001412515.2 of Diachasma alloeum. Lineage (NCBI taxonomy): Eukaryota > Metazoa > Arthropoda > Insecta > Hymenoptera > Braconidae > Diachasma > Diachasma alloeum. The sequence goes on along the minus strand of NW_021680342.1, from coordinate 4,176,651 downwards.
TACTTGAAGACACGTCAGCGCGGTTGAAAATGAGTCTCTCAGCGATAATCAGTGTCGAAACAGAAGGAATGCCGTGGGCACTTCATTATTAACCTCATCACTATCCCACTTTTACTTGTTTCACGTCTCTTTACTCATGAGGAGATTCTACACGAGGCGTTTCGGTTATCTGTATTCCCCAATCTTCGAAATTGAATTAACGGCTCAATTTATTTCCAATCAAATTAATTGAAATAGTATTTTATCATCGGACAGCATTTCTTTGAAACTCATCAATTCTTCTCGATCTCCTGACCGCGAAATTTTAATTGAAATTGATTGTTAAAATCTATTAATTCTAGAGTGATCCAAGTTTTGGTAGAATTTTGGTCCAAATTTCTGAAGAGAAATTTTCAATAAAAGTTCTTTTCCGTGTGATCTACGAAACGATGAAGATGAACGAATATAATTCATTTATAAGACGTTAAAAAAAGGCGAAAAAAAGGTGTTTTCATATGAAATTTGAGAATTCTTCCTCCAGCTAGGGATAAATTCTGTCAAATGGTGGAGAAAGTGGGCGTTTTCCTCCCTCTGTTACATACCTTATCTCTATTCCTAATCTTTGAAATTGAATTAACAGCTCCATTTACTTCCAATATAAATTAATTGAAATATGGTTTTATCAACGTGGAACAATTCTTTGAAAATTTTTTATCAATTCTTTTTGATTAATTGTTCGCATCAACAAGTCTGCATAGACCGATATTTCGATCAAAATTTATTGCTAAATTCTATCAATGCTAGAATAATTGAATTTTTATCATTTTCATTACAATCGTCGTTCCCTCACAAAACGTTGGAGATGGAAGAATATTTCTAATACATTTTTCTAATCGTGAGATGAGAAAAAAATAGCAAAAAGAATTTTATTTGTATGAAATTCGAGAATTTTTGTTCGATAAATCCTATCAAATGAAGGAGAAAGTGTGGTCTCTTCCTCTTTCACACGAGTCATCACTAATCCCTAATCTTCGAAATTGAATTAACAGCTCATTTACTCCCAACAAGAATAAATCAAAAAACGGCTTGATCAACATAAAAAACTTGTTCCAAAACTACAAATTCTTCTCGAATGATTCTTGTTGCATCAACAAGAATGCTTTACACGAATTGTTCAATCCATGAATACTTTTGGGAGAACTACGGATAAATCTTGTAGAATGGAAGACACAAGGTGTGGGCTCTCACTCTTCTACACCGCTTATCTACATTCCCAAATCTTCTAAATTGAATGGACATAAACTACTCAAATCACTTCACATAAAAAAAGGATAAAATATAATTATACGGATATGAAAGACATTTTTCTCCTGCTTTACCCCCAATAAAAAATGTATATCTCACATCATAAAACAGAGAAAAATAGTTCAAAATTCTCTTTACCCAAAATTTTTAAAATTTCTCTCCACTTTTTCGAGAATTCTCATAAAACCCATTGATGCATCTTCGTTCAGGCAAAATGATGAAAAGAGAGATGATAAAAAAACCGGAATTCTGATGTTAGTTTCCATGGAAGTATCGTGTTTCGCCCAGGGCGGTCGTTTCTGCCGTGTGGGCGATGCCAGGTATGCCAATTAATTTCTTTTTTCCTCTGTCTTTCCACTTTTCCCCCGGGAAATTCTCCAAGAGTGTTTACCACACGTCCCTCGTAGAACACCGAAGCACACGAATAAATGGACATTAGAAATGAAATAAAAAAGTCACGAAAGAAAAAAAAATGTGAAACGCATGGAGGAGCGTTTTCAAGAGTCTTTCTCATGCGGGTAATACGTGTGACGGCCTATGCCTAGACCAATAAACGCTCAATTGGTTTAGCTCAATTACAAACCGTCACAACTAGGTATACACACATGCAATATTTTTATCATGACGCAACTGTTCTGGAGCGCGGTGAGACACGTTGTTATTTAACGTTTTGGCATGCGTGGCTCATTCGGCCTGATAAATTTATGTACCTGTATTAAATGAGAGTGATAAGCCAACGGAATATTCTACCGTGATCTAGATATTTTTCTCCCTTTCCTTTCCATCAAAAATCATCAGGCGTATTTTCCCTCGATTCGCTGTTGATTGAAATACTGCAGAATTTTTTGTCATCTCGTCTATGATTGAATTATTATAATGATGATATCTAATTGCGTGAAAAAATTCCGACCCAATTACATAATTTTTTTCAATTATTCTTCAGCATTCCGATAGCGTTTGGTCACAGATATTTTTATTCAAAGTGACGATAAATCGTTGGACTTTCTCTCAATAGTGATAATTAAATCGTTCGTAATAGCCAACTACTCTAGAATCAAACGTCCCCGATGACATTAATTGAAGAATGATTCACGCATGGTAAAAAAAATACAAGAGACAGTCGGGTGTCATCTTCCATTTCTCACATCATTCCACCCATTATTCGACCTCCTTTATCATTCCCACTCTATAAAGCACGATTCGACAACAAAAAGCCTGCCGTAATTTACACGCACCCTTAATCATTGAGCTGGCAAATTATACCTATGAGGAACAGTTCGGGGGGCACCCGAAAAATTCAGGGGAGGATAATTCACACGTCGTCACGCCTCATCGAGTTACGTAGCCAAAAGGGGGAGGGACGAATTACTACAATCAACTGATACGTAGGAGGGTTCAATAACATTACATTCATGATGGAAAGTTGTAAATTGAGCAACAGGTGGTAATAATTTTAAGTGGGGAATTGAACGCCACGGAATAATTTCCTGAAACAACACCTTTTTAACTGCCAAGAGACTGTTTCATGCGCACGGAGCGACAGAGAGAGAAAATTTGGTTCAGAAGTGGAAGAGAAAATGACTTTTTGATAACTTTTCGTTTGATAAAATTTACTGTTGGAATAAATTGGGAATTATAGAGCAGACCAGGCTGTTTTTAGTCCATTTCGAGTGAAAATTCGTTGCTCCTTTGAGAGCACTGCCTATTGAATTATCAGATGAGAAGAATTATTACTGAATTCAGCGAAATTGTTCTAATGCGGCAAAGCCCACTGAAGCAAAATTGAGTAATGAAGATTTATGACCAGAATCGCGGTATTATTTAACTTCATTCTGAAAAATTGCGGTGAGACACACGATGTTAATTCCGCAGAAGTTGAACGACAAGAAATGTTAAGAACAATTTTTAATGTCAGGCCAGAGAATTTGGTCCAGAATTTGGAGGAGCAATTGTTCATTCAGCTCGGAAATATTTCCAAAAAGTAAATCCCATCATATTCAGAGAGTTCAAACCCTCGCGATCCCATACACCTTTCGATCATTCAATGATGGGAATAAAGAACTTACGTGTTTCGATGCCTTATAATACCAATGAGAACTTTTCACATGCAGAGTGCGGTGAGCCGAGGATTATGCGATGGTTTCAACAGGTGGACTTCATCTGATTTAGAGCGACGAAGCACCCGCCATACCATGGATCCTTCCATTAACCAAGAATGGCAAAGGCACACGGTGAGAAATATTCAATAAAAATTACGTATCTTTCCCGTAATTCCGGAGCGAAATGTATTTGTAGGAAATTTTACGGAGCTGTCGCGGAATTTTTTCAGAGCGTTCCGTAAGTTTATCTGAACCTCCTGTGAAAAATTACGATACCGTCACTTAAATTTTCTGAGTCGATTCCGTAACCGGTGAGCGAATTGTGAGTTCGAGAGATACAAACGACTTCGTTTGATAGCAACTGGAGAAGAAAACTAGTCACTTCGGGCCTGACTTTAGAAGCACTTATCTTTCCGGTGAAAAAAATTTTCAAGAAATTTCTTCTTTCATTCATTCATGAATGTAAAATAGAACGATAACGATTCATGAATGGGATTGCGGCACTTGTCAGTGGAAAAAACTAAAAGTACTATGGACGAGCTCGTCGTCGGGCTTTTAACTTCATGCCCGACAGGGATTGTTTGTGAACTCAGACAAACTCCCTCAATTTGGAAAAATTGACGGCTCAAGTAAAACCAAATTCTACCGAGTTCCGAGTTCTTCATTCATCCGTTCTCCAACGTAAAATTGAACAATACAGGCTGATGAATGGGGTTGCGCCACTTTTCCACTTTTTTTCCGCAAATTTTAGTGGAAAACATGACCTGAATGCCAAGAAAGAGCTTATTGTCCGGATTTAAATGCCCACCGGGTTTTTTTTTTGAAGATCCAGGCGCCCAGCGGAGCTTGTAACCATTGCCGGGTTGCTAGAATATAGTTCTAAAATTTCTCGAATAACCGGAGAAGACCAGCGGCCAGTTGCAATGGCTCTGCGCCTTGTTCTCATCCAGCCTGACCATCTGTCCTTCTGCGCTTGTTCTGAGCGGCGGTGGCACGCGGTTTTCTTCAGTGTATACCTGGCCATACACCCGCTTCCACCTGGTCTCCTCCCTGTATACTTGTATGCCATCCATTACTTTCGTTTATCTTATTTTCACCCCGGCATTCATGGACCAGCTACTGACTACAATCGAGTCCCTCTGAGATTTCTCTTTCTCTCTCTTTCTCTCTCTCTCTCTCTCATTCGTGCCGAGACGAAATGCACGCGTGTTCGGTTAAATGGGCTTTTACTCTCGTTCTACAACCGATCGTTGAGATTCTTGTGTTTCTTTTGGGGAATGTTTGAGGTGAAGATACATTGAAGAAAGTGGGGAATTTTAAGGTTCTGGTTTTGCACGAATTGTTGATGAAGTATTGACGGTTTTATGTGTCCGAGGAGGAATGAACGTCTTGCAGCTATTTCCTGTTTGTTTTTTTTAATCCTCGAGACTCGCAACACATAACGGTTTAAATTCGATAAATGATTTCGATTTGAATTTTAGAAACGCGTGATTCCCTTTGCGAAGTCTACTACTATATGATGAGATAAAAATGATTAAATGATTAATTGACAAGAATATAGGGGAGGCTGGGGTAAAACAGACACTTTTGACTTTTTTTTTTTAATGTTAATGAGGGGTTGAAGTATTGATAAAATTTAATATATTTTTTTCAATACAAAGAACAACTCTTTCCCCTTGCGACGAGTCTAAACTGAGCTCAATTGATAAATTTGTTTCTGAGTTATCAATAATTTTAAAAAAGTCTAAAATGTCCATTTTACCCCAGCCTCCCCTATAACATCAAACGAACACATCATTGTACAGAATATACTAGAGAATAAGCTTATCATTTCTATATTCTGCTGTACCCCTCATATGGGATCTCTGAATCCCGTGAAATAAACTATATTAAAAAATAAAAAATGAATAATTTCAATTCAATTGAAAATGGCAACAAAATTCAATTTAATTTTGCTCCTTAAGGCACGTTCAACTCACGTCTTCATCTTTTATTCTCTATGATTTTCAAAATCTTGATCTAGGGTAAGCTAGCCACTAGGTGGACACTGGCCTATAGATGGACGAGCTACTTTTGGATAGGAAATTACGTAAAAAAATACTGAAATGTGAATTGTTGCTTTGAATTTTCACTAACTGTTGTTATTCTTAACCCCCGAGTGACGATTTTTTTTCGATCAATTTTTTTTTTCAATTGCTAAAAAACAAACGTCCATCTACTGGGCGGTTTTCTTAGGTGTCCATCTACTGGGCAGTTTACCCTACCTCAATTCTCAAGATGCATTATGACGTCCCTCGAGTTGAGTTGAAGAGGCTTTCACTCCTGTTTTACAAATAATCGTTGGAATTCTTGTTTCCCGGGAGAATATGTGAAATGGAAATATGTCGAGGACATTTGGCAATTTTAAAATTGAAACGAGTATAAGGACTACCGTGAATATTCTCCTGAATACCATGTGTATTTTTATTCCATTGCAAAAATCTTATCCAGTTACTTAATATTCAAGATAAATGATAAATTTCATGGACGACTCTATGTTTAATTCAATCGAAGGTCAACACATTCGAAATTCAAATGAGACGATCAACGAAACTCTCAAAAAGTCGAGTAAACCAGTCAAATCCCTCAAAATGGCCAAATATTTATCCCCGAATTAAATGACTCGAGGGTCGTCCCCTGCAGTTTCCGACCAATTCCAAAAATATCTAGTGTGACAACAAAAATCCACCCACGCACTGTGACATCACCGATCTGCATATTCATGTCCCCGCGAGACGATGATTTCGAAAAATACAAAAATAATTTATTTACTCATTGACTGAGTCACTGTGTCAATAAAGAGGGAAGACATGTACACATGCCCCCAAAGTGAGAAATTGTGGTTCATTGATGTTCATTAGGATGCCTTGATGGTGAATGATTTCCCTACACTTCATTCGTCATTCCTCCTCAATTAACTCAGAGCACAGTAATTTATTTTCCCACCTCAGACTATCCGGCAAGTTAATTTCACCCGCACCGCCCATTTCGTACAACACCCCAAGTCTCACGATAATAATCACACTACGAAAATATCCACACACAACGTTGAGTTATTGGTAATCGGATAAGATACTCCATGAAATTCATGAAACGTAATGCTGGAGGAGGACGCTGGAGTTTAATTACTCCGATATGAGCGAGGGTTGTGCGTGGGTCATTGACTCCAGCCGAAGTACCCCTGAGCCCTCGAATCAACATCTCAATCATAACCATTTACTCAGCAGTAGTGTTCATTGAATTAAAATCCACGATTCCTATCAATGTTACTCAATGCTTCGGTTTCACTTGCACTCCGAGAATTGTACTCATGTCATTGGGTTCATGAGATCGATGGGCCAACAGTGATAGTGATAAGCCATGAATTTACTATTTTTATCAATGAAAAACTGGGGGAAAAAATTCTTGACCCTTGAACGAGTTGATAATTTGTACTTTACACCGGAAATTTCTTCAAAATTATTCATTACCCTCTGTCTGACAATCTGAATTGTCAACAAAAACATTTGGTTCCCAGAAAATTATAAGCATAAATTGATTGAAATTACTTACCATGAGCGGTGAAAAGTAGCGCCAAAATAGCGGCAATCCCGAGGGTCTGCATGTTGTTAATTTATCTTGAGATGTATTTCACCGTAAAAAAAATTCCGAGAGAGCTCCAAAATAAAAACTATAATCCGTAGCACCTGCACCACTTTTCTGTCAAATTATCAGAGACCACCACGGTCGTTGTTCGGTGACCATCAAAGGCACAAGAACGAGGGGCCTAGGGGAGAAACGGGGAAAGAGAGAGAGAGATTGGGCCAAAAAACTCTTCGGGGATAATCCACGGACGGTTATGCGATCGGACTGTGCCACCGATTTGAGGTGGGACTAAATACAAACTGAGAGGAGCGAACTGTATATCCCCGTGAAAATGAAGGAATCGCGCGCTCTCGTCGCGCCTCCCCTCTACTGGGAACTTTTAGACATGCGCGAAGACTTGCGCGCAGCCGGTGCAACTCGGAATTGAAATAAATTTTTGAACTCAACAAATTTTTTTGCGTCTCGAGAATGATGCAAGCGATCCTACTAATTTCACTCTAAAATGCAATTAATTGTTTAAAATTCGATTAATTATTTAAAAAGCCGTATAGTGATACTTTCTGAACGGCAGATTGAGATTTTTTGTAATGAAAATAATGAAAAGGTTGAAAATGAATGGGTTTATGTGACGCAATATGTTTCAATATGAGAGAAATGATCATTTCAACGACAATTGAAATGGAAATTTGAAATACGATTGAGAATTGACATCCGTTGGTAAAACCATTACCATTCTTTCCGTATTTCGATTCAAAGAAAGGATACTACCTTACCAACAAACATGTAGCGCGGTAAATAACACAAAAGGAAAATATTGTTTGATATTCTTCCTTCTCCCTCAGAGAAGACCGCGAAATCACAGGTGAATCGCCGTGAGCCAACGAGACCCACCAGAAAGGGCCAGTAGACTCACTCATTGCAAAACACCTCCAGCCCCACACAGTACAGTTCTTCCTTCGTCAGTATTCTCAAAAAAAATCCAAGTGCCCCCTCGACTCCAGAAATAACAAAACAAATGATAGAAAAAATTATTGCAATAACCCCGGAAACGAGAAGATCGTAAAAAGATCTACTGTATCGGCGCCCCATTGTTTATGTCGTGATAGCCATGTGTGATTCACGTCAAAAGCAATCAGGTTCCTCAGATTTCCTAAAAAAATCTTATATTGGTAGTATAACAATTAAATGGGGTCCACAAACACATGAAATTCAAGATCTCTACGATTACATGACAGTTAGGGACCTCAAGCAGAAAATATACGTTAAAATTGGCATTCGCCCACATCGACAGAAGCTGCTTAACCTCTGCAAAGGTGAATTCTGCAAACAATGAATAAATCCTGACAAAAATAAATTTTGACCCTTTTGTTAATCTTTTCCCCTTCTATTTTCCGGAGTTCTGAGTTCTGCTTTTATAATTTTTGTATTTTTAACTATTCGTCATTGAAAATAGGGACGAGTGTTGTAAAATGGCCACTCGACCTTCAGAACATTTGATTTAAAACTTTTCAGACATCAAGACTTTTGACATTAAGAAAACTTAATGTTGACGACTCATTAAATTCTTGCGAAATGGGACAATTTTTTTTCCTGTATCGAAGCTATAATTCTTCCCCTTTATGAAGGCCTTAGTCTGATCTCCATTGACTCATTTATTTCTGAGATTTAAACATTGGAAGGAAAGTCAACTGTTCATTTCCCCCACTCTTCCCTAATTTCCTCTCTCCCAATCTTCATTACTCCGTTCGAAATTAAAAAATGACTTTCCACTCACCCAGGAAAATTACCAGTTGATAATCAAAGGCTAGGCGAGCTAAAACTCAGGCCAGGCTTCAAACTGATAGTAATGGGTTCCAGAGAGGAAGACATCATGAACCCTATCTACAGCCTCAACAGCAGTCCAAAAGTCCTAGAGACTTGTCCACAGGTTTCTCAAAAGAGCAGCCCTTCGAGAACGCCGATTTTTGAGTACAATGCAGTGCCCCCAGACAGGAAAGAGCTGAGGGGCATTGGAAATCCAGTGGACTACGAGATTTACCTCACCAAGGTTCAACAGAAGATCAGGAATGGGAAGGTGAGGCAGTTGCGGCCGATGGACACCAACAAGAAGCTTTTAGTCATTGGGTTAAACGATGGATTACCCAGCATGAAGCAGAATCGACAGGGCATGCAGGATTTCCTGATTCAGGCGTCTCAGTACTATAACATCGCCATATGGGCCACCACAACCTCGAGGTTACTCATACGAGCCACGACGGGTTTGGCTTACAATCCGGCCCTCAATATCTGTCTTTATCTGGATCAGCACTCGATGATTTCGCTCTTTGAGCCCAATTATGGGATCATCAGCATCAAACCTCTGGACGTAATTTGGATGAGCTACACCAACTGGTCCGAGAAAAACACCATTATGATCGAGGACAAGTGGCTCAATGTCTTCATCAATGAGAAGTCTGCTTTGGTCATCACAAGGAGAAGTGGTGTAGACTCACCAGCCTCCTCGACTGTTGATAATGACTTGCTGCTGGTGAGGTTGGGGGAGTATCTCAAGATTATTTCTGAGCTCAGTGACTTCAGGACACTCAATCATACAAACTGGCTTGAATATAAGAATAAGGAGAGTCGCAGGAGGTTTATTGAGAAGATAGGACCACTGCCTGATGAGAGGGAAATTGTTAGATTTTTAAATGGTAAATTTTTGCTTCAATACTCTTTATCCACTGGTGAATATCCATTTCAGCATTTTTTTTTGCTGAGGCCTTTTTCAATATTTGTAGTTTGAAATCAGAGATTGACATGATTTTATTATGTGAATTTTTAACGGCTGATAATTGGAAAATTAAAGTTTTTTGGAGGTTCACACTTTAGTTTCTAAATAATTTCAGATCACATTTCCATTCTGTTTTTATCAAATATTCAAAGTGCAAATATTCTTTATTATTACGATTTTAACTATTCAGGTTTTTCGTTATTATTCTGCATCATTCTGCAGTGAAAAAATTCCTTACAGTACGAGAATAATAATTTGCCGTTTGAAACTAATAACTTCCTAAATTTTACAGAAGGCCAAAGACTTGAAAAAAACAACTCCAATTCCGAAAACGAGTTGGCCATTTCGGCCACCACAAAACGTGTGAAACTGGACATTTATGATAGTTTTTACGATAAAATTGAGAGAAAGTGCGAGGAGTACATTATCAAGGAATTGAGTCCTCTGAATTCACAGAAGAAGTTGTTGGTCCTGGACATGGATTACACTTTATTCAATCCTGACTTTAGATTAGCACGTCCTTACCTCCACGTGTTCCTGGCCAAAGTGTACAAGCATTACAACATTGTCATCTGGACAGGATCCAACTGGAATTCAACCCACACAGCCCTAGTTGATCTCAATATTTTTATAACGAGCATCTACAAAATTGCTTTTTATCTCGATAAGCAAGCGATGATTCCAGTGGAAACTCCACAGATTATTGGACCCATTAATGTCAAACCTCTCGGCTTCATCTGGAAGAAGTATGCGAACTATTCAGCCAAGAATACAATCATCATTGATGATGAGAGGAGAAATTTCCTCATGAATCCACAGTCAGGCTTGGAGATCAGGCCTTTTAGATATAATGAGGACACCTACACAGCTGATGCAGAGCTGAAGTTTCTCACTGAGTACCTGGAGCTTATCGCTGAAGTTGAGGACTTTCGAGCTCTCAATCATCGAGAATGGAGGAATTACAAGGCTTTCCATGGTAAAGGGGACATGAAGAAAAGCTAGACACCGATATTCGTAGGGCACCTGTTTTTTAAGCACATTAACGACGGAGAGGCAGTCTCCAGACTGAATTTCTACCTCGAATCTACCTCACTGTTTTTTAATTAAGGGTAGTTCATGTAGAGACGACTGAAACGTTTTTTTTTTAAGTTTCTGGGGCCATATAAATGAATGGATATTTTTTTATGTGTAATATTTGATTAATATTGCGAGTCGTGAGAAAATTATCGCCGAGTATTTCTGAATTAGTGGGAATAGAAGTAGTGAATTTCTTTGTAACAAAAATCATTGCAGTTTTGTATAATTCCCTGCTCTTTTCTTCTTATATGTACATATTTTTATTTTCATTGAGTTGTTGCAGGGAATTTTGTATTGATGAAATTGTGAATCGCAAAAATGGAGTGGAAAATATTGAATACGTAAGGGCGACTTTTCTGACTTTTTTTATAATTCTAATTACTCAGAAACAGATTTATCAGTTTATCTCAGTGCATGCTCGTCACAAAAGAGAAGAATTGTACCTTCCATGGAAAAATTGATGATTAGTTAGATAATTATCAGAAGAAATAAATTGAATGAGTCATTAACATTTTGAAGAACGTCAAAGTATTCATTGTACCCCACTCGCTCGTTTGTTTCATTTGGAAGAATTGAATCAAGATGGTAAAGTCAAGTGAAAAACGTCTGCATTGTTACGTCACAATATCTCATACAGGTTTATTCATTAATTGTTTATAATTCAGCAAATCAAATAGAAAACCTGGCGAAAAGTTTCCGTTCACTCATTGCTGCCAAATTTGTCAATCTCTTCGATTAAAAAATTATCTTTTATAAACAAATGTTATAAATTATTTGAACTTCCAGAAAACTTTGAATATAACACTTTAATTACAATTCTAAAAAATCAATTCCGAAGGAAAAATCGATAGTTTTTAAATTCTCTATTAAAACGTTGTAATTTCCGGAAATGAGAATTTTTCAATCATTTTATGAATCTTTCTCAAAAACAGACTTCCTCATTTTTCCATATTTTTCCAATGGTTTTTAATGTTTCAGAGAATGAAATCGAGATTTATCCCTTCGAAAATTGAATGATAAAATCATTGCTCAACTAAAAACATTGGAGAACATTTTATTTAAAAAAAATTCAAAGTTCACGGATATCCAAATTATTATGCCTCCAAACATTCAAATTATCCGCCATGAGCCATCTGCCACCTACAGCCGACCCCCACAACTTCCCTCTCAACCCTTGCCCCCCATTGGTCGAGAGTGGCCAATGAAATTCTCGCTGGTCAATTTTTTTTGATGAATTTTAGAACGCAATGGGACAAAGGACGCCCGAATCTACGCAAGCAAGCGACGCCATGTTCATTTGTCAACGGACTCTACAACGCATCGGGCAGTTCTTTAAATGTTACATTACGAGCGATTTAAATTTAAAAAAACCAAAGTGATTATTAACAATCGAATTGTACAGTTTAATGGAATAAAGTAACAATGTCGTCGACAGAATTGAAAAAGAGAAAACGGGAGGAATATGAGATGCAATTATTCGGCTTTCACTCGAGAATAGTTTACGATACTTGTAAGACGCCGAGAAACTTATCTGATTTCATTCCACCCATATTTTCCCCCGATTTTTTTTACCCTTCCAGATTTATCTCGCTGTTTGGATTTTTTTGTTTTCAGATTGTGGTTTTTTTTATTTTTGTTTTGATTGTTGGACGCGTGAGCTCTAGTGTCATGTGTAATTAGAATCATGACTAGAGTCACACTCGTCCAATGATTGGAATTATTTTCTTCATTTGTTGTTTGTTAATTTTATATGATTTTTATTCAATTATTCAATAAATTATTTTCCTTTCCCTCTCCTGCTGCAATTCCTGAAATTATTCCCAAGAAAAAATGTTTTTTTTTTACATCCGGATGATTTGTCAATGACCGCTCATCTGGAACCTCTCAATTTACAGTATTGTCCCTGATTCAAGATGAGATCGAATCAAAATGTCAACAACTCACAGAAACAATCAGAGAAAAATATAAACCTGATGAGGAGGGCCTGAAGATGCTACTGAGGGATGGGAAAAAATTGAAAAAGTGTTATTATCGTGCAACTAGAACTCATTTGCCAGCGCTCGAGGTTACTAACTTTTGACCCAACTGATTGACAACATTTTTCACTCTCGTTTCCTTACATAACGCGCAATCGATACAATAATCATGGGTTACACTCACATTGTTTTGTTGCAGAATTGCGTGAGTAGAATTATTTGTGTGCCTTCACACGTTCTGCTGGATGAGGATAAAGTGCAGGCTGTGCAATACAGTGATAAGGAGTCCAGGGAGAAGCAGGAGAAGCTGGAAAAATTGCAAAGAAGATTGAAAAAGGTGAATTCAAGCATTAAAAACCAATGGGAAAACTCATTATCAAAATTTCTTTCCCAAGAACTCCATAATTTTTCCAATTATTTATCATCAGATGATAAAGTTTTTAATAAAAAATATATTTATGGATGAATTTCACGGTCAAAAAATAAAATAAAATAATTAAAGTCCTGTAAATTAGTCACCAATTTTGAAAATGAAAATCCAATTCAGTGTATGTAGGGGAGAATGCTAAAAAAATGTTTTTTGTATAGAATTCATTTTTCTGTCAGAAATCTTGACATTTTCTTGGAAAACTACGTGATCTTTAGATTAAAGCAAAATTCTCTAATTCTTCAATTTTTGAAATATTGTTAAACATCAAATTATCTCAATAACAAGTGATTCCAGGAAAAAATATCAAAAGGCAATTTTTATTTAAAATTTAGTTCTTTATAATAAAGATCTGACATTTCGTCGTAAAACAACTCGTATCGTGACAAAAAATTCTGTTTATCACGACAAACAAGAGATACTTTGAATCAGTGTTTCATTTATAATTGAATAGTTGACGAATTTCTAGGTGAATCTTCCAAATTTTTGCACTAAATGAAAGCAAAATAAAACTACATAATTTTGCAGGGAGTAATGATCTCATTTTATGAAAAAAATTCATTTTAATGGTTTGTTAATTCATTGAGAAACTGAGCAACCGCTGAGTCAAAAGTAACAAAAGTATTAAAATTGCCGAATAATTTTATTTCAGGCTGTAATATTCAATGCAGCCCTCAAAGACGAGCTGGAAGTGGCTACTGACCTTGAAAACAAAATAGAAGACGCAAATATGCTGTGCAAAATCATCGAGGAGGCCTCCAAAGTACCAGACGTCAGTAGAACATTAATAAAACTAATTGAGAATTACCAGGACCTAGAGAGACAGCTCAGGAGTATGCGACACCCACCTCGTACCCACGAAGAACGCGAGTACCACGATCCCCTCGAAGAACTCGATATCGACACTCTTCCATAGACTAAACCCAAAACAAGAATAACGGAAAAAATATATAAACAACTGTAAATTTGTAAATAGCCAATGAAGTATCTAAGAATATAGTATTTCAGTAGCGAAGTGGTAAAACAGTACAAGTGAATTTTGACTATTGGCCAGTTTTTAATGAATATCTCGGAATCGAAGGGAGCTGGCAAAATTTTTGTTATAACCTTTCTTGTAGAGCCGATTGAGAGCTACAATAAAGGTAATCACGAAAATTTCTCTATCTGCCTTAGATTTGGAAATATTCCTCAAAAACTCAACTGGGAGATGAGTCGACTTGAACCGTTTTACACGTTGCTACTGATTTGAACGTCTTTCTAAACTCAACGCATAATGTGAAACTTTTTAGATTGCCTTTTCAATAAAACTCTCTCGAATATTTTGTGTTACAATGTGTGCCAAAATACTCGGAAATTGTTGACAAACTTGTAGGGTCTTTTGTCTTCGTGTTTACTTTTTCGTTAAAATGTAGCAAAAATGTTTCGCCTCTATTATTTTCTGAGAAATCATGGGGTCGACGGGGGCTCTGATTGGACGAGACGGGCGGCAACCCAATGGGGGATTCCTGGGATTTGAAATCGAAGAGAAGCATCGACATCGAGTTTACTTCAACTTCAGTCGGATGCTTATCCCGTGGAGAATAACATCGGAGTGCTTCACATTATTTTACCATTCGATTCTTCTCAACTTTTCAAAATCCTCGGACCTGTGTGAAACCACAATTGTCTTCAACAATCTCAAATCATCACGCAACCCCCATAAATAGAAAAAAAATTAAATCAACGTTATTGAAATTGAAATTTTTTAGTCCTCACAATCAGTGAATGTTGATTTTTTTGTGAAGATAATTAAAGTCTTCGGGAGGTCGACGCAACTTTTCAAAAGACGAAAAAGCAATTTCGAAGTGAAGTTTTTGAAATTACGAGAATGAATAAACGAGTTGTGGAAGAGTCTCTGGACGAAGAATGTCGAGTGACGGCTCGTCTCCTCGATCTGATGAACCAAACGCACTATGAGCTCATCCAGGAGAATGGCCAGCGTCGTCTGACAGCCCCGGAGTTGACATCAGACCTCAGGAGTACGATCAAGGGTGGAGAGGTGTTCGTGGGTCGTCTTCCGAGGGATTGCTATGAGGACGAGATAATGCCGGTGCTCGATCGTGCCGGGAGACTCCTGGAGCTTCGGCTGATGCTCGACTTCTCGGGGACGACGAGGGGCTACGCTTTCGCCCTCTTCGAGAACTCGAGGGTTGCTCGGAGGGCCTGCGAGCTGCTGGACGGCCACGAGATTCGGCCGGGGCACAGGATCGGCGTTGTGAAGTCCATCGACAACTGTCGGCTCTTCTTCGGGGGGGTGCCCAAGGACAAGACGAAGGCGGAGTTCGCTGAGGAGCTCGGCAAGTTCCTGGAGGGAATCTCGGATATTTATCTGTACCCGAATGCTCAGGATCGCACGCAGAATCGGGGCTTCATCTTTGTGGAGTTCAAGGATCACAGGTCTGCTGCTATGGCCAGGCGTCAGCTCATTCCTGGGAGGGTCACTCTCTGGGATCACGAGGTCGCTGTTGATTGGGCTGATCCGGAACCTGGGGATCCTGTTGATGAGGACGTCATGGAGACGGTAAGGGATAAAATTTAGAGATGTTCTTTGTGCAATATTTTTTTGTTGAACAGAAATCATAGATCCGCATCGATCATTACTTTTAGTAATATTAGGAGAAGTTGCACCTTATAGGAATTTAGATTTAGGGGTGGTCGGGGTAAAACGGACACTTTTGACTTTTTTTCAAAGGTTAATGAGGGGTTGAAATGTTGATGAAATTTAATATTTTTTTTTTCAATACAAAGAACAATGCTTTCCCTTTGTGACGAGCCTAAACTGAGCTCAATTGATAAATTTGTTTCCGAGTTATGAATAATTTTAAAAAAGTCTACAGTGTCCGTTTTACCCCACCACTATTGATCGTAATTGAAATTTGAAAATTAACGTAGGGGAGGTTGGGGTAAAACGGACACTTTTGACTTTTTTTCAAATGTTAATGAGGGGTTGAAATGTTGATGAAATTTAATAATTTTTTTTTAATACAAAGAACAACTCTTTCCCTTTGTGACGAGCTTAAACTGAGCTCAATTGATCAATTTGTTTCCGAATTATGAATAATTAAAAAACAGTCTAAAGTATCCGCTTTACCCCACTCTCCCCTAATAATTAGTCATTTTAATTTCGCAATTATTGGTTTATGAAAGCATTCGAATTTGAATGTTTAAGTTGATGGTTGATGAAATAATTCGGAATTTAAAAATTTAAATTGATGGCTATTTTTAACAAACAAAAAATTAGGCAGTAATATTGGCAATTGACTTATTCCAAATTTAACTGTAATTCAAAAATTCGATTGTGCCGATGTCTGACAGACATGAAGTGGCTTTTATTTCGTGAATATTTTGCGAATGAAGAGGTAGAGAAGTTCGTTGGGATATTATTTGTAGGAAATTTTTATGAAATCCAAAAAAGATGTAATACTTTCTTCGAAACCGACTTGTTCCGAAGATATTTGTAGAAAAGTCTGTGTACATGATTTTACTACAGGATTTTTATTGCAGCGATTTCAGTTGTATTTATATCTCGTTTCTTGGTATGTAAATTTCTATGTAAATGTCTGGAGAAATTCATGAGAAGATGTTTTCTCAGAAAACTTCGTGGAATAAAGAAATTTTCTCTCCATATTTTCCTCGAACTTCAATAGCTTCGAAAATATTTGTAGACTAATCGATA
This sequence comes from Diachasma alloeum, assembly GCF_001412515.2. Lineage (NCBI taxonomy): Eukaryota > Metazoa > Arthropoda > Insecta > Hymenoptera > Braconidae > Diachasma > Diachasma alloeum. The sequence continues at coordinate 4,159,679 of NW_021680342.1, read as the reverse complement.
GAAAAAATTGTAACTTGTCGTATTTTCGTTTCCGATTATTATTATGATTATTTATTAATCCCTTTGTTCACAGGTAACTGCGCTCTTCGTTCGCAATCTGCCACTCGAGACTGCCCACCACAAGATCCGAGACATTTTCCAGAAAACAACTGGAATTCCAATATTGAAATTCAAGAAGATCAATCACTTCGCTTTCATTCACTACGAGACTCGTGAATTGGCTCAGAAGGTTCTTGAGATCATGAGTAGTAAGTAATTCTACATCCTCCAGATAACAAAATAAATTTCCATAATTTTTGGTAATTCTGCATTTATTCTCTAATCGAAAAATTTTAAAACTTAAAAAAATGAGAAAATATTCATCAAATCTAATTAAGTTTCCAGAAAAAGTAGTCTTTTGAATTTTCGCCTTAAAATGTCACATTATCAAAATGATTTCATATTTATCAAAACAGAGAAAACTGACTTTTTCAAAAGATTAATTCCTCTCATATAAATTCATCCATCAATTTCCTGTGATTCCACAGAACCTGGTGGCATTGCTGCACAGAACGAGTGGGAAATTCGCTGGGCGAAGCCAATCAGCTCATCAAAAATCCTCGAGAGACAGCGTTCGATCCACGAGGCAGTGCAAGCCTCCCTCAATCAGAATTTCAAGCCACCAGCCTACGTCCCACCAAAAAGCAGCAGCAAACGAGGAAAAAAGAAGACCAACAAGCAACAGGTGGAGACTCCCCCCTGCGAGATCAGACACACTTCCCAGGAAGTCGACAACACTTTTCCCACTATTGAGAGCCCACGATCTGTTCCCGGATTGTCTCCACCAGAACTCACAATTCCAAATCACAATTTGCTGGATTTCAAGAAACTCCTGGAGGATTTCGTGAGCAGAAACTTTGGGGCACACTGCCAGTTTCGGTGCATGCAGGTGTACACACCCCCTGGATATGTCTGCACGGTAAATAGACAATTTTCATCCTAAAAAAAATTTGAAGTCAATTCTGCAAAATTCGAAAACATTTGAAAAATATGAAAAATTTAAAAAGTGAAGAAATTAGTCCTCGAAAAGGAATCGTAAAGTAATTGATGGATTACATGTTTGAAGATCACTTTTTTTGTTAAGGCTCTATCTCTCATAGTTTCCGAAATAATCGCGAAAAACGAAAGTGCCAAAAAAAATTAATTTAATTCATCTTGTATAGGGTGTAGGAAGTGGAAAAACGCAATTCTGAGCCGTCCATCTGCCTATACGGAACCCAAATTTCCTCAGGAATCGAATGGAATAGGTTTTAAGGCTCTATCTCTCATAGTTTCCGAGATAATCGCGAAAAACGAAAGTGCCAAAAAAAATTAATTTAATTCATCTTGTATAAGGCCTAGGAAGTTGAAAAACGCAATTCTGAGCCAGATTCTGAAAAAGATTCTGACTCTGAAAAAGAGCCAATTCTGAGCCTGATAATTTATAAACAATTTTTTCCTTTACAAATAATTTCTTTCTCAGAATCTTAACAAATTTCTATATTCGTAATTTTATGACAAAAACATTTCTCAAAATTTGGTGAGTTTCCATTATTTGGTTATGCGAAGAGAATGTTCATTTATTTTATCTTTCATTTCCAATTACTGTATACTTTTTAAAATTTAATTGTCCCCTTCAATTCTAATTCAATTTTCTGCAGATTTTGGGAATAATTGCAAATTTGAACTTTTGAGCAGTGAAAATCTCCAATTCTTATTCCCATAAAGAATAATTATTTTATTTCAATTACAGGTTTTGATTGTTCATGAGGAGCACATCCTGTACGAGTTTCAAGGTGATGTGATGATCACCGAAGGCCTGGCGATTAATATAACAGCTCGAAATGCCTACTATCGACTCAGCAGTGACTTTGGAGAGTTGCCAGCCTACCCTATACCCGTTTATCCACCAACAGCCTATCAGCCGAGCAGGGCCCAGCCTTGCCACTAGCCTGTGATTCTCTTATTCGTACTGCTGAGGTTTTGATGATTTTTTAGTCTAATATTTTATACTTGTAATTTTTTGTACTTTTTTAAGTGGAGGTCGATTCCATTCGTTTTGAAGATTTTATTGGGCTGGATGTTGTCATTCTGCAGAGGCAGATGATTTGATATAGTGAATGTTGGAATGGGAGAGTAGATGAGATTAAATCATTGTTCAGAGTTTTGGAAGAGGAAGGAATATTTTGTATTGATTTAGCAAAACCGCAGGGGATGAATTCATAACGAGTTTACAGAATATTTTGCAAATATCTTGAGAAGAAGGTTGAGAGAATTTTAAATAAGGACTATTGGTTTAGAATTTTAAAGAGTAGACGAAAGAACTTTTGACACTCCTCTCTGAGACTAATAGTTGTCAAGATATTTGCATAATTGTCCAACTGAAATTTCCATGGTCATTTACCACTTCCATTTAATTGATAAGTTTGGGTCTATTTTATTCGTTTTGAAGATTTCATTGGGTTGGATGTTATCATTCTGCAGAGGCAGATGATTTGATATAGTGAATGTTGGAATGGGAGAGTAGATGAGGAGATTAAATCATTGTTCGGAGTTTTGGAAGAGGAAGGAATATTTTTGTATTGATGTAGCAAAACCGTGGACGATAAATTCATAACGAATTTACAGAATATTTTCCAAATATTTTGAGAAGAAAAAGGTTGAGAGAATTTTAATTAAAGACTATTTGTTTAGAATTTTAATAATTGTGAAGATATTTGCAAAATTACCCACCTGAAATTTCTAGAGTAATCCAACTCTTCCACTTGTTTGCTAATTTTATTCGTGTGATTGTACCAGTGACAATTTCAGACTGATTAATAGGTAATCACAGTCATTAGAATTATTTCTCCAATCATTAACATTCCTGAAAGAGTCTGAGAATGCTACTTTATTATTTAGAATGTACTTTATGCAGTAACTTTATAGATCAGTTGGTTTAAAGTCCAAAATAAGCCAGTATAATAGGATTTTAGAATAATATTCTGTACTGTTCCAACTAATTTCAAACGATTCAATCATTGTTCATTTTTTCCATCGTCTGAATATTCATTAGTAATTTAGAACAACAAACCTCATCAACACTATATTTAATTACTTCTTAAGACATTCAGACAAACTAATCATTGTTCATCGAGGAAAAAGGGTCTGAAGAAGAGAAAAAAATTAATAGAAAAATGCTCAATCAGTGAATACTCAAGGCATAAAAACAAAATCAGATTAAAATTGGCTTCACTAGCGTCACGAGGCACTGATAATAAATATTTATACATGTAAAATGAATCAAAAATACCTCAAACACGCCTGTGAACCTCACATATAATAAGAAATGTACTGTGGAGTGAATAATTACTATTTTTTACTGAAAATTCCATTGGTTTCATTCAAAACGCAATACTGACGTATTCCGCAATAAAAACATCCGCTATTTATAACAATGGCAATAGTAAATCAATCCAAAGTATACAAGGACCACCAGCTAAACTTCCACTCTCGTTTTTTCTTGGCATTCGTTAGTTGTGTGAGATGAAACCTCTCACGAATCCATTCGAATATTCTATTTCAGTCGTGTGCAATTACTCAGTCACTGGGACTTGTACAAAAATCGTTTGACCCCTGACATGATTAATTAAAACCAGCGCAGCATACATTTACAATTCAATGAATTAAACGAAAGAAGTGGAGCAGTCGATCTAGTTCTAGTTTAGTTATAAAAAAATGGAACTGGTATATCAGTGAATTTCCATTCATTCATTCATTGATTTTTTCTCCGTTTAAAATTCGAATTCCCACGTTAGCACTAATTAGTCCAACATTCAGAGCGATTTTCACCTATTGTTGACTATTTTTTCGTGGAACTGGTGCACTACATTGAATTCCTCCCAAAATCGAATTCAAAAATTCATTATTTTGGTGCATGCCAAGCTAAATTCAAGATATTTCACAGGACTATCACAAAACTTTTGCCTTTTTCAAACAATTCCGCATAAATCCTCAGTGAAAACCAGAAAATTCTTCCAAGCTTTGAGTTCGGAAACGCCTTGCGGAGTTTTTCTTTAATTTTTGTCAATTTTATTTTTCACAGAAATTTATTCCTTCATCGACTCGACAAATGAAATTCCATATTTCTTTAATAAAAACCGACTCAAGATTGAATACTTCTAGTGAATTATTTTCATTTTTTTCGTGAATAATTAACAGAAACTTGATTCTCCGAAGAATTTTGCATAAATATTCAACCGAAACCCAAAAATTGCCTGCAGTATTGAAAATTTGTAAATACTTCAATAGTTCTAAAAAAAAACAAGAATCATCGGTACTATTTCACGCCGAAACACGAGTTTCCCCCGGTTGCAAAAAAATTGCCAGCATTTCTCGTATCGACAAATAGATTTGGCAGTTGTCCGATTTGCTTATAGATTTGTTTCCACGTAAAATTGAAACTCCCACATTAGCACTAATTATTCCGACATTCAGAGCGACTTTATCCAATTAATGACATAATTTAGTCATTCTCTCAAGGGTTTTCATACGCTTATCGCGAAACTAGGGCACTTAATTGAATTCGTCCCAAAATCTAATTCAAGAATTTATGATTCTGCTGCGTGCCAAGCGAGCCATAAACGAGTGCACGTGTACCCATGCACAACAAGTGGGTGTAGTTGCTTCCACACGTTGAGTTGTACCAGGGTGTGGCATGCACAACGTCTCTTTTGTCTCAATCGAAGGCTGAGAGAGCCTGACGACTCATTATGCATATTCATGAGGTGCTGAAAGAGGTAAAAATGAGTGAGAACGATCGGGTGTCTATTGATATCTCTCCATTATTAATACCAATAATAGATTGGTTAATAATAGATTGATTAATAACTCTTTTTCAATCAGATTATCAGTCGTAAAGAGTAGATTAGTCTACGCGTCTTGAAGCGTCGGGAAATACTCGAATGAAGATGTGGACTCTGAATCGTTGCAAGTTCGGTAATAATTATTCGAGTACTACGACGTAAATCTTTCGTTGCGTCACAATCTCGGGTTCTTCCTGGTTAGACTTGATAGGGAGCAACGATCAATCAACGCGAATCCAAATTGATGCGGTTCAATTCGTTTGGGGATATTAGGGCTAATCGATTAGTCTCACTTACGGTTGAAAAATTATGGCTGATAAAAGTCTTAATTCAAGTGTTTTTCATTTTTAGATTTTCTGTCGAAACTGCCAATAAATTAAATAACGTTATCTGTGGAACACTGAATATTCAATTGACGTGATGTGACAATTTTTGCCGATAGCATTGATCAATAGCATGGACTGGTGAGAGCTTCCATTTTCAATGAAAAAGGAAAAAAAAAATAAAAAGCAATTAGTGTTGAAATCAATTTTTCGTGTTTCCAAATCAATTTTTATTTTTTCTAGAGAATTGATGGAGTCAAAAGGCCATACTGTCATGAAATTGCAAGAACTGTTTTCTTCAAGAGTGAAGTGTTCATCGAAACACGAGTTAAAATATGCATTAAAAACCTGAAAATTTAGACGCTTTGAGTCCGGAAGCGCCTTTATTAGGAATTATATGCTTCCGTGTTTTTTTAGTTTTTTGTCAATTTTTTATTTTCACAGGAATTCATTAATTAAAAACTAGAATTGAATATTTCCGGTGAATTATTTCCTTTTTTTCAAGATTAATTAACGCAGACTTTATTTCTCCGAAAGATTTTGCATAAATATTCAATTAAAACCAGAAAATTTCCTCTAAGATTGGAAATTTTCAATTATATCTGTAGCATTTCTCCATTATTCTATATCAATTTCTTATAAAAATAAATAAATTGTCCTATTGTGTTCCTCACCGAATAGTAATGACTGTTTTTCCTTCATGTTTGTTATCATTTCTGTTGCAAGAAAAAATTGTCTGAATATCTCGTATCGAAAAATAGAGTTGGCAGCTGTCCGATTTGTTCATTCCGATGCGAAAATAAACCGACAGGGAAGTTTCGATCCCTCGAATTTCCGCTGAAGCTTCCATTCTCGTCTATTGCAATTGCACTCACTAGTTCATTTATGCATATTGAATTAAACAAAGGAATATTTATACGCTAGTTATCGGAAATTACGGAAAAAATTTGCGACGTGTGTATGAATGAATCATCAGTGTGCATGTATGACTCATTGACGGGAGCACTACGATGTAGAGTGAATTTATCGAAGGCCATGGTCGATTCTTCTAACTCTGTTTGGGTGCAGGCACTCGTTGATATACGTCTCGTCATCAGCAATTTTTTCCCCTCAAGACTTTTTGCCACAAAGACCTCCAGGAATTAATTAAACAAATGGGATCGATCACCTGGTGATTCGATTCAATTTTTTATCACCCAGTCTTGATTCTCTAACCCTTTGTTACAATTTCTTACTGTAGATTTTTCGCCGCGGAGAGGCAAACATAAAAAAATCGAATTTTAAGATTAAATGGTCTTAAATTGAGTCTTGAAAATTACGAGCATGTTCTATAAATAATTTATACACAATCAATTTTCCACCATAAAAATTATTTGTTCGGAATCATAAAAAATGTCTTCATATTCAGAATTTTACCAGAAATTAATTTAAAAAATTAGGCTTCCGAAAATTTAAACAATTTCAATTATTTATTAATAAACAAGAAATGTTTAAAAATGGAAAAGATACTTGAATGTCCTTAGAGTTCCGAACGTTTCTATTTAAAACATCGGCAATTCTCAATTTGAGACATTAGAAATTCTCGAATGGAGATCATACGTCTCAAACTAAAGCTTGTTTTTTTAAAGTAAATGAGTTGATTCGACTCGCAAATGAGCCTCAATTACATGAATCCATGCATGACTTAATATTTTTTTTATTGCCCAGTGATTACCCAGATGGCGATGAATATTCACTGACGTTTTATAACCATACGACAGTTATGAAATCACAGTTCAAGGCTTCTGAGATGCTGATTAGAAATGAAACAATGAGGGAGAACTGCAACACCACGTGTATTCCTCACTATTTAGCGACAGCATCTGGTGTTATTAATAGCCAATTGACGCCCTGTCAATTGAAATGTCAAGCAACCCTGTACATGTCTTCCTGGATTATTCCACCGACTGACAACAATTGTTATTTATTCAGAAGTTTCGTATTATACTCGTAGCATCATCGAATCTAGATTCTCCCGGTGTGTCGCGAGTTTCTGATAACTCGATAAACACGTTTCTATTCTTGATTATACCATTGTAGCAAATAAATCCCCTTTTAAATCCTGTACGTAGTATTTGTACTAATGCGGATTATCGAAACAACATCGGTAATTCCCTGTATTAATCTCCATTACTCAGCGATAAGTTTATTTCTAGGAAAAAATAGAGAATTCATTTTGAATATTGTATAATCATTTCAATCCGAAGGTGAACAATAAGTCGGAGTCTATAAATTAATTGAAGTCCGGTTATAAACAAAAAAATTCCGAAGATGATTACATTGAATAACCTAACGAGCCTAATGGGATAAATTAATTAACGTGATTGCATTGAAAAAGTACTAAAAGGATTTAGGAGAACGCGTGAAACAATTTTACACATGAAGATTGTAATTGCATTCGTTGAAACTAATTAAAATTCCAGGTACTCAGTTCCTGAGGATAAAAATTATTGTTCGTTAACTATTGAAAACTCTAGAGTTAACAATAATGTGAATTTTTGATTGTAGTAATTCTACATTGATTGAAATTCAGTGAAGATATTCTGCACAATGGCTTAACGTCGACGTATCGTGAGGGTGAAATGATTAAAGTTCTGTTATCAACGTAAAACTTAGGAAATTACTTCAATTTAATGGTTTAACGAGGCTAATGAGACAAATTAATTAAGGTAATTTCATCAAAAAGTACTAAAACCACTCGCAGAATGTGTGAAGCAATTCCACGTATCAAGATTGCAACTGCATTCGTTGAAAATAATTAAAACTCCGGGTATTCTACTCCCCAGCAATAATGCGGATTTTAACCTGTAAGAATTCCCCATCGATTGAAATTCACTGCATCAACGTTGAAGTTACGCTACCAGAACGCAATTAAAGTTCTATTATCAACAAAAACCTTGCGAAGATGATCAAATTTAATTGTTTAACAAGCCTAATTAATTAACGTGATTAAATTTGAAAGTATTCAACTCATTAGAAAAATATGAGAAGCAATCAGGAGTGCAATTGCATTCGCTGTAAATAATTAAAACTTCCAGAATTTCAGTCCCCAAATTGAGTGAAAAATCATGTTAATTACCAACAATTCCAACAATAATGCAAATTTTTTACTGGACCAATTGCACATTGACGAAAATTCACCGAAGATATTCCACCACAAACACGTAGTTCAACGTTGAAGCCTTCGCAGTGTAATTAAAATCGATTAAATTCAATTACTTAACAAGACTAATACTTAACATGATTTAATTAAAGTGTTACAATTATTAGAGAAATTAGTGAAGCAATCAAGAATGCAATTGAATTCGTCTAGGTATTTCAGTTTCCGAACTGAATGAAAAGTTATGTTCTAATGTTATGTTTAATCTAATTAAAATCGATTAAATGGAATTACTTGACAAGACTAATCCTTAACATTTTTTAATTAAAGTGATACAATTATTAGAGAAATTTGTAAAGCAATCAAGAATGCAATTGCATTCGTCTATGTATTTTGGTCCCAGAACTGAATGAAAAGTTATGTTAATTACCAACAATTCCAACAATGATGCAAATTTTCTACTCCACCAATTTCACATTGACGAAAATTCACCGACGATATTCCACTATAAACACATAGATACGTCTTCGTAGTGTAATTAAAGTCGATTAAATACAATTACTTAACAAGACTAATACTTAACATGATTTAATTAAAGTGTTACAATTATTAGAGAAATTAGTGAAGCAATCAAGAATGCAATTGAATTCGTCTAGGTATTTCAGTTTCCGAACTGAATGAAAAGTTATGTTCTAATGTTATGTTTAATCTAATTAAAATCGATTAAATGGAATTACTTGACAAGACTAATCCTTAACATTTTTTAATTAAAGTGATACAATTATTAGAGAAATTTGTAAAGCAATCAAGAATGCAATTGCATTCGTCTATGTATTTTGGTCCCAGAACTGAATGAAAAGTTATGTTAATTACCAACAATTCCAACAATGATGCAAATTTTCTACTCCACCAATTTCACATTGACGAAAATTCACCGACGATATTCCACTATAAACACATAGATACGTCTTCGTAGTGTAATTAAAGTCGATTAAATACAATTACTTAACAAGACTAATACTTAACATGATTTAATTAAAGTGTTACAATTATTAGAGAAATTAGTGAAGCAATCAAGAATGCAATTGAATTCGTCTAGGTATTTCAGTTTCCGAACTGAATGAAAAGTTATGTTCTAATGTTATGTTTAATCTAATTAAAATCGATTAAATGGAATTACTTGACAAGACTAATCCTTAACATTATTTAATTAAAGTGATACAATTATTAGAGAAATTTGTAAAGCAATCAAGAATGCAATTGCATTCGTCTATGTATTTTGGTCTTCGAACTGAATGTCAAGTTATGTTAATTACCAACAATTCCAACAATAATGCAAATTTTTGCTGCACCAATCGCCCAGCGATTGCAATTCACCGAAGACATCCCACCACAAACACAAGCACGTGGTTCAACGTCGACGTTACGTTGGGCCACCAGACTAAGCATAAAATCCGGTCGTAGTGGGGGCAACTACACTTCTCCCTCCTGTTTTCCATCAGTCGCTCGTATAAAACGAGTCGAGCGTCACACAAAAAAGCCACTCCCTGCACGTGCACACACGAGTTTATATCAACGGTTCTCTCCCGACTTCAATTCCTCCTCCACTTTCCTGTATTTTTATTCAACCTCAACGTTTAAATTTTTGATAGTTTCATACCGACATGTGAGAGCGGCGCCTCGAACTTTCAGTGACAAGTGAAAATCTCCGGTGAATTCAAACCTTGAGAGTTCGTCGACGTTTTAATGAATGAATAAAAAAAACATTGTGAATGAGGGAAAATCAAATTACTGTGGCACACTGTGTGAGGAGAAAGGTGAAAGCGATAAATTGTGGATTTAGCGGGAAACCCGAGGGTGGTACAACGAAAATAAGGAGAGGATTATGGGGATTGTATCGTCTACATTCCTTTCACTCTCCATCCAATTCGCCTGGAACTTCCAGCGATTTCTGGATCCGCGATACAGGTTTGCATGACTTTTTTTATTACTCCTCATATCCTTTTGGGGGGAATTGTTTGGGATAGTCCTACGCGATTCGCGTCATCGGATTAAAATAGAACGCGGCTGAATAAAAACAATCAGTTTGCAAAGTTTGAAGTTACACGGGAGATTGTGAGCAATGTTTTGATCGATATTTTACTCGCGTTTTCGGTGACAAAGGGTTGTTTATCACCACTCGAGGTCGCATTTCACTCTGTATCGCAATTTAATAGTACGATTTATCGAGCGAACATTCATAATATTTATATTTCGTGCCGAGTTGCTGACGTGTAATAACACTATTCGTGTTTGATGTAAATAAAACTTGGGGAAACGTAACTTCCTGGGGTTAAGAGCTGACTTCTTTGTGGATTAGTCTGGAAATTCTTGTGATGGAGAAGTTTTGGAGTAAGAATTTCTTCACTGCAGGAGTTGTGAAGCAATTTATTTGGAGTAACATTTATTTTTTCGAATTTTCCAATGGGTAGTAAACTGAAATTGTATTCGTATCTACAGCATAATTTTCATAAATTTGATCTCCTTTCAAAGATTAAGGAAAGATGGTGAAATTGATAGGAAATTTGATGAATTTCACTCGAGTTATTTCAGATTGAAGACAGTTTATTCTTCTATAAGTGTAATATCGATCTATTCGTAGCTCATGTAAATAGTACATGAGGAAATTGGACTGCGGGTATTAGTGACTTTCTTATTATACAATGAAAACAATTTTATTTCGTGTTTTTTTTTAATTTAATGTCTGTAAATTGGAAATATCTACAAATCTGATCTCACTTCAAAGATTGAAACAAGATTTTCACGATGTTTTAATGTGTAATGAATTTCGCTCTGTTGATCTCGAGTTATTTCAGGTTAAAGGCGTTTCATTCTTCTATAAGTTGCATATATCGATCTATTCGTATTCCATGCGGTAAATAATACATGTAGAAATTGAACTAGGGGCATTACTGACCTTATGATTCAATAAAGAAATTTTTGGCCGTAGGAAAACAATTACGACTTCAAATAATTCTGAAATGTTCATCACTTGAAATAATTTTTGCTACAAAAATTATGAATAAATTTTTAGTTATAATTTTGGAATTGATGTCTTGTAGTTTAAAATGTCTACTGGCCAAACTGTACAATTTTAGTGAATCTGATCATATTCCAACACTTCAGAGAAGATTTTCAAAATGGAAAATAAACCGTTAAAATTTGATGGGAAAAAACCGATTTTAGTTAGTTTAATGTGAATAAAATATGGGGAAATTGAACTTCTTGAGATTACTGCTGGTTTCCTCGTGGTTTTAGTGAGGAAATCCTTGGGGATAAGGGAAGCCTTGTACCACACAAATTGATTTTTTTTTTTCAAGTTTTAAAGACGTAGTATACGTCTACCACTTTGTGAATAGGCAGTATACTCTGATAATATTGATAACATTCTGCACATTTTAATACAAAAATGATCCCCATAGAATAAAAAACGACGTCGTCAGAAAAGTTGAAAAAAACAATTTAACATGGGTGTAAATGGGAGTTGCTGAGACAAAAACGTGAATATCTTGAAAACTAGAATCGAAATATAATTCAATATCAAGTTCTGCCATTCTTCAGCGACTCACAGTTTCATTATCCTGCAACAATTTTTCTGCGTTTTTTCTAGTTTTATGTATTTCCGAAATGATTAGTTGAAACCCAGAAAACTGGTTACACGGTAATAACCACCGTCAGTCCAATAAATTGTGTCTCAGAAATCCAAAAAAAAACCGTAAAAATTGCATAAAAGAGGAAAATATATCCTTAAAAAAATTTTTGAAGGACAAAAAAGTTTTTTAAATTGTACAAAAAAATATTCTAATGATTCTAGAAATTCTCTTTTGTGCACCCGCTGGGAATTTCCGCAGCAATCTCAAAATTTTGCTGAAAACAATGATAATATGAACCCCTATCACTTCCTCCACTTTATCTACTAAAGAAATCTCCCCCTCCCCCCTCCCCCCAATCGATAGTGAAATCAATTCTCTGTGAATTCCCTTTCATTTTCTCTCGTCACGTCTCAAGTGTCGGAATATCGATTTTTTCGAAAGGAAATTGAGCCAGAAATTTGTGCGACGTCTCTTTTTTCCATAAGGGTCACGCGAATATTGCACGAAACACGCGAGAGGCTTTCATTGTTCCCTCTTTGTAGTAACCCCTTTTTCCCATCCCAAGCGGATTGTATAACGGTGTGTACCGGGTCTCACCCGTATTTTTAGCGTATTATATGCTCTCGATCCGGGAAAAGGGAAGTGGGATATTCAAGTTCACGGCTCCCCCATCGATAAACAAACCTTGGAAATTCATTTCCTCATTTGAAACGAGGAAGGCCATGATCCACGCTCGGAACATTCCTGTTTTTTAACGATCAAGTCGTTCAGATCACTTCACTCCTCGATGTATGAGTCATTCCACTATATTTGAGGAATAATATCGCTAGGAAGAGTTGCATTCAGCCGCGATAAGGAGCGAACGTCAGTGTAAATGAGGAATTTCATTTCATGCTCATTAAAGCAGAGATAATTGTTGAGAAATAGTAGAGCGGAGGAAACAGTGAGAAAGTTTTCCAAGATGAATTTCCCGAATTTTACTAGTGAAACAAATTTTACGTAAATTTTACGAACTATATAATTGATTATAAATTTTATAAATTATTATTAAAAATTTATTTCGCAAAAATGGCGATTTTTCAATTATTTCACAACCAGACTTTGTAGTTTTGTTCCAGAACTTTTGAATGTTGCACAGAATTGAAGTAAATTGCCAATGTAATTGAATTTCTCCAATAGTAACAGAGGAATTCGACATTTCACTGTCATTTCTACTGTTTTATCGCCATTCGCAGGCATTTTTATTATAATTTCAAATGTTTTTTGCTTCAACTCGTTTTACCATCACCTTAACTCATTAGGAAACATTACCATTGACAAATTTGACATTTCGCCGTGTCATGTACTGTTTTATCATCATTTTGCCATTATTTCAAATCACTTTTAAATGTTTGCTAACGATTTGAAAGGGAAAGTAAAATTAAAACTTCCATCATTCAGAGAATAAAATCATGAACAAATGTTTAATGACCTAGGGTCAAATGGAAATGAAGTAAAAGGTCCTTATGAACAACTACAAATGTTGAAAAGAATTGAAGAAAATTGCCAGAATGGTTGAATTTATCCAACGGCAATCGACAAATTTAACGTTTCGCTGTGTCATATCTACTGTTTTATCCCCACTTGCGGGATTTTTTTCGGAATCAGTGATTACTTCGACACTGAATCCAACTTGCAATTCAATCTATTATCATTCGACCCATAGCGACGGCACGAAACGTGGCAATTTTCAATTTTTTTTTCGCAAAGAAGAAAATCGAAAAAAAGGAGGTGGATTTTGTTCACTCGATAAAAATAATCTTTGTTTGTTTGAATGTACAACATAAAAATCAAGTTTCAGTCACCAAATCGTGATTTTATCAATTGTGTCAGCACGGAAAATCAGCATCTCAGCATGCATGCATGAATAATTAACAATCACACCGTAGAATCGACATAATCGCCTTAATTGGCTCGGAGCCACGTTCGGTGTGCGTGTACTACTCATACAGGATTCACACAGGCCAGAGTACACGTGCACTCGCGAGTAGAGATGCAAAATTGCCGTCATTTTTGGTCATATTGTGCGATATAAAAAATGAGGCTCATCTGACGCACAAATTGCCTAATTATGGTCGCTAATAATTTGTAGCTAAATGGTTGTCAAACCATTTATACACATGCATAATGACGGTCATTACTAATTTCCAATTTGTAACGGCCATCAATAAAAACAAGTGGGAAATTACTTTCGCCACAGCATAGTCAACATATTTTTCTGTACTGCTTCTCACGATCTCTCGTCTGGGAATTGATATTACATACTTCCCAAACTCGAAAACTTGAAAATCACTACAGAAAAATATTGTTCCTGGGCTGTTGCGATGGGGTTTTTTTACTCGTGTGGTTGGCCAGTTGGCCAACGCCACACGAGTAAAAAACCCCATCGCAACAGGCCGGAAAAATACTATTTTGCTAACAAATTAGCTATTTATTTCCGACTGGAAGTTTTATGACGATGCGTTTTAAATTGAATTCAATGATTCATTGAATTCAACATTGCACCAACGTAAAGCTTCGCTTTACGCACTCGAAATTCCCTTTACGCACGACCTCTGAACTTTACGCACATTGTGCGTAAAACAACCACTTTACACACACTAAACGGTTTCGAAATAGTATATTTCAGCACGTGTGGGGCAATATCGTCTTTAACGTGTGTGGGGTTTACAGCATGAGCCGAAAGCGAGTGATGTAACCACACACGTTAAGGACGAAATTTCCCAACAAGTACTGAATAAAATTTTATGTCACGAAGCCTGAAACCGGCTGAATTAGCCACGAGACGTGAAGCGTCGAGTGTGTAATCTAGCCGGTTTCAGGCATGAGTGGCATAAAGTGAATTTTTGAGGGAGGTATTACAAAAAAGATGAATTTCCATCTATATTGATGAAAAATAATTGCCATTTTTTCTTGGGGAATTGCGACGGTCATGGAAGGGGGTAGGGCAGGTCATGTGACGCATTTGTATTTTTACTCAGAAGTGGGTCTATTCCTACGCTCCAGAGCCCCGTCCCCCCACCCATCGTCAATTTTGCAGACGGTTTACGGCACTCGACAGCGTCAATGTGCGTGACTCCTTCCACTCTGTTCATACGCAATTGTCAGAAAAAATGCAGATGTTATATTTATTATAAATACAGGGTGATAGGGAAGTTTCCAGCGCCAGACGTTTGCGTATGTCGTACTTTTTTTTTATGGATCTCATTCGTTTTTTATCATTTTATCCCTCTTGGAATAAAGTAATGAACCGACTTTCACTGTCTTGCGTGCTACATTATAAGAACCCACATGACGTGAGTTCTTGGCATCGAGACTCTGTGATGATGCTTGTTCTTTGCTGTGAAAATTCTTGAGACGTACACAACTGTAATTACGTAAATCGAGGGGATAGAGTGAGAAGGATGATCTTGAGAAAAATGCATTGAGATCATTGATGATGAACTCATTGCATGGGACATTTAATTGCGATACTGATTAATTAGGGGCGGTCTGTTCTCTGTGAAGTTGAAACTAGTGCAGTATTCGCAAGTTAAAGGCTGAATTTAGGGGATTTTGAAGGGTGTAAGGGTCAAATATTCACACGAACAATGTTTTTACATATGACTGCAGTATTTGGACACCTTTAGACTCGCCTGCGAGTCGAAAGGTGTTCAAATACTTTTTCCGTAATTCCGGAGCGAAGTGTGGTTGTAGAAAATTTTACGGAACTGTCACGGAATTTTTCCAGAGCGTTCCGTAATTTTTATCTAAATCTCCTGTGAAAAATTACGATACACATCACTTGAATTTTCTGAGTCGATTCCGTAATCGGTGAGCGAATTGTGAGTTTCGTAATTTTTACTGAACATTACTCTCCTTGTGGAAATTTAATTTCGAATATTTTTTTTTTAGAAACGACCAGTTGAATCTTCACCAGCGGAAGATTCAATTTAGGCGATTTTTAAGGATCTACGGTCGAACATTCATGAACAATTTTTTTTCAAGTCTGAATGAATTTGAATATGACTTTAAAATTCTGGAGCTTTGCCTGAATCGTTTCAATTGGCAAAAAATCTATTATAACTATTCGTATTTCGAATACTTAAAATATGTTATAGTTAAAATATGATGAAACTGAACTTGCCGGGATTATCACTGAATTCCTCGTGGTTTAGTCAGGAAATCCTTGACGATAACAAAAGTTTTGATTTGAAAAATAACGATAAAAATTTATTACCCCGAGTTTTCTACAGACGTGTTGGGTAGTATTAATCTTCTCGAGTGACGGGTTATATGAGACATAGAAAGGGGGCTCGTTATCGTTCGGAATTCACTCGTTCAAGCAAACTTAACGATTCGACATTAATGCTATCGTCGTACTGATTATGGGTGATAGTGGGTGACCTTGGCATTTTACACGACACGCTGTCACGCGAGAGTACGTTTTTTTGTCAAGTTTCTTCTGACCTCAGGTCAGAACTTTCTCTGTAACCAAGGAAATTTTAACCTTGGATTGGAAAGTCAAGTGTTATTTACACGGAAAAAATATTTCGAGAATTGAAAATTCTTCATTAAAGAATATCTCCCTCGATTTTTTAATTCATGATAATTTTTTCATCACTCGAAACTGTTTTATGTTCGTTTTCTACATGTCCAAATGGATCCTGCATTATCATTATTTCATGTTATTGAGATTGTCTCGACTTTCTCATCAAATTTTAATCAACGCGTGAAGATTATCATATCTTTATTGCGAGTGGGCGGTTTTCGCGAATATTTCAATCGATATATCGATATATTTCCATATAGATTGGTGCTCCAAAGTCTTGTAATATTCATGTTCTAATCATAACAAATTTTTTAAAGAATGCTCGCTTGCGAAGATCTCGTCATGTTTTCAAGCGCCTTCGGATGATCGAAGCACCTGGAACAACAGCAAAATGTTATAAGACGCGTCGTAGACCGTGAATACCAAATTCATCAAGAATTTCAATGAACACTTCTGCGCAACGGGGGAAAACCGAGTGGGAGGTACATGCGTTAAAATTTGATCCAAATGTGCGAATCCCTCCGGGTGGTGGATGGAACAAACACATCCCATGATGCGAAATATTTTATTTAGAGTGTCACATGTGGAGGGCCGTGACGCTATTTCAGAAACAGCATCGCGCAGTTGTGCAAAAACTTGAGAGAGTGCTCGAGGCCAGGACCTTCATCATCGGATTATTTGTCAGGTTATGCCATTCTCTTCGGTAAAAAAAATACCCTTCGCTGATGGGATAATTTTCATTAATTCTGCATTCATTGCGCTTACGAGTGTTTCCAGGAGAAAATGTCAGGAGCTGTGTTTTGTCGTTGTGTCATAATAACAGGAACGTAAAAATTGAGAACTAAATAGTTGTGATAGTCCATTAATTGAATTACTGCACTATGAATTAATCATACTGCTTATGTTAAGTTTTAACAGAAAATATCAAGAGACTACTTTTTAAGCTGAGGAAATTTGTAATAAAAAAATACAGATGGGTCATTCGACTTTACCTACTTAGCCCCGAGATAATTTTATGATTACCAAGATGGAATAAAGAAGAAGTAAAAATGAAGATGAAAAGGAATTGCGACAATCCATTGATTGAATTACTACACTATAAATTAATCATACTCCTTGTTTAATTATAAATTCAATTCAAGAACGAGTAGTTTCAATAGAAAATGTCACAAGACTAGTTTCAAAGCTGATAAAATCTGCAGTAAAAACTGTCAGTTGATCATTCCTCTTCAATAAAGAAAAACTAGAAATAAATATGAAAATAGTTTGTAACAGTCCAGCAATTGAATTACTACACTATAAATTAATCACTTCGTCCGTTAATTATCCATTAATCTCAACATAATGGAGAAGAAGGAAAAATGAAGATGAAAATAATTGTATCAAGTCGTTAATTAAATGAGTGCAACAGTTTTTCGAAAGAAATGTCGAGTAAGTATTGTTCAAGTTGACGAAATTCGCCACGAAAAATCTGCCGTTAATTTCCCTAATGAACCAGACGTCACAAAACCAGAAATGAACGTAAAGATAATTGGAACAACCCACTAACATACGAATTGAATTACAATTGGCTCGCCTGGAAGTCAATTACAGGAGATGACCTCCATTGCACGTCACCCTTGAGCACAAGAGATTCCCAACGTCCCTCGGTTCGACCTCACGCCAGGGTCAATCGGGTAGTTACTCAGCAACCGAAAACTCGTGTAAAGAGATACCTCCAGACGTCTGGATACGGTATCAATGAGAGCGATTAGGGCCGTCTCGGGTCGAAGTACTCGTGCATGAATTGCTTGAATTTATTCTGATTGAGGCACATGAACTTTGGGAGACTCGTGATTTGCCAATTGAGAGGGGCTATTCAGCGAGGGGGGAGGACACGTCATACGGCACTCGGAAGTCGATCTTAACTAGTGATTAAACATATCTAGTTTTACTGAGAATTTTTACCACGACGGATTTATCTGAATTCAATCAATTTCCTTCATTTTTTCGTGTTCAATTGCTAGAATGGAAATTGGGAAAATTCAAGCATTACTGTTTTGAATTTTCAATGCATTGAAAAATTATAATTGAATGGGATTTACAATTTTCACGACGAGTTTGAGGATTCAAGGTGTCATTGAAATATAAATTCTTTCCGCGCACGGAACAAATATATAGGAAAACCTAGCGAATTCGATAGAAAATTCTATTGAAATTTTCTTGGAAATTCTATTAGAATTTTGTGAATTCTATTATTAAATAATTCCACAGCTTTACGACGCGTTTTTTAAAATCAAAAATGGCTAATAGGAACTATTTTATAGAACAAATCCGTAGAATTTCGTTTTTCTACACAACTTGTTCAATTGAGACATTTTCTATAGGAATTTTTCGGCATTTCTGAGTTTTTTATTTTTAAATTTTCTTGTCTTAAATATATTCTTGGATTTTTAATTAACTGAAAATTCATTGTAATTCAGCACTGAATATTCATGATTTCATTGGAAATTCGAATAGATTCAGGAGTGCTTATCTCAATACTATCAAAAAATTTGAAATTTCATTGAATTTTTACTGAAATCTGAAATTTCATGATTTTTTCCCTCTTAAATCGCATTCACTGTCATTCTCCTGAAAATTACCAGTCGATTGACCACAAAATATAATTTTCTTCCATACTTAATATATTTATTTATTTATTTATTTATTTATTTATTTCATAATATATTTTTAATGAAATATGCAACCAGAAATAAGCTGAATTGAACCATTTCCCGAACCATAACTCCATGTACGTCCGTCCGGAATTCATTGAAACCATTCGATTTTCCACAATTACGAAGAATATGAGAATGGTGACACGTTTCAATTGTCATTAATGCTATTCGATCATCAGCAGAAATATCGAACCGAAAACTGTTCCTGAGCCCCCCTCGCCACACAAAGTGCAGCCAGAGGGTCCCACGATTGAGGACGTGAGTGAGCCAGTAGTGGGGGCTGAGGAGTGCACTTCTACCCATCAAGAGAATAGGAACAGAAGGGCTGCACAGCGGAGATACAGGAGGAAACGACCCTCCAGCTTCGATGCTTCCCTCATCGTGACAAACGTCAGTAAAACTGGTATCACTGCAACGAGAGTTGTGTCTTCAACACCGAGTACTTTAACGAGACAACAAGCACCTGCTTGGGATGACTCATCAGCCTCCACCACTTCATCGAGTGAAGGTAAACAAAGAAAATACGAATAGTAAAAACTTTATTCAGAATCTTCACACGGAAAAATATCGAATTTCATTAAATTTCCAGTGAAACCTGAAATTTCTTTTCTTTTCTCCCCCTAATTTTCAATTTTTCTCCAACAGTGTACACATTTGATTGAAAATATTTTCGATGAAAACCAGTGTCAGTTTTTTAAAATTTTGTTATTGATGATATTACCTTTTTAATATGAATTTTCAATCGAAAGAAATAAAATTCTTATGTCAATTTCTTCTAATTTCTTTATTATTCTGAAATTTTATGTCAAGATATGAATGTATTTGAATCTTTTACATCTTATAAATAATGTTAATAATGGACATTATCAGTATTAAATTTTTCATTTATTTCTCCGTTTTTCTAATGTTTTTTTAGATTCAGATTTAGACGTCAGACCTGATAAAATCGGATCAATTGATACTCGCAATGCCCAGGCGTCAAGAGCTAAAGAGGGATCGGAGGAATATGCAATGTCTGCAGCTGAGGAAGCAGCATTCAGAATGACAGTTGGACGTGGGCACTTCAGCAGATCGAAGAAAGATAAATTTCTCAATCACCTGAGGCTTGAAAAACGCCTCAACGGTTTGAACCGTGAATTCTTCGAGCTGGCATGTCGAGCGCACTCACGCACACAAGTCGACATAACTCCGACGATCTGAGGGGATTGTATGATCGCTCAAGTACTTGTCATGCAATTGAAGAAACACCAGAGTCAATGCACAAGAAAGAAGGATCGACAGAGATACGCGGTTCTATATCAAGAATTATGATATTAAAACGTCGCACTCAAGACTGAGAATTTTCAATCTCGAGTTTCTGTAAATCGTTTTAGCTTTAAATTAATACTAGTCTAATGTCGATAGAGAATGGGGAATGAGAAACTGGCGATAATTGATGACTGTGCTGGGTATTTTTGATAATTATTTTCTCACTGTTCGTTCATTGATGTCGATTTAAACTCGGATACACTAGTGTTGCCTTGAGAAGGAGGAAATTCTCAGATAATTTTCTGACGATTGTAAATATGAGGGAGTTGTGTTATGTTCGGATTAATGAGAGTATTACTGTTAATGATTTCTCTCCATTTGTGATAAGTTTAGCTTGGTGATCGTGCTGAGAAAATTGAGAGTAAAAATGAAAATAGTTGAGATTGAAATTGAGGAGAGATTTTAATATCGAGAAATGTTGATGGAGAATTTATTTTATAAATGTGGGGAAAAATTGCATTGAAAGATCGAACGAATTCGCTAGAAAATTGTATTGGATTTTTCTATTGAAAAAATCCGTTTGTGCAATGGTCAATGGGAAATATTCTGTAAAAATTTTTGGGCTTAAAATTTCAAGTTTTTTGTTTGATTTTCTTCTTTGAAAGGAGAAGAAAAATTGAGTGTAAAAAACTAGTAAAATTTATGTCGAGGAATTCTTATAGAAAACGTTTCCATATAAATTCTTCAATAGAATAGAAGTGCAATAGAAATACAATAGAATGTTTGGAGAGAATTTAGTGTCGACAGATGTTGACAGGAATTTATTTTATAAATGAAGTAAGGAAATTATTATTTGATGAAGATGACGCGTACGAAAAAATTTCATAGAAAAACCTAACGAATTCGCTACAAACGAAGAAATTCTTCTGGTTTTTTCATCAAAATGGTTTTCTTCATAAATTTTCTATTAAAAAAACGCACAGTAAAGTTGCAGAATTTTCCAATAGAAGTTCAATAGAAATATTTAGTTCAATGGAATAGTTCAATAGAATTTTCTATTAAATTCACTAGATATTTCAATGAAATTATTTCGTGTGCGAAGTGCCATGTGATTGGAGAGCAGACGATCTAACCAGAGACTGAGAGAGAAGTTTTCACTAATAATCACCGAGGAAGAATGGGGTAAAATGGATTTTTTTCACTAATCAAATTTTTTATGATCCAGAGAAATTGAACATTTTAAGAGGTTCATTTGCCCCACTCTCCCGATTTACTAATATTTAATTGTCAATTTTATTTTTACCCATTGAACTTATCTGAGGAGCAAACGTGACGGGATTAAAACGTGAGGTTTCCTGGGAGTCCGTCCAGTGGCGCAACTGTGACCTCTTATCTAAGCCTTTCAGAAATTATTAGAATCAGTCACACCGAGACCCTCAACACAGACGTATTTTAATGATTTAGTTTCGATTGTGCTGTTAATTGGACTTATTACAAAAATACTCATAATACTTCCATCATGTGTATTTTCAACTTGAAAATTGTATTTTTATTTTTTCTAATAAACGATTATCAGTATACGAGTGGTGTTGGATTATCTGAGGCGCCGGTGCCGATTGTACTGTGGCATGGCATGGGTGAGTTTATTTTTGAGATTTCTGGCGGGTGGAGAGGGTTATCGGGGCTGGAGTGAACGAAGGTCAATTCTGGGTGAGACGGGGCCAAACAGACGGTACCCAAGGACGTGTGTTCACTGTCATGGCCGGGGTATTGAGCTCTCATTGGTGGGAATGCATCGGTGGGCAAGAACATGCGTTACATCAGAGCGGAAGATTTGATTTTCCATAATGGAATTGGGAGAGATTTCTATGCAAGTAATTGCAGAATTCATGACGAATGAAAAATTGATTTTGAATTTTTATTACGGAGGAGAAACAGAATCTTCGAATTTGTGAGTTGGGAATGGAGAGGGATTTTTCAGGGAATTTAGGTGAATTTCAATGGGAATTGGGAATACTGTTGCTGAGGAGCGAAAATAATTCGTTATCTGTTTCCTTCATTCTGATTTTAATATCAGTTATGAATAAAAAGTTGGTTGTGTGCGATAGTGTATTCTATTTCATGCTATTCCCCCTCGTACGTGATAAGAATGAGGAGAATTCGAATTTTATCATTTGGGAGTAGAAAATAAAGAGGAATTCCTGCACCATCAACATCATATGCAAAAGAAATAACGAAGGCTGAAGTATAAAAATCGTTTTTCTTCATCCCAATTGCAAAATAAGTGAAGTATTAATACTGGTTTTATATTATATACGATTGGAAATGAAAGAATTCACTCCTATTAGGGTAGCGATGTTGAGAATAGAGAGAACCATAAAATAGCGAAGTTTGGGGCAGCAAAATGAAGATGATCTTCTATTTTCTTTATCCTAATTGAAATTAATTAATTTTAAATTAATTGTAAACGAAAAGTTGATATTGGATTATTATTTCCTCATTTAAGAGTTCCAAATATAATCGAATTCCTGTTAAATCCTTTAGCTATCCCCTCATCTCAGTTTCCAAATAAATTACAAATAAAAAGTTGATGTTATATTTCATGAACACCAATAGAATCTCTTCATTTGAGACGTAGCAAAAGGGGAAATGACCACGAAATTCATGAAACTGAAACTAACAGAATATTCGTCAGCGGAAAATTCAATTTAGGGAATATTCAAGTGTAGGAGAGTCAAATAATCATATGTACAAATGTTTTTCAAGTGCGAATGAGTTTGTACATTACTTAAAAACATTTGTGCACCCCTAAATTTGTCTAAGACAAATCTTGTGCTGTCGAATTTTCGCTAGTTTCAGCTTCATACGAAATTCGCCCGATATGAAAATAAAAATTAAAATAAATAATCACCTATCTCCATCTCAATTTTCCCACTAACAAATATCAAATATTTTTTCATAATCGCGAAATTCTCGGACATCAGGAGACAGCTGTTGCTTTTCCTTCAGCCTGGGGCAGATCAAAACAATCATAGAGGAAGAAATACCTGGGGTCTACGTCAAGTCCGTTCGCATTGGAGACGATGTTGTTGAGGTATCCCCCAATTTCACTTGCATGATTTCCTCTCAACTTCCATGTGATTAATTATGAACTGTATTGAAAGGACGTGAAGAACAGTTACTTCAGGAATGTAAACGAGCAAGTCAGGGAAGTCTGCGAGGACCTGGCGAACGATGAGAAGTTGCAGGGTGGATACAATGCCATTGGATTCTCCCAAGGAGCACAATTCCTGTAAATAAAGCATTTTACCCAGCAAAGGTCTAGGATTTTCCAGGAATAATTCGTTAACTCTTGATGCAGACGTGCAGTAGCTCAGAGGTGCCCAATCCCCCAGATGAAGACACTGATTTCGTTGGGAGGGCAGCATCAAGGGGTCTATGGGTTACCGAATTGTGGGTCCATGAAGCATCGATTCTGCGATTATCTGAGGAGAGTTCTCAATTACGGAGCTTATCTCAAGTAAGACGGGGCAGTGGGGCAAACCGGGCATTTGACTTATTTCTAAATGTCCATAGCTCAGAAATAATTGAATGGAATCGGTTGAACTCAGTCTGGACTCATCACAAGGAGGAAATTATCACGTTTCATCAAGCGTTCAACGAATTCTGTAGTGAAGTGGTAAAACGAGATAAGTGCATTTTTCACATCTTTTTATAAGTCGGATTATTTTAGTAAGGAGTGATTTTCGGTGATAATGTCAGAATACATTTTTTGATGGAAATTAAATCAGCTACAAAAAAGGTCTTTTGACATTATCTCCTACAATCATTCTTTACCGAGATAATCCGAGTTTTTAAAAAATATGAAGAATCCACTTATTTTCTTTTACCACTTCGCTACAGAATTATTGACATTTAAAAAAATCACAAGTGGCCGAACTCAATTGCTCCACTCTCATCACTTCATGTTTCGATGTTTTTTCGCTTCAGATTAATCCAAAATAGATTCGTCCAGGCCGAATACTGGCACGACCCGTTGAAGGAGGAAGAGTACAAGCGTGGGAGTGTCTTCTTAGCCGATATCAATAATGAATTGGTAGTTAATGAGGTACAGATATCAGTCAAAAACATTAGAATCAGTTGAAAATAGACAGAATTTTTAACACGAGTTCAGTAGAATTTTCTAGCGAATGCACTAGCATTTCCTATTAAATTTTTTCGTGAGTGACTTCCTCCTACTAATAAATTACGACATTTACAGAGGTACAGAGATAACTTGAAAGCACTTGAGAAACTAGTTCTTGTTAAATTTGCTAATGACACGATGGTTCAACCCCGTGAGACCGAGTGGTTCGGATTTTATCAGCCTGGACAAGCAGTGGAACTCGAAACCCTTCAAGAATCCGCACTTTATACTGAGGTAAAACTAAAGAAGTAAATCGAGAAATTGGCAAATCACTGTGATTCAACAATAGACAAGTGACATTTCGCAGAATATATTTTATCCCAAATTAATATTTCACTGAAATATATTCAGCAAACTGTCGAATCACCGATAATTAAATCGCAATGATTTTGTCACACCAAAACCCCTGATTTCCTCGATTAATTTACATCATTTGGAGGTGAACAGCTTGATTTTTCAGAGATGTTGGAAGAAATAGGTAATTCTGATAATTAACAATTGTAGGATCGCCTGGGACTGAAAGAGATGGACAACAACGGACAGATTGATTTCTTATCGGTAGACACTAATCACCTGCAGTTCACCGACCGCTGGCTGAAGGAAGAAATCATCCAGAAATATTTAATACCGACTAATCTAAGATACTCAAGCCAAATTATCTGAATGTCTATTTAATACTCTGTACGTCTACGATTTTTATACTCTTTTTTATAATTTTGAGATATAGAAGATTGAAAAATTCAGTATGTAATACCATGACTATGAATTTTGTTGTACCTAACGTTTTTTCCACTCAATTTTTTATTCATAAAAAAATTGGATTAAAAAAACGTCGAAAATTTTAACCGAGGCCTTTCTATAAAAATTAATTCTAAAAATAAGTTGAATGTAATCTATTGAATATTTGAATTGAATTATTTTCAAATAAATATTTCTATTGAAAAACATTCGCAAAATGTTCAATGGAATTGACGAATAATTAGTAAAATTTTCAAAAAAAGTTCAATAAAAATCCACAAACATAGGGGAGGGTGGGGTAAAATGGACACTTTTTATATTTAAAGAAATATTTATAACTCAGAGACAGATTTATCAATTGAAATCAGTTTAGGCTTAACACAAATGAAAAAATTGTTCTTCTTATTGAAAAATAAAAAAAATATTCACCAACAATTCAGCCTGTCATTAACATTTAAAAAAAAGTCAAAAGTGTCGATTTTACCCAACTCTCCCCTACAATCTAATAAATGCCCCAAAAATTGAATGAAATATCAGCTTTCTTCCCAAACCTACCTTACTATTATCCAAATTCAAATTCTCTCGTTTGAGGCACACATCAGCCACATGCGCCCTATGAACGCGCAACAGGCTGAGTGATCAATCCTAAAAAATTTTCATCTCATAATGTCAGAAGAATCGAAATCTGATTTAGAAAGGCTCTTCGACATATCAACAAACGACAGTGACCTTTTAACAGTGCAAACGACTGTAGACACAGGTAATTACGAAGACCATTTCGAAAAACTAAAACATAACCTTGAAATCCAACAATGTAAATACAAAAATTATTGCCAGGTTTTGAATGGCAAGCAGTGGACGAATGCAAAGAGAAGATATCCCCGAATCTGCGAGTGGTAAAAGACCGAGGAAAGATATTTTTCAATGTGAATTCCAACGATTTTTCCAAAGTCAGAAAATTGAGATCAGTTGATAATATTTATGTGATCGCCAGCATTCAATATTTCCCCTATGACTCTGAAAATCCAGACCTCAATTTGAATCTATTCAGAGAATCTGTGAGGACTTGTGCACAATTGAAAAAATGTTTGAACGCTTGGAAGGAAATCACTCGATTCCCTGGTAAATTATATCCCTCGTTAGAGGATTATCAGAGTGCTGTGGAGATTTATAAAGCAGAGAAAGAACAGAATAAAAATGATGAAAAAGTTCCTGGTAGCAAGAAAAGAGGCTGCGATCCAGCATTCGGAGGGGAAGACAATGTATTATCATTCAGGGTGTCATGTGAGAGAACAGGAACTCATAATTTCGATTCCAGTCAAGTTGCTTGTGTGATTGGAGGTGAAATGCAAGATCTCTACCACTGGATTGTGGATCTAACGACTTATCAGCTCGAAGTTCTGTGTAAAATTACACATGGTGGGTTCTGTTGCCTCTCAAAAGTAACATTTCTATTTTTTGGGTAATTTTAATATTTGCTGATTATGAGAATAGATTATGATGACTTGGTATTTACTTTTAGGTCAAATGATAATGGGGCTGAGAGTGACACCAGAGTCCCTTCATCGAAGGAATATTAAATACTTTGGGCCAACAACACTTAGGGCCACTATAGCGTACAATTTATTGAGCTTGGCTGACCCAAAACCAGGGGATATTATTGTTGACCCGATGTGCGGTGGAGGATCAATTCCCATTGAAGTAAGATCTATTTTCATTGAAAAAACAGTATACAGTAGCTTATGATATCTGATGTACAGATTGAATAGATGTTCAATTAACTGAAAATTCAACGTAATTAGATACTGAATATTCACGTTTTCATTATAAATTCAAGTTCGTTATGGGAATTCTCGTCTTCCTGCTGCTCAAAGTTTTGAAACTTCATGATTTTCTTTCCCCGAAATTGAATTCAATCTCACTCTCCTGAAAATTACTTATGAACTATCCATGAAATTCCATTCTTTTCCCAGAATTCCAATAAAATTGCATTACGTGAAACTTAAAGAAATCTTTTGAACTCCCAAATCCATTCCGAATCATTGAAACTTCGTAATGTCCCCGAGTGTAATTTTTTTCAAAGTGATCAGTCCCTCGTTAACAGTATAAATACTAATCAAGACTTTTACAATTTTAGGGAGCTCTAGAATTATCTCAATCATTCGTAATCGGTGGTGATAATCACGAAAAAGCCGTCGAGAGATCTAGACTGAACTTCGCAGCCCTGAAAGACTCCTTCAAATGTGATTTAATCAGGTGGGATGTTATGCAATTGCCATTCAAAGACTCCTACATCGATGCCTTTGTCACGGACATGCCATTTGGTAAAAGAATGGGATCAATGTTTGACAACAGGGTTCTCTACAAGAAATATATTCTGGAACTGGCTCGAGCGGTCAGAGTAAAACACGGGAAGATAGTTCTACTCACTTACGATCGTCGCAGTATGGTTGGAGCTCTGCAGGTGGCAAAGAACCTTCTCAAAGTTAAAAAAATGCTTGGAGTTAGTATGGGGGGACTCAACGCTGCTGTTTACGTTCTGAAGCGAACCAACTTGAGTTATGAACAGTTCAAACTGTCCATCAGCAATTTTTCCAACTCTTCCGGACAACGTGAATACGTAAAAGACAACGGGAATTGAATAAAGTATGCATTTTTTTTCTAGAAGAAGAAATTCTTTATTCAAAAAATGAGAACCAAGTATTTTTTCCATTTTACAAGAAGAATTTCCTTCTGCTCGTCTCCATTGCATGACGTTTACCCTGGATTATCCATTCGTATTCTCCATATTTGCTGTCAAATGTCCCATGCTGGAGGGATTTGAGGCGCAATGTAAATCGAGGTCCCAATTCTCTCAACCTTGGTTTACCAGTTTTCAGATTGAATTCGTATCTGCAATTTCAAAGAACTTTTTAGAGTGCTCATTAATAAACTAGTTTCCCCACTGGACATTGCGTAAAGAATTCCCTTCGTTAAATTGTTTTTCAGGCTAGGTTGCACCAAGTCCTGTTAAGTAAATAAACTTCGGGTGAAATTTGAAGAAAATCCAAGAATAACCTAATCAACAGTGGACATTCAACCGAAATTCATACAGAGATTTCTTTCGGAACCCATGCAAGAGGCTTTTGTTCGATTTATTTTATACCTGTGATGTCTGAAGAAAATATAATCACGCTGATTGTGGAAGGTAACAGCCCTGCGTCCCTTGAACTCTGGTTGATAATGAAAGAGAGCTCCAAGCATACGTCCAATAGTGAAACCCAATCGTGTCGTAAAATTGTTCAGTATAACTTCAGGCCTGTGCTCGGTAATTTCTTTGTGGCTTCTCTTCAACTCTGGAGTTATCTTAACATTACTCAACTTGAATTGGGCTGTTGGTCCGTCCGGTAAGTGAACCACCAACATACCATCTGAATATTTCATTGAGGAAAATTATTTAATGTGTATTGGGAGGAGCATAACATTTTCCATATCTGCGTGACATTGTTATCCTGCTTGAGAATGAAAGTGAAACATTTTCAGTCACAGATGCATTTTGATTTTGAATTAGATGAGACTGAAAATGATTTCTCTATTGTTTTACTGGAACGAAATTGGGCAGAATTTTTCTAGTAGGAAAAAATAAAAAGTCCTGATATTTATAAACGAGTTATTTTATCGAGATATTTTCTATAGACGAGATCAAAATTGAAAATCTCAAAATTAAATGAATTCTGAATTGAAATTAGCCGCCTAAGGCGATGACTGTGAACCAACGAGGAATAAGCGTGACAGACTTGCGAGATATCGATAGTTATTTCAGTTTATGTTCTTTCTAAGAGTAGGAAAATTCTTGGGCGTGAATTATTTATGTTGAGATGATTCTTTTTAGCTCATCAAGAAATTCAAGACTAAATATTAAGAAAAGATCGTAATCTATGCATTTTTTTCTATAAAATTCCCTTAAACATTTCCATTCACAGAAATTTTCAATAGAATCGGTGAAAACAGAATTATTAGCATAATTCAAATGGAAATTCAATGGAAGTGTTCTTACGTAAATCTCAAAAAATATCAAACAGCTAACATTTCCAGTTATTAAAAAGGATACTGGGTTGGCACTGGTCCTCATTGATGACGATAATATCAGTGAACCCCCTCGCAGTCGCAGATTTCACCATTTTCTTGACACCCGAACGATTCCGATACAGCGAGAGCGAATTGGGAATAATACGAGTGAGTTCTCGCCCAAAAATTCGCGTTTTTCTCGTTGGATTATCACAATACGTAATCAGTACTTTCGGTTCATAATCCTTTCTGTAATAGGCAGCAAATTCATCATTCATCAATTCTGCTTTGATCTCCGCATTCTCCTCGTCATCAAGATCTCCACTGATTGTGGTCTCGTCTTTCTCACGAAGACTCTCAATTGTATGGGGCACTTGTTTTGGAGCACCAGACTGAATTCTAGCTTTCTTCATTTCTTTCTTGGCCTTCGCCTTGGCTTTCATCATCTTTTGAACCTTCATTTGCCTCACAGCTTTGCATTTTATGTGATTGAAATTCGTATCCTGTGGGAAACTAACCTCTTCCACTTGCCTCTCATCCGTATTTTCTTCTTTAACTTCAACTTCATCGTCTTTTGACTTGGAAACACTGAAGGGATTCTTCCGAAGATTTTTGAGCTTCATTTTTATGGAATTTGAAGATGTTAATTAATGATGAAAGCGAAATGTATTGGGTTTACCACGTGCTCCTGGTGGCCTGATCAATAGAGACTGACGGGTGTTTTAATGTTTTGAAAGTGCCACGCCACCTGCGCGTCAGGAAATGAATTGTTTTTTCGTTTCGTTATTTGTGGGAGTCGAGGGGGCTCTTGGATTTTTTTAAAGAATATTGAATATTTAATTAGTGGGTCTCACTGGCCCTTTTAGATGTCATTGAAGTATATTCGGGGTACATTCGTGTTCAGAGGTGGGAGATATGGATGTGCGTGGGGATTAGCCAAAGTGGTGGTAGCTACGAAGAGAACGGACTCGTCAGTTTGCCTACATAGTAAAACTGAGGAGACTGTACCCCTCAGAGTTACTTTACCCAATTATTAGTATGAATTATTAATATGAAAATCATTAACTTCAACTAACAGTTGAATATTTCTATACATTTATTTACGCTATCATTACACGTTTATAAATTTACAGCATGGGTTTACCATCTATCCAACATCTTATTTCTTCAACTAAAGACACTGGTTCTTTCTGCGGTAAAAAAAATGTTCTCTTTACAAATATC
The DNA here is from genome assembly GCF_001412515.2 of Diachasma alloeum. Taxonomy (NCBI): domain Eukaryota; kingdom Metazoa; phylum Arthropoda; class Insecta; order Hymenoptera; family Braconidae; genus Diachasma; species Diachasma alloeum. The sequence goes on along the minus strand of NW_021680342.1, from coordinate 4,129,011 downwards.
AAACAATCATAGTTTTGGCTCATAAAAAAAAGGGTATCGGAGGTTTTGTCTTCTTCCTGTTCGAGCTGACGAGATAATTGTTATCCCTGATGAAGACCCGACCCGTGAAGTTCGATAAAACTCTCCAATGATCTCGGAACATTACCCGAATAAGAAAGATTGTAAGTCTTGACAGCCTTGGCAGCCATGCACTGCAGTGACAACTTCGTTTGAGTCCTGAGTATGATCTCAGCAACCCCAGTTGTTGCTGCATCGTACGGGGTCTCCCCCTGACTATTGACGATATCCATGTGCGCCCCAGCATCAATCAACTCCAATATGATACTGTGAAGCGTCATAAAATCACTAATTGGTTTCTGATAAGTAGCAATTACGTGAAGAGGAGTGTTCCTCTCATTATCCATAGCATTGACATCAGCTCCACCCCGAATCAACAGCTGTGCAGTGGCCAAGCAGGGAAATTTGCAGACATTATTAGTATGAAAATCATCAACTGGAGTTTTAGCATTGACAGCAAGATGCAGAAGAGTCTGTCCATCCCTCAGAGTCATTTTGAGTGCGCACAACTTGCGGACAAGAAATGTCGTCTTTTCCACAGTATCTTCATCGCACGCCTTCTCATTGAGTGCCATAAGTTTCACCAGAATAGTCAGAATGTACAGTGTCGTCATGACATTGGACTCTGTCTCCTCGAGAGACTGTTCTTTGTCCTCTTTGGCGTCAGATGCTAACATCCTCGTTTTGTTCCTTCCCAGCTCAATGACACTGGCTTTGAGCACATTCATCACTTGACTGAAATGGAGATCGATGCCCACGTGAACCATCTGGGAGAAGACCTGTGCAAATCTGAGGAGATCCTTCACTGCAGTGATGCTATTCCTCTGTCGAAGGTAAAGGGCATGCAGCCACAAGTCAATACACCTGTCGAATCTGGCATTATCTGCGAGCACAGCTCCTCTGTAAACGATTGGATGGGGCACCTCTGGGTTATGGTTTCCTAGTATTCTCTCCCTGATAGCCAACGACTCCATATGAATCGCATTTGCATCGTTTTTTAAACTCTCCAATCTTTCCAAAGTCTCGCTCTCTCTCCAATTCTCGTACGCATGGACAGGCTCGGCCACTTCTTTACGGTTTATGTTCGATGGATCACTGTACCTCATCTTCATGGCTTTGTGGAGGTACTTGTAGGCTGTTGTCAAACAGTAGTTGTCCTTGTCATTCGCGAATGATGCACCCAGGAGTTCGTAGGCCTCGATCACCTCCTCCTTTGTGGCGACATTCTCGGATATCAGACATTCAACTACATTGGCTCGAGTTCGCTCAGCTGCTGCGATCAGTGGTGTCATTCCACTGACATTCTTCGTGATTGTCGCTCCGTATTTCAACAACTCGGATACAATGTTGCAATGGCCACATTCAGCTGCGAAGTGAAGAGCTGTCGCACCACAGAGCGCCTTCTCGTTGGGGTTCGCCTCGTGTTCCAATAAAAATGTCATCTGAATTTGTAAATGTCTGTTTGTTATTTATTTGGGAGGGTATTCTCCTACACCCAGACGAACGATCTATTCATTTGATATTTTTTTATTCATTTTAACAGCTTTTTTGGGGGACATTGATGACTCTATTGGTCATTTCAATGAGAGTGCTTCAATTATACGAATTTAGAGAGAAAAGGTTGTTTATTTTTTTATGATTATTTGATTTAAGTAAAATTTATTTCATTAGATGTTCTAATTTTATGAAATAAAAGAGAAATCATTAATTTTTAGCTTAAAGAACTGTTGATTCGATGTGAATAAAGGCGAATAAAAATCAAAGTTGAGTTTGAATAAATGTTTCTTAGGAAATATTTGAGTGAATACATCCATTTGATGCCAATGTCGTTTATTGCATTTAAATAAAGCATTTCTCTGGGTGTGAGGGTAATATCGGTAAATTCAACTCACGATATCCAGATGTCCCTTGTACGCAGCTATCATTAGACACGTATTGTTATATTTATTAGCTATGTGTAAGTCGGCTCCGTGATCGACGAGATAGTTTACTATATCAAATCTGCCATCGAAACACGCTGCTCTGAGAGGAGTGGAATTTGTATGCGTTGCGTGATTGATATCCGCCCCGGCTTTGACGAGTGTTTTGACTACATTCAGATGTCCAGCTCCTAGATCAATTTTTATCATTTTTGAGCAAGGGATTCCAACTCTATTGGCCTTCTTGTGATATTCTATTGGAACTGTATTGAAAGTCTAGTAAATTTCAATGAAAAATTCTACTGTTTTTTTTTCAGTTTCGATTAATTTATAATTTGCGAGTGCAATTCGTTGAAAATATTCAATGCACTAAAATCAATAGATGTTGATTTTTCTATATAATTTATTCTGCTCCAATGTTTTATAAGAATTTATAAGAATCCTAGTTTATCCATTTGTTGCTCGGATTTTGTGACGAAAATTAAAGCAAAACAGGAATAAAAATTATAGGAATAAAAATTATATTGTCTGTGAAATTATAAATAGAAAAAACCCAAAGACTTGGTTCATCTGAATACCATTTCGTCAGAAAATCTGGACTCTTTCATGCATAATAAAGACACGTGTCATACCTGCGGCACACCACAAAGCACTAGCTCCCTCGATGAAATATCCATCAAACTTGACAGTTCCCTCTTGTTCAATATCAGGTTCAAACTTATCCAACAGCATTTTTATAACTTTATCGTGGCCCTGGCGAGCTGCAACAATGAAGGGAGTGCTCCTTTGTCCATCTTCATCGATGAATTTCTGTGAATTATATAAACATCGTATCTTCAGACATGATACAACTAATTAAATTGATAAAACGTGAAAATTTTTCTATGGCTTTTTGACAAAGACACCCATCGCTTCCGCGTATTCCTTTGTCTCTCAGCAGTGTCATGCGTAAAAACCGTTGGAATGGCGCCAAGGGCGGCGAGCCCAGAGGATGGGCATCACGTGTCTATTAAATTTATATCATTGCAACAAAGAAATGTACTGTTCAAGTTCATATTTCAATCATTTCCCAGATAAAACGAACTTATATGCAAGACTAGGTCTGAATGACACCATAAAAAGAGTTCTACCAAGTTCTACCATTCTACCAAGTTGAAAAAATTGTGTAGAAAAACGTAGTTAATTCGCTACAGAATTATTGAACAATTTTATAGCTTATCTGTGCGCTTCTTTGTTCAATATAAATGCTCAATGGAAATTACTACAGTGAAAAAATCAATAGAACTCAATTTTTTATACAGCTCATTTTATTGAGATATTTATACAGAAATATCTCGCCTCAGATTTTCCAAATTATTAAAAGACAAGAAAAATAGAGAGTGTAAAAAAATAGAAAATTCATGTTGAGGAATTCCTACAGAAAGTGTCTCAATCCATAAAGTTGTATAGAAAAATGAAGTTCTCTTAATTTTCTTTGGAATAGTTTCTATTGGAAATTTTCCATAAAAACATGCGCAGTAAATCTGGGGAATTCTTCAATAGAATTTTCGATCGAATTCGTCAGATTGCCCAATGAAATTTTTTCGTGCATGACATCATCGAAAAAAATATTTTCATCAAAAATTGCTAAGCTTGAACACAGATTGATTCCTTCATCGATGTATCAAGAACAGAAGTGTCAACTCGCGTTCAAAAGAATGCTTGAAATGATTTGAAAAATGCGAGAAATCAATTTTTTTCTCAAAAATCAGAATCTCTCATGCCGCAAATTTGTTTTAAATTCATCAATGATTACCTGGTTTATCAGCCTATTCACGAACTCCCGGGGTTTATCAGCCAAATGAGCATAAAGAGTCATTGACAGGCCATCCCTAGCCATGCAATACACCCTGTGGAGCACATCCTGATCGATTTCCGCCTCCCCTGCCATCGCTCTGATGAATTATCAAAATGTCAACTCCACTCCGTAGTTAATTAACACTCAGTTCATCAGATAGCACAAGTAGAGTTGAAAGGGCACCTCAAGAACACAAGTTGCTTTGGTGCTTGCTCACTGAAGCTCTAACCTCAAAAGCCACTTCCATCGTTCTATTTACGATATAAATACATGACGAGATGTTATAGTCTTCTATTTCGAGTTAATTTAAACGGCAAAAATGTATCGATACTGGTTGGTTGCAAAAATAGATGGGTAGTTACTTGTTGGGTTAGAGAACGTCACTCTTGGAGAGGAATAATCTTTTTTCGTTGTTTTTTTTTGGTGCTTCATACCAACACCAATGCAGTGCAATTTGAATTGAATCTCGGGAGCAGGCGCGTCCATCTAGAAATTTTCAACTCGCACCGTTTTTATTTCCCGGGGATGATGAATTTGTGAGTGATTTTTATCGAGTAAGATCGTTTTGAATGTTGAGAGCTCTGCTGACTGGGGATGTAGGGGAAAATTGAAGGTACAGAAATGCATGATAAGGACTGAATCACGATTGTGCACAGAAAAACAGGCTTACGATCTCAAATTGAGACTTGAATGTCTGAAATTGGGATTTTTAAATGGTTCAAATTGAGACTTTCAAACGTCTCAAGTTGAGGTTCTCAGAATTCTCCTTAACCCCTCGCGGACGGGGCCTTTCTGTTACGCACGTACCTATGAAAGGATGATATAGAAATTTTTTGTATGGATTGGGTATAGAAATTCCATAGGATTTCGGTATATGATATTCGGATATTTCTATATGAATATTTTCTATACGAATTATTTCTAGACATAAATTTTTACATAAATTTTTGTTTTCATACGAAAGATGTCTAAACGCTACAGAGATAACGCAGAGAAATGTCGCAACTCCAGACGAAATGCTTCTATACATGTGACAGTGGGTTGTATAGGATCAAACCTATAGGAATCGTATAGAAATAATTTGTATAAAAAATATCCGTGTAGAAATATCCGAATAAGATATACGAAAATCCTTTAGAATTTCTATACGCAATCCGTAGAGAAAATTTCTATACGATTTTTTTCATACGTGCAGTGCGTTTAGCCAATGGAAATCGGTTCATCACCTTCTTCAGCGAATTGATATGGATTTCCCACTTTGAGGAGCGCTGAAGCATTTTGAAGATTTGAATATTTTGACACAAAAAAAATGGAAGGCTCCGATTCTTCCACAATTGCGGAGCAGAAACACTCGTGGATGATGAGCATAAAATGCATGAAGGAACGTTTGAGATCGCGATGTGAAGAGGCATCTTTCGAGGGAATTCGTGAGATGAAATTGTATCATGGATTGAAATTGATCTCTTCGGCACCGATCATGGGGAATTTCTTGGATATATGCTACTGCGATGATACCAAAGTAATGGATTTCCCATTCTCAATGACTAAACATCTCGTAATGAATTGAAGTAAAAAATCATTCTTTGTCAGGAGTATCTCCTACTGGACACTGCGTTTGTGATACACAGATTCTCCATTCAGGGGAAGCCAGTGCAGCCCTCCTTCAGTCTGAGCTCCACCATGGCTTTTACGAAATTTCTCTGGTTTCAAGCATCAAAGATGTTCGCGGGTTTTATTCCCCACGACGATTTAATCTGGATATTGGAGCCTACGTGCAAACTGATACAAATTGTGAGGAATGAATTTAGGGTGGAGAATGTTTTCTATACACCCTACACCAATGAAATGCTTGTTATTGGGGCGACAAGAGCGACGGTAATTTTTTACATTTTCATAATCACATTTCTTCAATATTTTTTATTGATGTAATCACTCGATGAAGATTAGGGGATATCCTGAGAATAATATTGGTGAAATTTATATTAAGAATTCTATTCATTTTTTTTGCGGATTCTGGTCGAAATGTAGCGGCCTTTGCTCGTGACTCCTTGAGGAGAATATGTTAGCAATGATTTATGTTCTTGAGGTTTATTTTGTTGGATTTTATTTTTCATTATAGAAGTCAAGAAAACGAACTGAAAAAACCCATTGAGAATTCTAGAAAAAAAAAACAATAAAATGATACAGATGTTTTTATAGAAAAACATTTGTTGAGAATTTCCTATCAAGTGTTTATGAATTTTGAATAGGACTTGATAATGAATGAATTGAATTTTTTATAGAATTCTACTAGACTTCCAATTGAATTGCAATGGAATTTTTGTAGAATTCCATTTCTAACCAGTGCATGAGGGTTTTCAATTGAATTCTTCCACGTAAGATACGTTCAAAAACGTATAAAATCCCCAAACCCGGGATTTCTCGATGTTGTTTTCTGTGTGAACATAAACTAACTTGTCCACAAGCAGAGATTTCCCCTGGACCACAAAGAACAGACTCTCAATTCCTGGAAAACAGTCAATATATCAGACAGCTCATTTGGCCCTACATGGGTACTAGAATACTCCTCTTTGATACAACACGATCCACGTGAGTTTTGACTAGAATCAGTCATATCACAAAGATAAATCCTCCCAAACGAATTTTAGTCTTCTTGAGACTGGCTGGATCTTACCTGACAACTGTATACGTAATCCCCCTGGCATCTGATAAAGACGAAGATAGTAATGTTCCTGTTAAATTCCTGGCGAGAAAAGTCAATGCAATGGAAACCGCGATCACTGTTTTGTATTTTCATTCAACTAGCCGATGGATAATCACGGGCGATCAACGAGGGAGTGTTTCTGCGTGGAATTTAGACTTAGAATGCATGATGGACTGTCCCAGTGGTCATCAAGGGGCTGTGAAAATTATCACAGGACATCCTTCCATATGTGGATTTATATCTTGCGGCGAAGACGATATAGTTCAGGCCTGGAGTTGTAATCTGAAACAAAAGGTGCTCTAAAGTTAAATTTTTCAAGTATTTTCACTGCATTTTTTTCTCTTCGCATTAGATAATAACTTATTTGCTGCATTTTAAACATCATTTTCGAGCTCTCAATTCGCTCTACAAAAAAGATTTTAACAGAAATTTCGTTATCTGCCTTTGATTCCGAGATATTCACTGAAAACTGACCAATAGTCACTGCTGATTTTTTTATGAACATTTCTGGTTAAAAAAGAAACCCGCGGAAAGGTGCACAGCTACCAATTACCGGTAAATTTCCGGATATTTACCGGTCTTCTGGGGACTTTTACGTGGCATCCGTAAAAATTGTTCCCTGGGTGGAGAATTTTTCTGTTATAATTTATGAAAAACTAATGGAAATTTTAGAACATACGCGAGGAATTATTGGATTTTTTCGTACCCGTGATAATTAATAGTTCAATGGCCGCTTGAATCTCCAATTTTGAATGATTGTCCAAGGTAGTTTGTCCAATTTCTTTCTACTTCATAATTCAAAATTCTAGATTGAGTCATTCAATGAACTTGGCGAAGTCTCTTACATGGCGGTCAATGGCTCTGCTTCTTCACTAGCAACAGTGGGCGCTAAACTGAGTTGTTTCCAGATGCATCAGCTTTATACATTCTATTCACCGTTGACGTATGCAACCACACAACATGACACCCATAATTTTAATTTAAGCCCCGCGTGGATTATCTTTCGAACATTATCTCGATTGCTTTTCCATCTTCATAATGTAAAATATATCCCAATTTCCATTGGATTTTTCATCACGCAGGAGTCCCTAAAAATTATGATTGTACAATCAAAAATTAGAAAAAAAGTTAACATTTTGGAAGAGCGTTTTTAATAAAGATTAAGAAATAAGTCCAATAGAGAGGAAACAGGGAGTGAGATCGTTAAGAAAACGTTCACATAAAATGTAAAAAACTATTCATTTCATCTTTTATTTGCGTTTAGTCAATTATTTATTTCATTGTTTATTTGCGTTAATCTATACTGATATGCGTATTCCAGAAAATTGTTTACTAGTCTACTATCTTCATATCACTTATCAATTGATTCGATGTGTCTAGTTTATTGTCTAGATTTAATTTGAGCAGTAAAAGTTGACGGTCCACGATCTCCCATATATCCACGGTAGAAATTACCTTGGATCCACGGGAAAACGTCCCGTATATCTACGGTCAAAGTTACCGTGGAGCGTGTGAATAGACACTGCCAATTATTAATTGGCAATTTCCTCCCTATTGGGTTTATATCCCAATATTATTCAACAACGCTCGTGGAAAATGTTCAGCTTTTATTCAACGTTTTTTTGATTCTGCAATCATAATTTTTGGAGACTCCAGGGCTATGGAAAACTTCATAGCAATTGGAGATCATTTCAGATTATCGAAATGAAAAAAAATCAGGATCACGTTCGAAAGATAATCCACCGGGGCCTTGAGGTGTCTCTTAACGTCTCTGCATTCTTTTTCTCTAGAGCTGAACCAGCAAAATTGTTTGCGACGGCTAGTCCCATTGATACTACCCGCGTGGTTGTCTGTTGTGCTGATAAAATTGTCAGAATGTTGTCATCCGCGTCAGGACAACAGCTGAATATTCAAATCCTCCCAACTCATTCTGCAGTCCTGGCTGTAGCCCACAGTGCTATTGCAGGTGATCATATTGTTGTATTTACTTAAGAAATAATTCAGGATAAATCGAAGGGGCGTATTTATTGACAGTTCTTCAGAATCAATCACAGAACAAAAGTGGATCACGCGTTAAGTCAAAGAGGATTTATCCTCTGAAGTTATTCCTAAACATTAGAGAATGACAATCAACTTTCTTTTTATTTTACAAAAGAGGGGAAGAGGATAGAGTAAAGCATTCGATTCCGTAACGATATTAATCTCCGAGGTATTGTAATACAATCCATTTCTGTATTGCCTTGAATGCAGGTCGCATGTACATCCTGGGTACTAACGGAATTCTGGTGGCTAACACGAAAACCAATCCTATGAAAATTGAGTAATTTAATGAATTTCTTTGCGCTTCAGTATTCGCTAGAAAATTCTGTTGGATTTCTTACTTCTCCTTAGTTTTTGAGGCATTTCAATTGGAATTATTTTTTGGGAATAATTATATTTATTTTATTTCGTGGAAATATTTGCTGTAGAAATTCCTTGGCTCGAATTTTCCAAGTTTTTTCGTTTGATTTTTTTTTATTCTGACAGAAAAAAAGTAGCGAAAAAGTTTCACAATTCGCGTCGAGGAATTTGTATAGAAAATGTGTCAATAGACAAATTTGGATATAAAATTAAAATTCTAATGAGTGTTTCTATGAAATATTTTCGCTTGGGTATTTCCTGTAAAACGCACGTAACCCCGCGGAATTCTTCAACAGAATTGACTAATTTAATAGTATTTTCAATAGAAGTTCAACAGAAATCTAGCAGAATATTTGACCGAAATCGCTACATTTTTCAATGAAATTTTGTCGTGTGTATTTTCTTTCAACTGTTCCTGATATTCTCTCATAGAGACGAGTGGGAGAGTGCGGAAAAAATCATCACATGTCTCGTAGTGTACGATCATTACGAAGCAATTCGTGGATCCGATCGTGAAGCTGAAAGTAAGTCAAAGAAAATGTATATTGTCGTCAAAAAGCTGATAAAATGACTTTTCGATCTCGCGACGAGTAACTTCTCTTCACATCTTATTTTATTTTACATCCATCCCTTATCACCGGTTGTATTTTGCATAGAATCAAAACTCGTCAATGCCATTTGTACACGAATAATTATCGGAACTGAAAAAGGGGAATTGATCTCCATCGAAGAGACGAGCGGAAAACAGGAAAGTTCAATCTCAGTGAGTTCAATATTCTAGCAGAAGCGAAGTGGTAAAACGGTGCAAGTCAATTTCGACTATTGACCCGGTTTCAATGAATACTTCGCAATCTAAGGGAGATAGCAAAATTTTTGTTATAACCTTTTTTGTAGAGCCGATTGAGAGCTACAATAAATGTAATTACGAAAATTTCGCTATCTCCCTTAGTTTCGGAAATATTCCTCAAAAACTCAACTGCGAGATAAATCGACTTAAACCGCTTTACCACTTCGCTACTGAATTGCTGATATAATTTCTTTTCTTCTTCTACAGGCGCATGACGCCGGAATAATTCACTTGCACTCCTCGATAGTCTCTCGTCAAGTTATATCGAGTAGTGCGGATAAATCTCTGAAAATTTGGAGAATCTTCCCGGACACATTGATGCCGCTATCGTTACTGCATTGCATTTATTACACCACTCCAATCACCTGCATCGGATCTCTCGGGTGAGATCCTCTCTTAAGAAGAGAATATAATGTTTTTTAACATCAATGTGTACACCAATTGACCAAATGATCGCGAGAATGATCGATGTAAACCTTTGGGTGCTGTCGATGCGGATGATCGCTTCCGCCGATTTTCCCCAAATTCTCCCAAAGAGCGCGCCTCCACACCGAGAGAAATGTTCAGTAAAAATTACGCAACTCACAATTCATTCAGCGATTATGGAATCGACTCAGAAAATTTAAGTGACGGTATCGTAATTTTTCACAGGAGATTCAGATAAAAATTACGAAACGCTCCGGAAAATTTCCGTGACAGTTCCGTAAAATTTCCTGTAACCACATTTCGCTCCGGAATTTCGGAAAAGATACGTAATTTTTATTGAATATTTCTCTCCGTGCAGTAGGCTCTATATAATTGCTAAAAAAAAGTACCGCCAGAACATTTATAATTGGCGTAGAGAAATTTTTCGGCGATCGTCTGAACGCTCGATTTTTCCAAAGGCTTTTTCAGTAGCGAAGCGGTACACCGGGTCAAGTCGCTTTTTACTTTTGGCCAGTTTTTGATGAATATCTCGGAATCTAAGAGAGGTAGCAAAATTTTTCTTATGACCTTTTTTATAACCCTCAATTGACTATACAAAAAAGGTAGTGACGAAAATTTTTCTATCTCTTTTAGATTCCGAGATATTCGTCAAAAACTGGCCAATAGTCAAAATCGACTCAACCCGGTTTTCCGCTTCGCTACTGATTCAACTGCCAACTCCGTCACTATTCTTCCGCCCTCTCCCTAGTTTAGTGAAATGTTCGACTATGTTTTTTCCAAAAGCATTCAGACAATAAAAATTTCTCGAAATAGATCCACGATCTGTGTCGTCAGTAGCACCGAATCTTCCCAATGTCATCAGTTATTTATGTACGATGTAGTAGAAAGAAGTAAGAGTGAGAACGATTTCTTCCAAACTAATAGTAAGTTTTGAATTATCTCATGCGTAATTTTCGTCTTCGTACGCAGGGCAATTGGAGCACCATCCATCGAAAAACCACGTGAAGCAAATTCTGGCTCTGGCCACATCAGAGTCCCTTCAAATATGCGCTACATCATCGATGGATGGTTCACTACGCATATGGGATCACCAGAATGATCTAGTCAAGGTTCATTCAAAATCCAAGGATTTAGAATTGGGGGATCATGGGGCGAAGTGAAACACCGGGGCATCGAGAACAAATAAAAATTACGAAAAATTACATGTCAGATCGTAATCTCGATGCAAATTCCCTCTTTTGGGAATTTTTGCCTGAAATTTATGCAGTTTTCACGTGTAAATACGAGAAAATTGCGATGTTAAAGATGAAATGTTTTTCTTACTCCTGGAGTTTGTGCGTCATCACATATTAAACAATCGTATAGAAATTTTCTATACGGATTGCGTATAGAAATTCTATAGGATTTCCGTATATGATGTTCGGATAATTCTATACGAATATTTTCTATACAAATTATTTCCACGCATAAATTTTACATAAATTTTTGTTTTCTTACGAAAGATGTCTAAAAGCTCCAGAGAAAAACGTAGAGAAATATCGCAACTCCATACGAAATGTTTCTATACATGTGGCAGTGGATCGTATAGGATTAAATCTGTAGAAATCGTATAGAAATAATTTGTATAAAAATATCCGTATAGAAATATCCGAATAGCATATACGAAAATCCTATGGAAATCTAACTCAGTCCGTATAGAAAATTTCTATACGATGTTTTCATATGTGATACGCTTTTTTGTCAAAAAATTTTTTTCTGTCACTCCATTTTGATTTTTAGAGTTGACCAGGGCTGTTTCATTTGGCCGCATTTTCCCGAGAGAAAATATGAATGCCAAATGCACACTAAATCCCATATTTTCAGATACTGGAAATAAACGTTTGCACATCACACATAACATTTTCCGCGCTCCTCGGAGATATTGTGTTCAGCGCTGGAAAACATCTCTACCGAATTCCCTACGAAAATTGTAATGCATAAATCTAGTATTTGTTGAATGCTTTCATTTTCTCAACTGCTTTGCAGATTTATCGCCAAAATATCGTCTGCAAATTTTAAACAATGGGATAGAGAAAGAAGAGGAGGAAATGTTGGATGATCCAGAATCTAAATCAATCGATGAACACTTGGTAATTGATGATAAAATGCTGCACCCTGTCAGCAGCGTGCCTCTCGGTTCGCTAGACCCATCAACAGATGCTCCGAGTCTTGATCTAATGTTCAAGGAGCAGATGTGCGCGCAATTGAGATATAGAGATGAAGGTGAATAATTGAAAAAACTAATGACGCCCTTCTGTTGGATATTTTAAAAGTTTTTGGCCGATTCTACTGAAAGTTTTCGCACTTTTACTGCCTTTTTTAGTTGGAAATATTCAATAGGAACTATTCTATAGGAAAAAGCACTAGATCATATTTCTCTAGATGTTTTTCTACTCGGACATTTTCTACAGCGATTTCGTGATTTAAATTTTTATACTTTTTCGTTCTATTTCTTTGTCTCTTTTCATTAGGGAAGAAAATCAAACAATAAAACTTGAATATCTCAATGGAATAAACTACATAGAAAAATTAAATTCTATTTATTTTTTCTATAGAATATTTTCTATTGAACATTGCTATTAAAAAAACATGTAGATAAACTACGCAATTTTACAACAGAATTCGCTGAAGTTAATGGGATATCCAACAGAAGTTCAATAAAAATGCAATAGAATTTACGTAATTCAAGAAGATAAATTTGGAGTTATTTGTCCCTCCTTTATATCCCCGCAGATATTTTACGAATCAAAGAGAATATACTAAATGCGAAGAAAATAGTGAAAATGAAAACTATGATGGAACACCATGACTGGGAAAGACACATCGCCGAATTGCTCGGCATCTCTTCGCGAACTGAAAATGGAACTAGTCCACATGACATCTGGAATTATGTGGAAAAGTATGGGAAAAATAGGAAAGTCTTCAATAAATCGGAACAGCCCCACATGATTGGTAATGCCAGTGGCTTTAATGAACATCTCTTCAAGTCGATTTCATGATAATTTTATTTACACAGGATGTAGCATAAAACAGTTTTCCGATGAATTAAAATTACCAGCAGAGATTTACGAGCCTGGTTTGAATCTTCATGCTTTCCTTCCAAATTCACTAGTCATCAAAGTCGCTGACACAGAAGATATGAAAGCTGATGACTTCAATGAGACAGAACAGTTGGAAAGACATCGACTCAAATACAATTATCCCTCAGAAATATATCTGACTATGGGTCCATCAGCGTCTGAAGGTTTCAGTGATGAAGCCATTGAGACTGTTCAGTGAATATTTTATGAGGTAAAATATTTTATTCATGACATGATTAAATGAACTGATGATTACAATCCAACGATTCAGGCGCACTTCATTCATCTCTATTCCAGTTACAAATTCTCAATAAACGTTAATATACATTGTATCGACTATCTTTCAATTTCACGAAGGAAAAAACGTTACGGGTCACGAGGCTCGGTATTCTATTACGAATATATATGTACGAAAATATATATTATAAAAAAAGTATCATAAAGAGTCTATCACCGCGGTCATATTCATTTATCGACAAGTAATGAGAAGAAACTTGAATCTTTCTATTTTATCTTTTACTCTAAATTCAAATATACCGACAATTAGTCTTTCATACAAGCTGTCGCCTCTGGAGTACAATACAAAAATAAAATTATCATCCAAGTAATCGAAGTATAGCCCTGTGAACAATCTTGGATATCGGGAATTTGAGACATTCAATGGGAATTTAAGTTGTGCATTAGCTTTCTTACTGTTGAATGGAAAAATGATGATTTTCATCCATAAAAAGTGTGCAACAACCCAATTGAAAGAATAGAAAGAGGCATGGAAGAAGTGAGGAGTCTGAAAAATCATAGAAAAGGGAAATAAATCATTCCACTATTCACAACTGGGAATTGGATTGTTGGGTGGCACTGGTAAAAATCTTTCCTAAAGTCTTTTTACTTTCTCTTCTATCCTCTCGGCTCTGTATTTCCCAGCCCCTAAAATTACTACTTGGTAGTAGCATTTCAGACTTTCTCTTTTTCCGGGAAGAACAGAGACCATCTCATCAATAATCGGTTCTTCGTGGGACTGGATATCGAAGCACAAGGGCACTGTCTGCGGATATAATCGGAAGCGCGTTGTCACAGTGGTGATTCACCAGATGACTGACACTGTCAAAAATACGGTCCTTTGTTCGCACCTGAATGAGGGGATAAAAATATCATTCTATTTCTGATGAATGAAGAGCAGGGAAGAGTGGGGCAATCTGGACACTTCTGCCTCTTTTCAATGCTAATTAATAATTAATTGAACTCTTGATGAAACGTTTTTTTACTCGTTGTAAAGTGCAATTGCCCCTCTTTATGATTTCAGAGCGAGCACAATTGATGAACTTATTTTTTAATGCTCATAGAATTGTGAACATTTAGAAAAGTCAAATGTCCATTTTACCTCATCCTTCCCTACTCAATGTTATTTTGAAGAGATTAACTTACAACTCCCTCGGGGTCGATTAAAAGTAAATGCTTGGGAATTCCGTTATTCATCCCCGTGAGGACGTATTGTCCCGGTGAGCCTTGAGATTCACGAACCAAAAAATCACCGTCTTTAGTCAGCATTGATTCTGCCTCTGGACGACTGACACTACCGTGATACCAAACTTCTGTTTTCAATTGGTGCTGTTGAGAACGTGGACTCAATTTGTTCATCTCTGATATTGCTGTGCTGAATGGCTCTGAAATGAAATTAATTCGTCATATTCCCACATGGGGAAATTGAAATTGATGAAACACGAGGAAAACGTGCAATTTGTCACACCGCAGTTTATGGCAACATTTAATTGAAAAATCCGAAAAATAATTCCTTAAATAAAAATGAGGTTGATTGGAATTTTTCGAAAAATTCTATTGGTTTTCTTGATAATAGATTTATGTATTTCTGAATTAATTATTCTTTTGAAAGTATTGCTACAGGAATTACTGGTCGACACTTCCAAGTTTCTTCCGCAGAATTTTCCCTGTTTCTCATTACAAAATCCATGAAAAAAGTGTTTATTCAAAAATTTCATGAGAACTTACGCATATCAAATGCATCAAAGAGCGAAGAGGGTTCTCGCCTACTGTCGTGGCTCGCCGCAACAACGGTGTCATTGACATAATTGTGTTCTGATTGAGCAGATGCCGCACCGTCCGAACTCAGATCAATTAAGTTACCAGTTTCTAAAAAAATTTACAAAAATAACATGACTTGGAGTATAATTATTTAAAGATGGAGATGGTTCGAGTGCTATACCAGTCCACTGTTGCCCCGGGGTTTGCCGTCTGCGGCCATTGACGAATGTACACTGAATATGATTCGACAGTGCGTGATTCTGAGAGGAATGATGATGTTTAAGATTCGGCAGGGTTGAAGTCGTGACAGGAAGTGGTGGAACCGGTGGTGGTCCAATGTCAGGGGGCACTTTTCCTGGCAGATCGTTGTAGTAGTCTCGGTCTGGTTCGCGAATCCCATTCAACACCGGACTAAGACGAATAAAACCACTTAATTCCATCTGCTCTTTTTAAATACTGTTTGATATTTTTTCCAATGGTGAGAATTTTCATTCAATTCGAGATTAAACTCCTCATGGAACTTTTATTCATCTTGGATATTCAACAGAATTGAGTCTTTTTCACGATCAAAATTCAACTCTCATTATGAAAATCGGAGATCACAGTCAATTGAATTTCAAATTAATTTCGAAACAATAGTTACTTGAATTTCTATAATTTTCATTACCACATATACCTCAAAAATGGAATTTCATTTCAAACACAAAACACTGAGGGATTTATCAATAACATAAATGAAAAGTTTATAGTCCTTGCCATAGATTTCAATATTTTTTACATGAAATTCCAAGACTTCAAAAAATCGAAACTTCAATTTTTTAAATAGATTATTCTTTTGAGTTTTTTTTGTATAATAATCCTTGGACATAAATTTTCCAACTTTCTACTCAGCGTTTCCATTTTTCTCATTGACAAAATCTTCAATTTTTCTCATTGACAAAAAAATGCAGAAAGTTCATGTCCAAGAATTCCCCCAAGAAAAACCAGAAACGAATAAGTTCTACACAAAAATTCACATCTATTGAATTTTCCCATGCCTGCAATTAATAAATAAAACCCTTACTGCAGTGAGGACGGTTTTGTAAGGAATTCTTTAAATCTCAATTCGAATGCTTGGCCAATCGTCGATATGACGTCTTGCGCCAGACCGCCGCCGCACTCCAATACGTAACAAGCTCGCCATTCTTGCATATTTTTCGCTACGTACGCGACAAAGTCCAGTATTTCCTAGAATGCCAAATAACAACGAATAACATTCAATTCCCTTCCCTCCTTCTTCCATATTACTGACCGTATCGCCACCGGAAGCAAATGAAATCCTCGGCATTTCGTGTTTAGCTATGACATGGCCAGTCTCGAGGGTCGTAAGTGATAGACTAGTGCTGCTGATTGTCAGATTTATGTTGGAGCCCGCATGCTCCATGCATGGTTTATCAGCAATTGCTCGTAGAACTTTTCTGTCAACCTGGGGAAGTATTCTTGATTAATTTCATGGATAGAAGAATTTCTTAATGAAAGATTCACATTACCCGTCTTTTTTTATCCGCAGATTTTAAGCCTGCTGCTTCGCAGACTCGATTGATGCATTCTCTAAAAAAAAAAGATATTCTTCCCTCATTTTCCATGGTCTTCGTAAAATAAATGACACGATCGAATAAAAAAAAGAGAAAAAGAATAAATAAAATGGATCTTTCGAACGTGAAACCATCAATTTTTAGTTCAATTTTTTCAAAAACAGGACTCTGACATTGGAATTGGAACATTGGAATCTACTTCATGCTTTTGGATGAAAGTTATTGTCATCTAAACGTTTTTTTTTCATACTTCGCTACACATGATCTTGTCTCAAAATCCAAACTCTTCATCGACGTGTAGACCTCTAGGCATCCAATATACTGCAACATAAATTGATGAATCAGTAAAGATGATTACTCTCTCGTGCCCTTGATTCTTACCCGCACAGCGTAAGTGATTCCCTCCTTGCTGACCAGATGATCCGGGTGGAGCCATCCTCTGGCCGGCTTGCTTATAAAGCTCCCACTGTTCCCACTGGCCATCGCTGCATTCCACACTGAAACTGAAGTAAAATTTGTAAGCTTACCCTTCACCATCATCACGATCAATCAATCGATAAATCATAACGGCACATGTGAGGAAATTTCATAGAAAAATGTAGGGCATTTAGTGAGTCATTACATTTTTATTGGACTTCTATTGACAATTCTATCAGTCTTTCTACGCTTTTTTTTTCTTTTTAAAGGGGAAATGTTCAATTTGAGAAAAAAATTGAATAGAAAAACCTAGTATTTTCTGTGGGGAATTCAATTAATTTTTTATTGAAACTCTCTAAGAAATCTGTTCGGGTTCTATTAAAATTCTATTGAATAATTCTATTGCAGATTGTGAAACTTTACTGTCATTTTTCTACACGTATTTGATAAAAACAGTCAATGGTTTTTCATTTATGCATAGAAATTCTTGGGACTAGATTTTCTGTTTATTTCCACTCCTACTGAAATCCACGAAAAAAATTCAGAAAATCAATGCCCAAGAATTCTTATAGAGAAAATCCTTGTAGAGGAAGTTATATAGGGAAGTCAATATCTTAGACTTCGTATATAAAAAATTACTACTGAAAAACACACGGTAAAGTGCTATAATTTACAACAGAATTAGCGCAAAAGGTAAATGAAATTTTTGAATAGAATTAAAATAAAATTCTATCGACTTTTATTAAATTCTGTCATACGTGTTTCAACGAGGAAAAATTTAAAAAAAGGAGTGGAGAAAAATTCGTTTGTCGAGGAATTACTACAGAAAATATCTCAATAGAACGTCCATATAAAAATCTAAATTTATTACTTTTTTCTGCAGAAATTTCCTGTTGGACATTTTTATTTGGAGAAAAGTAATAGAAAACTTTCCAAATCTTCGATGGAATCAGCAAAACGCTGACAGAATTACCCAGTCAATCTGGGTTTTTCTATGAAATTTTTCACACATGAGGACGTCTGAAAGGCCATTGCAAATTATCAACCACATGCGATGCGTCTGACTAATCGCCAATTACTAATGACTCAAAGATAACTTACATGACACTCAGCTGAATCCACCGAAATTCCCCTGAAACCCCCTATGAAAATCCGTACCCAATGTCCTTGGTGAAAGGTACTGTTTTTCCATACGTTGTGACATCCAAGACGCGAATTACCGACGCCCATGCACAATTATCGTTAAAAAATTTAACCTTCAATCATCGTTACATCCGAGATAAACTCGATACTGAACAAAATGCACTCTCAACGTTTCAATGCAGCAGAAGTCAGCAGTAAAAATCGGAGCAGCAATGATGTTTATATTCACCCAGCCTGAACTATTGACAATGCACCCCGTTTCATTCAAAAAACAACCGAGTCATCGATACTAACGCGCTAAATAACCAGTTGTGTAGTCATGTATACAGTGATATTACGTTCTGTGCTTCACTGCGGTCAGGAAAAAAATTAAATACATATCCGTAGCACCACGGTAGGCGTCAATGGGATTTGACAGCTGATACAGGAATGGATGACACATTCCAGGGGCACTTGTGCGCATGGACGGAAACTCCGTGTTTAGTTTCCACCGGACTTGTGGTGCTTGTGTGAGAGGTATAGGTTATCTTCCAGAAGAATAGCCGTAGATTTTTGGAGTGGGGTCCAAGCATGTGAGTGGGAATTACGTAGAGTGGGGGTACCCTCCGAAGGATAAACTTCTACTAGAAGGCCTATAGCCTATATTTGAGGGTAGGGAAGCCCTAGGGGACTCACACAGACTGACTCTGCATGCGAATGCAACATACGCACATACAGAGTCTATCTGTTGCAAAACGTTGCAAGCAAAACACAGGCCGACATACACTGCCTGGTGTTTTTTTAAGAGCATCGGATAACATACTTTGGCGGGTCGCTCGCCCGGTTGCACCGAGCCCTGTTAGCTCTTTTACCCCAGGATTAATTTATCCATGTGTAATCCTTGTAGACTAACAGACCGTTATCTGGCGGTTTAGTTAACAGACGATGGTGCAACTGGGCCTGAAGTAATGAGTGAGAATTTGTAAGATGTGAATTTTTGGGTAATGAATCAATGAATCAATAGTTCCCATGATTTCCATAAAATTTGATGGACAAATGAGCTTTATTCGTAGTCAGAAATTTTTCTGAGATAGTATATTTCGTCATTGGGCCGAAAAAAACTTTTTCATCACGCTGTGACGAAAAGTGAACTTCCGCCACATTGTGATGAAAAATATTGTTCGTAACTCGTGAAAAAATGTTTTTTAGCTCGTGGGATTATATCACTCGCCTTCGGCTCGAGATATAAACCTCCCACTCGGCAAAAAACACTTTTTTGCACTAGTTACGAAATATACTATTTTGTCATGACGGCCGTAGGCAGAGATTCACAGACGCAGAGCGTCCGTGAAACGCTGCCTTACGGCTGGAATGACAAAAATAATTTTTTTTTAAGTTATTGAAAATTGTCTGCACTATTTAGTTTATTCAACTTATCGGTCGAGTCACTGATTTCATTTGTTCTGTGGTGACTTTCATAAATCAGCTTAATTATAGATCCGTTGAAATGACTATTTGTAAACACACGAAGATAATTTATTGTACAAAATGATACTGTCTCGAATTTCCGTTAACGGTGTATATTTAAATATTGTTATCATTATTGTTATCATTATTTTCATCTATTGGAGGGGTTTCGAGGGTGAACCAGCCATGCAGACACTTGGGAACGGCTCCTGGAGTGTGGAATGTCACTCTTCCCATTTCAATCATCGATTTAGCATCCAGAATTAGGAGACATACGTCGCATTCTCTTCCTTCTCCGTATATTGCAGCGCTCAGGATGATTCCGTCATCTTCATTCTTAAGTTATAAAAAATGAATTAATTGACAGAATTAATTGACAGAGCAAAAACCAAATTCATTCTTCAGGTCCGATCACTACACTATATCGAATTTATTATCGACATACCTGTGATTCTGGTTGAGCTACGAAAATCGGTTCACTCGGGTAAAGTCCATCCTCACTCCACGTCAATGATGATTTATTGAGTGTATCGACTTTAATTATCTGAAGGGAATATTATTAATCAATCACCTAAAAATTCCCTACGAAAAAAATTTGATTATCAATAGTTGGTTTACCGTTCCAGGATTTTGTATATCAACGTCACTGGAAATGGCGTAAAAATAGCGGTACTGTCTCCCCAGGTACTTCTGATTATGACGGGGAGTTTCGCACCCCAGATTGCAGATCAATTCAGGCTCCACCGAGATAGCTCCGTCCCCCCGTCTGTGAGCACTGGCTTTCATCTCGAAAATATTTGTTCTTCTGTTTGGCTTGACATCGGCGAATTTATCCGTCATCGGTAGAACAAATCGCAGCGGCCTCGCTCGAAATAATTTCGAGTAATCGGGATTCTTGTGCATGTTTCTCATAGCGTCGACATACATACAGTCCAACATTTTAGCATTGCGATAACAGCATATATCGATGACGATTGAATCTCCTTTTTCTGATTCGTACTGATTGATTATGTGGAGGTAGAATAGAGCTGCTGCGGTGAAAGTTCTTTCTAGGGCACCGGTTGCACGAGACAGCACGTGAATCAATGTCTGTCCAAATAAATGCATATGTGGGCTGAAATTTTTCCCTAATACAACTCAAGATTTCTCACACGAAAGTAATTCGCAAAAAAACCTAGCGAATTTGATAGAAAATTTCATTATTTTTTCGCCGATTCTATTGAAGAATTTCGCAGCTCTAGGTACTGCCTGTTTTGTTCTATAGAAAATGTTCGATAAATGCAATATTTTATTTTTCTATTGAGACAGTTTCTGCGGGAATTGGTCGACATGAGTTTTCTGAGGTTTTTCCGCTGTACTAGAGATGTATGCGCGCGTATGTTTTGCATGTGGTACTGTAATATGATTTTTCATTTCGTTTTATTGTATTTAGAAAAGAAGAATAAATAAATAAATATATATATATATTTATATATATATCCAAATAAACCGGTGACAAAAAGCGTTATCTGTATTTGCTTTCTCTTCTCATTAAAAAAGTAAACAGAAAAACGTGGAAAATTGGAG
This sequence comes from Diachasma alloeum, assembly GCF_001412515.2. Taxonomy (NCBI): domain Eukaryota; kingdom Metazoa; phylum Arthropoda; class Insecta; order Hymenoptera; family Braconidae; genus Diachasma; species Diachasma alloeum. The sequence goes on along the minus strand of NW_021680342.1, from coordinate 4,107,519 downwards.
CTGAAGAATTTTATATTAAAAACACCTCAATAGAATAAGTTGTATAGAAAAATTGGATTCTGTTGTTTTTTTCTATGAAACGTTTTTGTTCGTGTTTTTGAGACGAGGAAGATCGAAGGTATTTAAAGTATTCAATTACATTCTCGTTGTCGTGCCACTTGAGAGCCGAACTGAGAGGCTCATTTTTTATTTTACATGCCATCATAGTCACCATCGACACTGCCAGGGGCTGTTCGATTATGATGAAGTAGTTCTCGGTGATGCCGAAGGTGTGCATGTACGAGGGATTCAATTTCCACCTCGCTGGGAGACTAGCCACTATCGATGCTCCTTCGAACATGGCTTTGCCACCGGAATTCCTGCCTGCAACGTCAGTTTTTTCAATATTTCGTTTTTTACAGAATTTTGTTTTCATTTGAAAAATTCAATCGATTTTGAAATTCATGGTATTGAAATCTTTGTTATGAAAAAATTCTCAGTATGATATTTTTAATATCCTTTTCTTCTATTTTAATGAGACAAAACGAAATACTGTGAAAAAATTGCAATTTCTTTTTGAAAACTCTCGACTGAATGTTATGTACAAAAAACCGTTACTGATTTTTTGATGAATTATATTATTTTAAGAGGACCGAGAGTGAAAACAAATTTTGCGGAATGAATTCTCAGTCAAAAGGGGATGAAAAAATCTGAAAAATGGCTTTAGCAAATTGTTCATTCTATAGAAATCGTATGGAGCGAGTTGAAGATGGGCTGAAGAGGATAAATAATTTTAATAAATGTTTAAAAATACGAGGTGGTGGTGTCGCCATCTTTGAAGCAAGATGGCAGCGCCGACACCTATCAAGCACCTTGTGTTTTTGAATATTTATTAAAATTAATAATCTTCAGATCACCTCCAACTTGTTTTATCCAGTTCCTAGAAGAATAAATTTCTCAAGTTCCCCTCCCCTTTTGGCTCAGTATTTTCCCCGCATTTCAATATTTTTTTTTACTCCCGAGACTTCTTGACAAATCGCTGTTAATGTCATATTTACTGACCAGTGTCACTAGGAACTGATGGAAAACATACAACACTGTAGGCAGGTCCCATCGCAGTTATGCTCAATCCAACATTATACACTGTGCCATCGTCCGTCACATGGGGATGTGAAGTATGATTAACGACTCCAACGTAATCCGAAATGCAGATCTTTAGAAATCGATTGAGTCAGGTATATTGATGATTCAGGGAGATTTTTCATTGTAAAAATTTTAATTACATAAAAAAAAATATTTTCAGATTTATGGTGTCAAGTTAAGACTAAAAAGAGAATGTGGGGCTTCCAATCAAGATTTTTTGAAAGTCTTATATTGAAACAAAAATTTTATACAGGCACAAAAAACTGTTTGAGATTAATAATCGAGGCTTTGATAAATTAATTTTCTTCTTTAATTAATTGATTTCAAATAAGGGTTTCACAATAGAATTTTTCCGGGCTGTTGCGATGGGGTTTTTTACGCGCGTGGAGTTGGCGTCCGGCCGAAGGCGAGAGCTGGCCAACCACACGACTGAAAAAACCGCAGCGTAAAAGCCTCGGACACAATTCCTTTCTAGTGATTTTTAAGTTTCCATGTTGGGAAAGTATGCAATACCAATCCCCAGACGAGAAATCGTGAGAAGCAGTACAGAAAAATCGTATTTCAAGACTTTTGACATCTTAAAATAAGGGATTTCCTTTTAGGTTTACATTCACACATGAAAAATTGGTTAATTTTCGTACTCGATCCTTAGTCTCCAATGTTTCAACATCAATCCGATGGATGAATGGAGCTTCTGCAAACGTGTAGTATTGATCTCCAAACGGATACACCGAAATCATGGAATTATCGGACAACCCAGAGTCAGGATTGAAAACAGCCGCTATTCTGAATAAATATTTTCCCAAATGAAATGAAAAATCGTGGACATCTGAGATAATTCACTATTTTCAGTGTGAAAAAATGGATTCTCTACCGTTGGAATATCGTTTGACATGGATCGGGCACCGATTTCGTTCCAAATTCAGTCAGGACTATTCTCCTCGCCTGATGGTTTCTCTTGAAGACATCCGTTTGGACGAATCTCCGTTGATATGTCACTCTTCCACCGGAAATGTGAAACCTTCAGGAAAATTCACGTAGTCAATTTTTTACACGGGAATCCATCGGAAATCCTATTTCTTTAATAGGGATTATTCGACCAATAAATTACTAATGAAATAAAAAAAATGATGAAATGAAATTAAAATGAAATTCATCATTTAATTCAATTATCTACTTTTAATTTTTTTTATTTTGATGAATTTCATTATTTTTTATTAAATTAATCATCAATTAACTATTTCAAAATTTTTAACATTATATAAATCAATAATTGACTTTGAAAGATTGACGATTGTGCAATTAATCGAAAAATCATATTCAGAAATTTAGAATCAATTGTTCAACAGACAATTGAAAATTAGAATTATTATCAAAATTCAATAAAAATTAGTGAACTTTCGTTATGTCAAGGTAATCTTCTTTTAATATTACTAACGTAATGATTATTGCCGATCGCTGAATGCAATACCACACGTATGAAAAAATCGTATAGAAATTTTCTATACGAATTATGTCTATACATAAATTTTTACATAAACTTTTGTCTTCATACGAAAAATGTCTAAACGCTCCAGAGAAAAACGTAGAGAAATGTCGCAACTCCATACGAAATGTTTCTATACATGTGGCAGTGGGTCAAACCTATAGAAATTGTGTAGAAATAATTTCTATAAAAAATATCCGTGTAGAAATATCCGAAAATCATATACGAAAATTCTGTAGAAATTCTGTACGCAATCCGTATAGAAAATTTCTATACGATTTTTTCATACGTGCATTCTCTAGAATTCTGTTTTTCTACGAAATTTTTTCGCGCTTGTGAAGATGGTCCGCTTTGCCCGGCTCATCCCTACCTATGCAACAACGCCGAACTATCGAACAAATGATCGAACTGGTAATCCCCAACTTTGAGACTGCCCGGTCCATTCCGTAAAAGCGTACCACTCAACCACTCGGGGATGACCCCGCGTACTTCACCAGTCATCGGGGTGATGACTTCCTCGTCGCACGACCTCATCCAAACGGAGGGGTCACAGTTCGGATAGTAATCAACATCATCGTCACAATCCCACGCAACATTTCCCTTCCCGTTATTATTTTTATTATCCCAGAGGTGCGACGACTTCTCCTTGCGGCAGTAGTCGTCGACTTCTCTGAAAATTTCTCGCGTCATTTTATATTAATTTTTTTAATCTAGTCACTGTCCTCTTCGTTCCCCGGCAGCCGATTGTTATCATCAATCACCGAGTTGATGAGCGGTTTTAATATCGCCGACAGAATTTGGTGGATTCGCTTGTGCGTGAAATCCATAACAAATGGTTTACTCTGGGGAGGGATTTTTATGCCATTCGGAGGGACACCCGAACTATTCGCCGTGGGAGCGACGAATAACGACGGGAGATCGCAATCACTGGCCTTTAAAAACATCGACCTAATCACTTTAGTTACATTGACTTCGGAAGCCGGATAAATCAATGTCACAGGCATTAAAGAACACGTGTTTATCCCTGCGCAGGAATAGAACTCGTGATGAAAGGTTCATATTGATTGAATCATCACGTGGTGGCCGGGGTGCCCCGTCCTATTACCGAATTGATTCATTTTTCTATTCGTTGTGACATTATGTCGGTTATCGAAAATTGAAATGGGATATTACGTTTACTATTCAGTCGATGTTTTATTCATTAAATCAGTAGCGAAGTGGTCAAACGGCTTAAGTCAATTTAGTCTTCAGTTCAGTTTTCCAGAAATATTTCCGAATTTAAGGGTACCAAGTGAATTTGGCGATGACCTTGAAAATTGACATTCACCAACAAAGTTGTAATTTTTTTAATTAGTAGTATTAGACAGATGGTGAACATCGGTGATAATTTTAAAATTTTAGAACGTATGGATATCGATAAATTAAATAAACAAAATCAGTCTTATACACGGCCTCTTATGGAGTTTTGATTAAATTCAACGTTTCAACCCCCTAGGAACTCAAGAAAAATTTGAAAAAATTTGAAGATATGGGGAATGATGTGTTCAATGTGATGGCGACAAAAAACAATGGGGTACCGGGGTGAATAAGAGAGATATTTCAACCCGCCGTACCCATTTGATCCCATGCTTTCTCGAGGTTCGTCACGCGAAATAGAGGATTTTCCGCATTTATTTTCTCGATGTCTAGTTCCGGTTGCGGGTTTGAAATTTCGTCGGATGGATGAATACATATTTCTCCAATGATGGAGGGAAAGAAAAAAATTTTTTTGAATGTTTTTTCAAATTCACTTGGCACCCGTAAGGGAGATAGCGAAATTTTCATAATAACTTTTTTGTAGAGCGAATTGAGTGCTGCTAAAAAGATTATGAGAAAAATTTTGCCATCTCCCTCAGATTTCAAGATATTCATTGAAAACTGGCTAATGGCCAAAATCGACTTACACCATTTGACCACTTCGGTACTGAAATGCATCTAAGTAATCCATTACTACGCATTCTTCTCAACGGCATCAAGTAAATGCTATCCCGATTAATTCTCTAAAAAGTATTGACATCATAAAAAAATTAGTTGATAGAATTATTCATTTTATATCATTTCTTCATCATATTAGTATATTTCGTAACAAGTGCAAAAAAGTGTTTTTTGGCGAGTGGGAGGTTTATATCACGAGCCGAAGGCGAGTGATATAATCCCACGAGCTAAAAAACATTTTTTCACGAGTTACGAACAATATTTTTCATCACAATGTGGCGGAAATTGGACTTTTAGGCACGCGGAGCGTGTCGAAAAGTTCACTTTTCGTCACAGCGTGATGAAAATTATTTTATCTTTTCGTCGAATCATCTATTCCATGTATAGTCAATAGGAATTGATAACAACCCGCTCTTCCTCAAATATAACTTCTGAGAAATGAATTCAAATTGCAAAATTTTAGAAGAGAAATTTAAATGTGAAATTTTGAAAATAGAGAATGCAAAAAGAAAACCCCCCTAATTGTATCTCATGAATTATGCACATCAATTGGCAGTACATTTGGAAAATCACGGTATTCTGCAGTCATTATCCGGCAGTTGTACGGCAACCCATCTATTTTCTCCTAAAAAACCGACAGAAAGTGTATGTCGGCCTGTGTGTTCTGCTTGATACACACATGCAGAGTCACTTAGTCGGTTGTGTTCCTAGGGGCTTCCGTATATTTCACTGTAATTTAGGGAAAAAAGAAAACAACAAAGCAACATGCCCGCAAATAAATAGCTATTTTGCTATTTAGCGCTGCCATCGTTGTTTCCCCAGGTTATTTTCTTATTGTCATTGTATTTATTGTTAGTACCACTGCATTTCTATTATTACAACACGAATTTGTATTTGATTATGTGGAGCAAGAGGTTATTAAACAGCTGGATCTGTCGTTTATCGAAGGTTAATAATGAATTAAAGTGAAAAAACTAGGTTAGTCTTTGATTATATGAGAAAAATAGTGAAACAATTCTTTCATTTCTTTTTTTTGTTTAAAGTTCTCAATTTTATTATTAAATTATCTACCCTGTCGTTACATTTGTACAATGTTTGGTATTTCTCTTAGTTTTTCAAATTATTGATTTATCTTATTTTTTTTCCTTCAAATTTTACCTCAGAGTTGATATCAATTTAATCTAAACGTGTTAGTTTTTTCCAATAGTTGCATTCTTGTCCTCATTTCTGATATTTCATTTCATTTCATTTTTTTTAAATTACTATCGTGCCATGCCAGGTTACTTTCTCACTGTTATCGTATTTATTGTTAGTACGACTGCATTTCTATCACTATAACACGAATTTATATTCATATATTCCAGGAAAGACACAATGCTGATCAGCTCAACAAGTTGAGAGCAGTCTCTAGCCTCGCTGTTAATCCATAAACTTAATAAAATAAATAAAGATGACTGAAAAGGACAAAAACGTGAAAGACACCGATGAAGATCCCCCAGCACCTGATAGGCCCCCCGATGTCACAACCGAAGAGGACAGACAATTCCTCATGGACTACATCAAAGAACTCGAGCAGAGATTGGCATCCAAAGAAGAAATCCGTTCAGCCAATTTGAATCCAACGAGGCCCCCAGACTCGTTCTTCAGCAAGCTCGACTCAAACCTCAAGAAGAACACAACTCTCGTGAAGAAACTGAAGACCTTCAGTGCAACCCAGCTGGACCAGCTCCTAAAAGACATGAGCAACTTGAATCTAACAAAATACATAAGTGAAATAGCCACTGCCCTGGTAGATGCCAAGCTCAAGATGACAGACGTTCAACCAGCCATAAAAGCCTGCTCATTCCTCCACCAGACGTACGCAGAATTCTCCAGCCATTTCTTTGAGAATTGGCAGAGAGTGCTGTGCCTCAAAGTCGGAGACAAAATCGCCAACCCCAGTAAACTTCGTGTTGACCTCAGGTTCGTATTAGTATTAGTATTGGATTTTATTCAATTTTCTATTCAATGGGATTATTTTATTCTATCGAAAGTATCATTCTTCCCCTTTGTGATAAGTCTGGACTGAACTCAATTGACTAATTCGTTCTTAAGTTTAAGAACATTTGGGATGCCTAAGGACTTTGGCTATTTTTTCTCCATTGAGCCCCATTTGACCCGAACGTTAACGGTTTAACATGCGATGTTGAACCGTTAGAAAAAAATTGGACAGTTTTCTTTTGGAGAAAGATTGATGATTAAATTGAAAAAATGCAATTTTTGCCAAACTGTAAAATATACTTGGATATCCATAAGAGGGTATTAAAAAGTGTCCATTTTGCGCCATCGCAGGACATTTTTAATTATGGTGATTCAAATGCAGTATTATTACAGGTTCTACGCTGAACTGGTGAATGCTGGTATTTTCACTCACAAACAGGGTCTCTCCCTCCTGGGATCAGTCCTCACAGTACTGATAAACATGGACAAGGAGGAGCACAACAATGCCAGCATAATCCTGAGCTTCTGTCGCCACTGTGGCGAGGATTACGCTGGTCTGGTACCAAGACGTGTTCGTCAGCAGTCGGAGAAGCTCAACATCCCAATACCAAAGAGCAAACTTCTGTCACCAGACAAGCAGCAGAATGTTCGAGCATTACTGCGAGAATACTACAACTCCCTGTGCAAGCACCTGTTGAAGGAGCACAAGGATGTGCAAGCGTTCGAGAAACAGAATAGAAAAATTCTCCAGACAAGGGGTGAGTTGAGTGCAGAGAGAAAAGAGAGGTTCGAAGCCCTCCAGGTTTCCTACGAACGTCTAACAACGAGTGTTCAGAATTTCGCTGAGACCCTGGACGAGAGCATTCCAGAGTTGCCAGTCGATACTGAGGTCAAAGCAGAGACAGAGGAGTCCCTGAAGATGATCAGTGAGGGGGAGGAGAACAGCACGATGGAGGACATGTGGGGGGACGAGGAGACCAGGAGATTCTACGAAGTTCTTCCTGATCTCACGGTTTTTCTACCTGGCTCCTACCTCAAAGAAGTACCTAAGGCAGAAACACCAATCACTGAAGAAGCCCTCGACGAAGAAATAACGTTCGATGAGCTTGAAGAGATTGATAAGGTGGAGGAGCCAGAGACTGAGATTGAGGAGCCCCAGGTGGCCAATATCAGCAACAAAATTCTTCTCGATGCCTTCTTAACTCATCTACCCAATTGTGTTAATCGAGAGATGATTGACAACGCTGCTGTTGACTTTCTCATAAACTTAAATACAAAACACAACAAGAAAAAACTGATAAAAGCCCTCTTCGGTGTCTCACGAATTCGGTTGGATCTGTTACCATTTTACTCTCGAATAGCTGCTATTCTCTACCCAGTGATGCCAGACGTGGGGAATGAACTGTGTACAATGCTCAAACATGACTTCAAGTATCACGTGAGGAAAAAGGATCAAATTAACATTGAGTCCAAGGTCAAGGTCGTCAGGTACATCGGGGAACTGGTCAAGTTCAAACTTTACTCCAAGATCGAAGCTCTCTACTGCCTCAAGGTTCTGCTTCACGATTTCACTCATCATCATATTGAGATGACATGCAATTTGCTGGAGACGTGCGGTAGGTTTCTGTTCTGCTCCACGGATTCTCATCAGAGAACTAAAGTCTACTTGGAACAGATGATGAGGAAGAAGGCTGTGACTGCTCTGGACTCTCGTTATGTCACGATCATCGAGAATGCTTATTATTTCGTGAACCCACCAGAGTCTACTGGGGGTGTGACGAGGAAGGAGCGTCCCCCCATGCACGAATTCATAAGGAAGCTTTTGTATCAAGATCTGTCGAAGACGAATACAGATAAAGTGCTGAAGTGGATGAGGAAACTCGATTGGGAGAATGAGAACATCTCGATGTATGCGATTAAGTGTCTTACAGCTGCCTACAACGTGAAATACTTGAATATAAGGTAGAATGATTTTATTAAATGACCTGGGAAAAAAACCTGAGGATATTTGATGTCTACAGCAGATTTAATTTCATGTCTCATGTTCAAGAACAGAAAAATAGGCGACAAATTTTATTGCGAATTCAGTAGAAAATTCTATTATTTTTTGTCTAATTTGAAGCTTTACAGCGTATTCTTTTATTGAAAATTTCCAATAAAAACTATTCTAAAGAAAAAATCTGCACAATTTCATCTCTATACAATTTTTTCTATTGAGATAATAATTTTATAAGTTTTCTCTACTTAATTGTTCCTCTCGTTTCACTAAAATAAATTACACTAGAATAAATTATCCAAAAAATATTGTTCATTGACCATTTCCATTGAAAAAAAAATGATAATCGGTCAAAACCTAATAGAAATCCAATCGAATTCTCTAGCGAATTCGCTGGGTTTTTTTATGAAATTATTTCGTTCGTGCAGACCGTAGTTGTCATAAAAGTATAAATCACAATTCAGTTTGAATTATTCTTCTCCTCCTCTTATCGTTTTTCTTCATACATTTGCTCATCATAATTTTTCTTTTTCTATTCAAGGTGTGTGGGGAGTCTTCTGGCTGGACTGGTGGCTCACTACGAGGCCATAGGTCCCAACGTAGTTGACGGTGTCCTCGAGGACATCCGCATATGCATGGAGATCAATCTCCCAAAGTACAATCAACGTCGCATTGCAATGGTGAAATACCTCGGCGAGCTCTACAACTACAGAATGGTGGAGAGTGGCGACATATTCAGGACTCTCTACCTCTTGATAACCTTCGGGGTGAGCATGGATCACACAGCACCGAGTGTTCTCGACCCCCCGGACCATCTATTTCGCATAAGACTCGTGTGCACACTGCTGGAGACCTGTGGTCAGTACTTCAGTGGTGGCTCCAGCAAGAAAAAGCTGGACTACTTCCTCATCTTCTTTCAGAATTACTACTGGTTCAAATACACTGATCCTATTTGGACGGCGGAAAATCCCTTTCCAATTGGAATTGATTACATGTATCGTGACACTCTGGCCATGCTCAGGCCGAAAATCCAACTCTTCCAGAGTTATAAAGAGACTCAAGCTGCTATTGATGAGTTGAAGAACACTCTTTATCCAACGTTGGACGTTAACAGAGGGGATGCCGAACGAGGGGAGTCTGATTCTGATATGGGCACCATTTTAGAAGCTGATGAAGAGCAAACTGCTGTCATTGGTGATCTTCATTTCGAGGAGTCGGAGGATGTTTCGGAGGCCCACTCGGACGAAGACTGGATCATGGACCCTGAGAGGGATGAGAATCACGGAACTGGGGAGAATACTCAAGGGGATCAGAGCCTCTCCCAGGGTATCAACGAGGGGGTGATTCTGGATGCCGCTGAGTTGGATGCTGCACTGCCAGCAGGACCCAAACGCGTCAGTTGTCCTGAGGACGATGATTTCCTATCTGCACTCGATAAGATTGTCTCTGATAATATTCAGGACAGAATGCGGGATAATGTCAAGCCTCAACAAGTCGATATTTCAGTTCCCATTCATGTGAAGAGCACCAAGAAGACGTATGAGCAGCTCCAGGAGGGACCGTCGGACAATTCTACTGTGGATTTTGTTCTCATGCTGAGGAAAGGGAACAAACAGCAGTACAAGAATCTCGCGGTTCCAGTTTCTTCGGAGCTCGCTATGAATCTACGAAATAGGGAGCAGGAGCAGAAGGAGGAGAAGGAACGGGTCAAGAGGCTGACGTTGAATATCACTGAGAGACAAGAGGAGGAGGATTACCAGGAGACTATTAATCAGGGAACGAGACCAGTCACAGTTAATCTTAATCGCGAGAGAAGGCAGAAATATAATCATCCCAAAGGGGCACCTGATGCCGATCTCATATTTGGACCCAAGAAAATTCGATGAGGAATTGCCGTATTTTTCGTTCTCTCTGCCGTTTATGACACGTATGAACAAATTTCATAGCAGAACCTAGCGGTTTTTCGGAAGAATTCTGTTGAATTACTGGTGGCATTCTAGAAGAATTCTTTAAAAGTTCTATTGCATCATTATAAAAACATCATTTTTTTATTTTATAACAATTGAACTTGAGGAATTAATAGAAATAATCTCAACAGAATAAATTGTATAGAAAGATGAAAATACGTTAGATTTTTCTATGAAATTTCCTCTTATGTGGGTTTTTTTTTCATTCTACACAAGCTTCCATAGATTCTTTAATAGTCCTTGATCACCCTGCGTATAAGTTTAAATCTTCGTTGACCGCAATCATTAAATTTCTCACTCATTTGATAAGCGCCTCATCACAAGGCCCAACAAAATCGTGGAGAACTATTCCTGTATGTATTTACATTCTAAGATGTTTTCTCTACGAGAGTTAAATTCACCGAAGTCAAATACGATTAAATGTCTCCATAAATCTCCTTCACTAACTGAAGATAATTAGTAACAAGTCTGTGATTAATGCTTGTAGGATGAATCCACTAGAAATAGCTATATTCAATTATTTCCACCTTCAAATCTATTTTACAAAAAAATACAGAGAATTAAATCAGTTGAAATATATGGAAATCAGGTACAAACAATTCCATTGTTTTATGATTAATGTTTATTTCTAGGAAATCATTGTATTGCCATGTACAAAATGAATATAAATAAAGTTTTAGTGCTTCGAGAATGGCGGGTGTATGTCAGTATACACTCATCGACGTTAGCTAATAAGGATACATTGTGTGATTGATTTTTTTTCCTCTTAATCAGCAATGTTGGAAATTATACAGTGTTAATAGAACCTAAATGCATATTAATTATAGCCCTTGTACTCTGTTTTTTTATTTTTCTTTGCATTTTAGGGGTCTTCCTCGGCATCTTCGAACTGGCCTGCTTCGACATCCATCGCTTCGTCTGCGTCATTGCCATTATGATTTCCTATTGTTTGCTCTAGAAGACGTCCATTCATTAGTTGTTCGTTAAGATTGGGAATAGATGAAAGCTTGATCGATTTATCTTTTACCTGATGGTAGAATATAAGATGCATCGTCACCTCCAACTTCGTAGTATTCGAAATCATCTTCTTCTTCAGCATCCTCGTAGATATCTTCTTCAGCTGGAACGAGAATCAGATGGAATTAATTTTTTTCTGTCACATATTTGTTAAATAAAAAATCGCATGGCAAAAAAAACATTGGATTTTCTGAAACGTACGAAAAAATTTAATAGACAAACCTAACGAATTCGCTAGACAATTCTATGGGATTTCTATTGGACTTTTTAGTAGATTTTGGCCGATTCTATTGAATTCTATAAAAAAAAGTTGATAGAATTTGATTTTTGTATAAAACTTATTCTATTGAAATATTTTCTGTAAAATTTTCTCGGCCCAAATTTTCTGTCCCCAAGTTTTTTTGTTTGACTCTCTTGATGAAAAAAAAACAGAATAAAAACAACTTGGAAAATTTCAGTCGAGGAATTTCTATAGAAAATATCTCGATAGAATAATTTGCATAGAAAAATCGAATTCTATAGACTTTCCATAGAATATTTTTTATTGAACATTTCGAAGAAGTTCAATAGAAATCCAATAGAATTGTCATAAATAATTCTAATTCAATAAATTTTTTCATCCGTGCGTTTTCATATTTTGTACTATTACCATCAGAAAAGCTGTCTTGAGGATCAGGATGAAGCGCCTGGCATTGATTCATTGCATGAAACATTGCGTCAAGATTATTAACATTATCTGGAGCGAATCTCATTTCGGTGATGGATGTTTCGGAATCGTCGTCTTCCCCGGAGTCGTTCCCTTCATTTTGATCTAATTCTACGTCTGAAAAATGGGTCTTGTAATAGGATAGATCAGCAGCAGGAAATTGTATTGAATGAATTTGCTGTACCTGGCAGGTCAAGTTTAGTGTTAACCATGACGTAAAGACACTGGCGCGGATGCACCATCTGATCCCGAGAGGTGGCATGCAGTGAGATACTTGGATACTCCAAGGCAAAACCTTGCTGCGTTGTGCTGTTGAGCCACACTAGGACACTGGGAGGAACACAATATTATTTATACCAAGGCAATCGTTAAATTTGATAATCTAGGAGCTGGATTCACCTTTCAGTTATGTACAGTGTACCCTTTCCAATTTCTCTGTCGCCCACGTAGAGCGTGGTGTTTTGTTCCTCATGTCTAATTCCTTCTTGGGGGGCGAAGAAATTGCTCAACACAACCATTTTTCTTTTTCTGAATGAGAGAAGGAAATTTCAGATGAGAAGCTTTATTGGAGGTTCAGACAGAAATTTATTGAGAAAGTCTAGTATTCTACAAGAAATTCTATTTAATCTCTGGTGGAATTCTGTGAGAATTCTGTTAGAGTTCTATTAGAATTCTACTAAACAATTTCGTTTTTTTACAGACATTGGGCATACATTTTCCAAACCTTCTCTGCAGTGTTTTTTTTTTATTGTCATCCCAAAATTTAGGAAAAAAGGTGGAAAATTAGGTCTTAAACGCTGGCCAGGCCGAAGTGTAAAAATCGAATTTCGCATATTGCAATAGAATTAGGGAGTTTTTCCCGCATTTTTTAATGATAATTTTGAACTATTTTTGTTCGTAATTGTTTTTTTTTTTTGAGCCAGGTTTTCACTAAACCAGCAGGGCCACCAATAAAAACGCTTTATTGAATTTCTTTCTGCAAATTTCGCAACCCATCCGTGGAGTTTGCAAGCCCCAAAAAAATGAAAAAATATGATAATTAATAATTTATAATTAAATAATGGATTGAATGAAGAAGCAAGCAACTAAACTTTGCTTCCATTTTCGCTGTGGAGAGATTCACAAATGGAAGTAAAGTCATCAGGAGAGGGTTTCAAAACATTGACAGAAATAATAATTGAAATTTACTGAATAATTAACTGTAATGAATTAATTGAATACATATACTCATCTAATTTTTAATGAGATGGGATAATTTTCCATGAAAGACAATTGTTTCTCTTCGTGATGAACTTAGACCGAACGCAGTTGATAAATTTGTTCCTCAGTTCTGAACATCACAGACATCAAACCAACGTGAAAATGAGAGATAAAAAAATGAATGAAAAACCCCCGTTAATTTTGACGTGAACGAGTTTCTTAGACTTCATCACTAGAAGAGGCCCCATATCAGTGTAGCGGTATGTCAGCCTAGCTCTGCTTACGGTTATGCACTTGACTTCATATCTTTGAACCCCAAATCTGCCCAAATCTCATAAAAATAATGACAAACGTGGTATTTACCTCCTGCAATGCTCGGAATTTGACGGATATCACAGGCCCCGGCACTTGTATTCCCAGAATTTTCTTGTTTTTGTTCCTCACACCTCTGAACACAAAAACAAAACAAGCAAATGAAGCTTGCGAATTACGAAATGTTCCTGTATCACTGGTGCGGCCAACACTTTCACCAACAGGTTTTATTCTCGACTCAGTGAAGTCGGATGGATTTTTCGAGGGGACAGTCGCCGGTGAGGGTGACAATTGCTCGTTTACTGACCGCCCGTTTGTTGACACTCAAACGCATTGACTGGGATCAATCAGCACACACTGGGATTTTTTATTCATTCGTGTATAAACGCAGGAGGTTTGTAACATCTGACACAACTAGCCGGTTATATGCTCGTGCATTTGGCCGCAGAGAGCAGCACCGGGAGGAGAGAGCTCTCACAAATGAGCCAAATGAGTGAGTGGTAGCTAACCTCTATCAGTTTGAAATAATAAATTTGCGAAAGCAATGACGTTCACTCTGCGACATTTAATAATGCGATACGTCTGCAGAGCTGATCAGGTCAGGGGAAGTAATGTGAGGAGAGGGATTGTTCGTCAATTACAAACAACGAAATGTAAGTGGAATTAAAATACTGCAGTCAACTCCGTTTTCGAGGGATTGGAGGCTCGTGCGGTGGCACTTCAAAGGCGGGAATAGTTTTGAAATCAGTTGCAAAGAGGTTAAAGGGTTCAAGTCGGACTTTAACTAGGGTAAACAGGTCAATTTCTTGTACTGATTATTTCGCCTTTCAATAATCCCAGAAAACAATTTGCCAGAGCCATCTCAAATTTAACAGGACGTCGGCAATTTATTGACAAATTGTCGACATAGGGGAGGTTGGGATAAAACGGACACTTTTGACTTTTTTAAAAATCTTAATAAAGGGTTGGAATGTTGATAAAATTTAATTTTTTTTTCAATACAAGGAACAATTCTTTTCCTTTGTGACGAGCCTAAACTGAGCTCAATTGATCAATTTGTTTCTGAGTTATGAATAATTAACAAAAAGTCTGAAGTGTCCGTTTTACCCCATCCTCCTCTACTGTTTGCTGGGATATTACTCGTGTATGATCATGTGATCAATCATTTTTTCTATTGATCGACATTTCCCGATCGATATTTCTATTGATCGACATTTAATGAGTAAAAAAAATATGGACCAGTCGTCCAGACATTAGGGGTTTCTGCTGCATTCGGCTATTTATTAATTTGATTACTCTTTGTTTTGTTATTTTCACTTCAAATAATTTTTTTCCGCTAATTAAAACGTTCTTGAATGTACGGAAGCCTTCATGTCCCCATTTAGGTGATTCTTTTATTTTAGATACTGCCACGATACTCGGATTTCCTTTAACCGTCCAGCAATTGGCCTGTTCACCCTATTAGTCAGTTTTCAATAAATATCTCGGAATCTAAGGGAGATAGCAAAGTTTTTGTTAATACCGGTTTTATACGGCGAATTGATAGCTATAAAACAGGTAATTAGATCGTTTTACCACTTCGCTGTTGAAATGCGTATTAAATATGTAACTGTTGGCTGTTGTTAGTTGATGTATTGAATAGCTGATTTATACTTTTCAAGGGGTTCTTCATGGAGAATATGAATTTCAAGATCCAAAATCGGAGGAAGAAGTGTAGGTATTATTGGTAAAAGAGATTATGTGGGAATAATTTAATGAACATTCTGTTGAAAAATTCTATTGCTTTTTGCGTGTTCGGATACTATGATTTTTTGGATGGAAAGCAAGAGATGGAATATTAGTCAAGTTCAATCTTCTAAAAAAAAATTATCAATTTTTTTATTTTAAATTTCTTCTTCTTGATGTATAAAAAAATATATGCTATAGTATAGCATATATAGGATTGTCAAGATGTATCTTATTTTTTGTATCATCACGTATGAAAAAATTGGAGAGAAATACCTAGCAAATTTGCTAGCTTTTTCTATGGAATTTCATCGTGCATGATGACTTAATAAAACTACATGAAATACCATATTTTTTCAACTATATCAGTGACACAAAACGTTTGAGCTATTTCTTTACAGAAGATATTTGATAAAATAAATTAAAAAACTTGAATTTTCTGTGTGAATTATTCTCTTCGGATTTCTCCTATCAAATTCTTGGGAATAAATTCCATAAATTTTTCCGTTGTATTTGTCTATTTCTCATTCCTGCCCTAGAATTCTTGTAGAAAAATTCCCAACAGAATAAATTATATGGAGAAATTGACATCTATTGCCTTTTCTACATAAAATTTCCAACAGAATTTTCCAACTAAAATCTAGACCTTTTTATCAAATATTATTCACACGCGATGTAGAGTTAAATCTCTGAAAGCATGGAGTAAATTTTTTTTCTCTTTAGAGTCCACGTAACATTCATCGACAAAGATGGAAAAAGAATAAGTGTCCGTGGAAAAATCGGCGATAATGCATTGTATCTAGCTCATAGGTATGGAATCCCCATGGAAGGTGCGTGTGAAGCATCCCTAGCGTGTACAACATGTCACGTATACGTTCACCACGATTACGCCGACAAACTTCCAACGGCAACTGATCAGGAAGAAGATCTGTTAGATCTGGCTCCATTTC
This sequence comes from Diachasma alloeum, assembly GCF_001412515.2. Taxonomy (NCBI): domain Eukaryota; kingdom Metazoa; phylum Arthropoda; class Insecta; order Hymenoptera; family Braconidae; genus Diachasma; species Diachasma alloeum. The sequence continues at coordinate 4,091,084 of NW_021680342.1, read as the reverse complement.
TCAAGGAGAACTCGAGATTAGGTATCATTTCAATAATTCTCATCTCTCACTGGGCACTCTATTCTGCTATTATTCACAGGTTGTCAGATAACACTAACGAAAGAGCTGGATGGAATTGAATTGGAATTACCGACAGCCACGAGGAACTTTTACGTCGACGGACACAAACCGGCGCCTCACTGAAATACTAGATTGTATCATGTACGAAAAAAGTTGTTGGGAAAATCTAGCCCATTCGCCGGAAATTGTATTGAATTCCTGTTGAATTTCTATTGAAAAAAATTGTTTTTTTTCGATAGAAATTTTCCATTGAAAATATTTTATGGAAAAAATCCGTATAATTCCAGGGAGTAACCCTAGGTTTTTCTACAAACTTTTTCGTGTGCCTGATTCCAAAACCTGTACAGACTACCCATAATTATAGTTATTAATCATAAATTAAGAATAAAATTGACGATTACCGAAAAATCCTTCATGATACAATATATTTATTTTTCGTACATTGGGATTATGGTACATATTTTTCGCATTTCGTTTCTCCTTTAATTACAATAATACAAGATTTAAACATTTATGATATAATGAATTTGTTTGTATTTCTTCATCTCCCTTCTCCTTTATTTAATTAAAATTTCATTCAATGGGCTTGCAGCAATTAACGTTTAAGGATAGAATAACCTGAAAGCTTGGGTCCACCAAGAAAGGTCATGACACTGCAGCACTGCCACATTCAAAAGTTATATTTATACTTAAATTCATTCAATCAATAATATTAATCATCAACTTTTTACCATTTTCCATTAATCGTCAGTGGCAGATTTGTAACTCGACGATAATGTTTAAAATTAATAAGTATTCACCAATGAATACCATATCTGCATCAACTCTTTGTTCCATTTTTAATTTTTACATTAACATTTCTGCATCAATAATAGCAGCATTTGTTTTTATCGTCATTGTCATCATTATTCACAATCATTCCAGCCGTAATATTAAATATATTTTACGTGAATTGTTACACTAATCATAGACACATTCATGTGTTTATCATAAAACACTTGTTTTATGATCTTCATCATTCGCATGTTTAAATGGTCATTCATACATTTGACAGGAAGCAATTTAAATTAGTAGGAAGAAAATTCATTCGCTCAAATCACATTTTCATATTCATCCGGTGCTCCCCATTCACCCAATATCATTATCTTTAGCCACTTCATAAACTTATTTACGTGTATATTTAATTATTCATTCTTTTATTTTGTTATTTTTGTCGTTTTTTGTTAAATCTTTATCTGGGATTTTGCACATTAAAATCCACTAGGAATACTCAAGACGATTAAACAGGTATCCACATTTGGTAGTCATCACAAATGGACTTATTGGGAAAATAGCTTTTGTACTTATTATTCATAAATTAAAAGATGAGTGTTTTTATTCTTATCTCTCATTATCATTCGCATTCGTCTTCATTCCCTTACGATTGAGAAAATAATCGTCAACATACGAATATATTTCACAATTTAATACTCAAAATTAGTACAAATGTGAAACTCGGGATGGTAAAACGTGGTATTTCTAAGAATTAAACCAACCGTTAGTTATGGCAGTAAACAATACATCATATTTACATGATTGAGAAAAATTGAATCTCTTAAGTGATTTATCTGTCATCTCAAAGACCCCTCGCATCTTAATCAAGCGCTTTATTCAGTTGATACTGACAATCGGAAATTTATTCACGTTCTTTTACCAATTCTCATCACCTCGCCTCTGCGTGGCGTGAATAAAGCATCAACGCTTACAAAATTACACAGTGAATTTAGAAAAATAAAAAAAACATGACTGGGAGTGATGAAAATAATAGAACTGCATGCACGTTTCGAAATTTATGAATTAATGACTATGATCAGAAAATAACAACACTCGAAGCACTATATCCCACTGGCATGATGATTCGACTATTCCACATATTTTGACTTATAATTAAACCCCAAAATGTCGTGTTTGCATCGCTCTTGAATGATTTATCTTGTCCCATCTATTTCTCAATGTCTCGTTCCTTCCAGAGAGAATCATTGAATTTACACATATTTATTCATCGACTAATCAACTAAATTTGTATATCGGTTGTGCATGGGAGTGCGCATACGAGTGTACAAAGTAACGTTTTTTTTCTTTTTACCACTACACGTGCTATCCTACAGCAAAAGGTGTCAAAGTGTACTCCTCTGAGCCTTCAGGAATACACCGACACCTTTTGAATATACAAAACTGTAAAAAAGTCAATATAAAATCGAATACACTAACGTTCTTTTTTTTTAATTATTATTTCCATTTTAATCTAAAAAAGCCTCTGCACTTACATTCGCAATTGTTAATTTCTTTTTACTCTCTTTGTATACGTTAGTGCTACGATGAATGTAAGTATAACTTGCTCCGTCGTTCAACCAATAAAATAAATATGTATCTCTTTTATTTTTGTCAATCTCGATCAAATGTGGTTCATCGTTAATTTTTCATTTAATGCATGCATTAAATTTTCATCTACGACAATTACCCTGGAATTTTTCCATCGCTTTTTATTTATTCTCACCTAGTAATTAAATCAATAAAAGTAAAAATATCTCAGCTACACACTTTTAGAATTAACGATCATGTTTTTTTCCCTCTCCCGTAATATCGTCTCTGTTTCTTGTGATTGAATTTTCTATGCTTTTTTATTTCAAAGTAGGGCGATATTAAAGCTCAATCGTGTTCCCACAGCGATCGTAAACGGGAAATAAATTAATGGAAGAAATGCAAAAATTATTTTTGTTCCTTCGCACTCGTTCTATTTGTCATGTGCAATTTTAATCCCTCTTTTTCATGTCTTATGTACGCCAAAACAACAAAAGAGAAACGTATGAATAGATTAAGTTTTTAGTTTGAACTATTATAATTACTCTCCAATTTTTCATGTTTCTCTTTCGTTATGCACGTGAATTATACACTGAAAGCTCGAGGGAATTATCTAGAATACTGGAAACACAGAGCGGGGAACGGAACTGCTGCTTCTCGTGGTTTTTCAATAATCAAAGGGAAATACATATTCTTCCACACATCTGACAATGCTCTAAGTTGTAATGGGAAAACAGTTAATCTGATTTTTCTTGCTTGTTAATCTATACATAAATTTTGAAACATCCAGAAATGATATACACGTTTATATCCATTTATAAGACGAGAAATAATCTGAAGAAAAAAAATGATGATGCGTTGAGTGCCATGAGGATGATTGTCAACAATCAATAACAAGAAAAATAAATACAAGTATGGGAAAATTGAATAGAAAAATATTATCGCTCTCTCTAAGAAATTCTATTCGCCTTCTGCGCCAATTCTATTGGAAAAAAGTCTGTAGGTGTTAGTTTGTCTGTTGGGATTTTTTCTGTAGAATTCTTGGACTTAAATTTTCAATTTTTTTGCTTTGATTTTATCGTGAGGAACAGATAAAAATACCGCAGAAAATTTAGACTCAAGAATGCTTTCTGCTATTCAATATGTGGCAAAATATAGGATTCCTTGGAGAAAGCGTTAGGTTTTTCTCAATTTTTTTTGTCAAATGTGTAATAATTGATAAGTGAACCTTATAATGCATGCAGGTGTCCCTCAAAATCTATCTAGCCTCTCCACGTGGGCATTCGTCAGCTGTTCATCGCAAAATCCTAACTGCCTTGAATTTGGCAAAAGTTCCTCGAGGTCTGTGTCAGTGTCAAGAAGCCACACCTGATACTCGACTTGGACCATTTAATTACCTAACATCGAATTGGCCTTGCTTCATTCAACTCGAAGTCCCCCCACGTGTTCCTAGTTCGCCTCCCAACCAAATGGGAAAGGCACAAACTTCAACATAGAGCATATCGTTGTTGTCGCTAATTGTCTTAAATCCCCTCTATATCCCCTTGGTTGAATGGAATTTGTGTGGTTCCCGTTGAAATTACAACTTTTTTAAAAAATAGAGTGCTTGGTGGCCCACCTTATGGCGGTACAATGTTTTTTCATGTTGGAATCGACTTTTAGACGACAAATGGTGAAAAATTCGGGAATTATTCTAGAAAATTAATCTAGACGGTTTTAGACATTTTTAGACAGTTACAGAATCATTTGGAGACCTTGTTCTTTCCGGAAAAACTCCAATGATCTGTTAGAATTCTATTAAGAAATTCTTTTCGCTCCAATCCTAGTGAAAATAAGCAACTTTTCCATGTTTTTCAACGATCAATATTTTTTGATAGGGAAGATTATAGATGTCGATTTTTCTACATAACATTCTGCAGGAATTTTTTCTATAAAAATTCTTGGGCATGAGCAGCGAAAAAAAAACTTGAAAAATTTATGTCCAGGAATTTTTACCTGAAAACCAAAACCCATTGACTTCATTCTATAAAAAAATGGCACAGTAAAGTTACATAATTTTCAACAGCACTTGAACATAATTCCTGTGGAAATTCATTGAAATTCCTCAGAGAAATCACTAGGTTGTTCCCTTCAATTTTTCGAAAACGGAATATCTCAGAGAATTTTCCCGCAGATTCTGCCCCACCCAAACATTCCTAAACCATTCCAGAACATTTAATTCCCCAGACCCCGAAAAATCTGAACTAAATCAACCGACAATTACTGAAAGAAGCGAATAAATTTCAGCGAACCCCTGAAGTTGATGTACCCTGGAGCAAAATTTGATCACAGGTGACGTTGATGAATAAGCGCATGTACCGGCAACTGTCTGCCCCTTTGGTATCTCTGACACCGTCCCATACTTAGATCGTGGCATTCATAAACATTAGCCACAGCCCCACTGGGCATTGCTGCCATATAGTGTGGCTCAATGGAGAACGGTCCAGAGATATCAAAGGGTTCCTCCAGTTATTCCATTGGATGATGACGTCCACCACATATACCACAGGCCATACCACACCAGTGAATAGCCCGTAGTGGTGGATACAACCATAGACATGGAACAATGAGAGACAACAATGCAAGTCCAAACCATCGTCTACCACAACCATCCTCTGTACTGCATGTGCACGGATTGTGCTCAAGATTGTGGGAATTTTCACCCTCAGCATCACTCATGCAATGATACAGCATACACTTGGCGCACAGAAGACACGAAACAGTTGCTATACCTCGGCTAATAAAATCAGGTGCATACTCACACGCACCCCTTGGATTATCATGCTCACCATAAGTCTGTTGACAGTGTTTACATCTCAATCGATTATTACCCCGATTTTTAGCTGTATTTTTACCCGGCTGTGATACTATTATATCAGGCTTCTTGAGTGAACCACTCGATGTACGACGCTCCGTTGTATTGGCTCCTTTGTGATCATCGATCACTGGATACAGATAATCGTGATTGAGAGTCGTCAACTGCACATAAGGACAATTGTCAACGCCCACATCACCACTAGACTCCAGTGGATGATGGTGTGACGGTACAACCTTGGCTGATGGACCACTATTAATGTAATGAATTGATTTGTGGGCATCTGGTATATCGCCACACTGGGAATGATAATTCGGTACACGAACCAATCCAGACGATTGACGAGGATCCGGTGGCTCCGCTGGTAAATTAACAGTCATGAATACACTCTCATCACCGACGTCTGGATGTCCATTTAACGTTGTATCCGCCAGTCCTGAGGAGCAGAAAATCCAAATTGCCATTGCACACTGTTCATTCAAATTCTTATCTAAACTATGTCGATACACGCATGAAAATTTTTTTTAGAAAAACCGAGTGAAAGGTTCTATTGAAAATTCGACTAGTTTTTTGGATGATTCTATTGAAGAATTCCGCAGCTTTACAGCGCGTTTTTTATGGAGAATGTCCAATAGAAACTATTTTATTGATAGAATCAGTATAATGCCATCTTTCTATACAACTTTTTCGATTGAGACATTTTTTTATAGGAATTTCTCTACATGAATTTTCTAATCAAAGAAAAATTTGGAAAAGTGTAGTCGAGGAATTTCGATAGAAAATATCACAATGGAATAAGTTGTACAGAAAAATCGCATTCTATTGATTTTTTCATCGAATATTTCTCATCGAACATTTCTACTGAAAAAAAACGCACAGATGAGCTGTGATTGAAAGTTGAATAGAAATCCAATAGAATGTTCTAGTGAATTTGGTAGATTTTTCGACGCTTTTCCGTACGTGTAATGCCTCAGCAATTATATTTATCATGAGTCTCACCAAAATTATTCATCCAAAATGGCAGTTGTAAAAAAAGCAAATAGTTATTTTAATACTTCAGTCATTGACAAATTCTGTTGATGGAGATTATTAAATATTCGTGGAATATACCTTCTAAAAGCTCCTCGACTGCTGTTCGCACGCCTTTGTCAAACGCCCTGGCATCAGCAGCAGTCTGAAACGTGAGTCCAAATTTTTTCTCTCCAGTACGCCAGTGATGAAATGTCGGCATCACTTTGTTGTATTGAAAGTCCTTCTTAATTGTACAGCTGAGAACAACCTGCCGGAGAAGAAACGCCAGTTCGTGGTTGTTAAGTGTTTACACAGAACAATTCACGTGTGAAAAAAATTTATAGAAAACCTGGGGCTTTCTCTGAGGAATTCTATTAAATTCTCATTCAAGCTCTACAAGAATTCTATCAAAGAACAATTTATTCTTTGCAGCAATTCTATTGGAAATTACGTAATTTTGCGTGCGTTCCACAGTACATTTTTTTTTACAGAAAAAATTGATGGATGTTAATTGCTCTGTGTAACTTATTCTATTGGAATTTTATTTATAAGAATTCTAAGGCACGAGCTTTCTAAGTTTTTCTTCTTGGATCTTATTATGAGAAACGAATGAAAATTCTGCAGAAAAATCTTGGAAAATTTATAAATCAAGGTCTATTACCTTTCTTCTGCCAAATGTCGACCAAAAAATGACCGAGGAAAGTTTGCATAATTTTCAATAGAATTGACACAAAAAACCCCTAGATCCATTCACTAAAAATGTAATAGAATTCCAACAGAATTTTTCGCAGAAAGCCCTGGGTTTTTCCCATAAATCTTTTCCCCCATGAACACTAAACTCAACAAATCCCATACCGATTGATCAGTGATACGTTTTCCATAAATAAGGTACTCGTGTCTTCTCTTAGCTGCACTGGGAGGTGAAGTGCTCAACGGAGCTGAATTATTACTGGGCGATGAACCAGGAGCTGCATTAGCAGTAGCTGTAGCACAACTGGTTCCAGTAGCAGTGCTACAACCAGATCCAGCTGATGTTGCCCTACGCCTGACCGAAACATTAGCGAGTCCTCCACCACTGAGTGGTACCCATCCCCCAGAGCTGTCATCTCTCGTCATCACCTGGGCCCGTACCCTCACCAGATAATTACCACTGTTAAAATCATCACAAAAAGCCAATCAATAATCCAACCACTGGTGGTTTACCATTGCCCGTGCAATACGCCAGGCATTCTCATAATAATGATAAAATTCAATAATAATGAAGGCTCATACGCCCATACCCTGGACTCGCACACTCCATTAGATCACTCAGGTCAGTTGGCGTACAGCGCAAAGAATTCTCGCGGTTCGACACATTGATGCATCGTATTAATTAAAAATCACCGCTAATTTCCCACGCCCTTAATCACCCTCCGGCCATTGAAATAATTCCCAAAACATTTGACATAACAATTATTGACGGGAATACAATGGAAATAGGCGTACGCATTGACATCGATTCGATGAATGAACAGACAACGTGCATACACGCACTAACACCCGCGCATGACTTCTCTTCATGAATGCCCGGAGAACGTGTGTGACACATTTTCATGTATAAGTCGGCAATGGCCGATAGATGTGTGTGTATATGTTTTTGTGTGGGTGTACCCGTGGAGAGAACGATCGGTAATGTTACCCCCGTTGGCCATTTGACGATGTTCAAGGCTGGGATGTTGAGAAAAAAAATTCAAATAATACAGACATTATTTGACACATGCAATCCCTCTCTCTAGCTGTTAGAAAAAATAAAACACGATGCAGAATAGGTACGAAAAAGAGATCGTTTTTGCCTCACGCTTGGACGTTTTGACAATTTGACACTGCAACAGCTCTGTTTCATCAGTCCAGCGAACGGAAGTAAATGAAACAAACATGGAAACAAGTGAGTGGTTAATTACAGTGAATTGGACTTACTCTTCCGAGGCCTCTGTCATGATTCGAGATGTCCAAGGCCTTACTCAATACCCACTTTACTCCACACTTCACCATTTTCGTCGCATTGAGGAGACATTCGGTCGCTGATTACAACCGTTTAATTTTGGGAACTGAATTCTCAGGTTTTTAGGCTAACGCCAACGACAGGAAGCACAGCACTTTGGCTGCTGCTCCTCCCTCTAGGCGCTCACGCTGATTTGCCTCGGTGTAACTCCAACTCAATCTTTCACCGCGTTCACTCTGTCCTTTTCACGTCTTTTGTCTTCATCGGTTGCACAGCCACCAATACTTTCTCTCTGCAGCCATCTCTACGGTGGATGTACCTTTTTCTCGCTGCCCCCTCTCTGCCCGCCCGACAGCACTTCAGTGTGCGACTCAAACAGCACATACCAATTGGATTCTATGCGTCTAAGGCATTCTACGCGTGCTCAGTGCAACTCGATGCATAGAGCTGCCGCCACCCGCAGAATATTCTTTTTACGTTTTTAATTACCGAGGGCTCGTCGCGGTTTTTGTACTTGGGAGATACAAGGCGCGCTCCGCGCGGCTGTCAATATGATTGGTATTATGTCCATTTTTCACGTTTTTGTTGTCAGTTGATTTGAATCAATATGTTATTTCACGTATACAAATTTCTATAGGATTAATACTAGGGCTGCGCACGAGATGAGATGAGATTTTGAGAAGTCCACGCATGAAAAAATTCAATGGAAAACATAGCGAATTCGCTAGGAAATTTTATTAGAATTCTATTGAAAAATTATATTTGTTTTTTGCGCCGATTCTATATACAAACAGTTAATAGATTTCGAATTTCTGTTCGAAGTTTTCTCTTAGATTTTTTCCATTAGATTTATTGGGCACAAATTTGCCAAGTTTTCTCCGCTGGATTTTGTTTTAGTTTGCATTGCAGTCCGAGTGGACAAAAACTTGGAAAATTGACGCCCAAGCATTCTTGTAGGGAAAATCTCAAGAGAAAAATTCAAACAGAAATTTGAAATCTCATGACTTTTTCGTATCGAATATCCACTAGAATCAGCACGAAAAACAAATAGAATATCTCAAGAGAATTCCAATAGAAATCCTATAGAAGCCCGATAGAATTCCTATAGAAATCCAATAGAATTTTCTAGCGAATTCGCTGTTTTCTATGGAATTTTTTCATACGTGTCTTGACTCGGTCTCGGAAAAAAATGAAAATTTCAATATCGTCTCGGTATGGTCTCGGTATTGGCCGCCATGCCATCGTCTCGTCTCATTTTGTAACGTGCTAGTCTCGGTCTCGTTTCACTATCAAAAATGTATGTCTCATTTCGGTCTTGTCTGAGTCTCCTCTCGATGTTATGTTATTCTGTTTTCACAAGAAGAGGAGACATGGTTTTTCAAGAGACAACTTTATTTCTTCAATGTTTGTCAGCGCAAGATGAGAAATCCAAATAACTCAAAACTTTTGAGACGATTTCGCTCAACATCCAATCAAAATTAAGATCCACAAAGGCACATCAACTGCAAAAGAAAAATTTCAATGAGTTCCACAACTTATTCTATTGAGATATTTTCCCGAATTGAGATCTGTTCTAGAATTTCTTCCGCTCTAATTTTCTGAGTTTTTTTTTCTCTTTTTCTTTTCGTTTCATCAAGAAAATCTCAAACAAACATGAATGTTGGCGCGCGGGAAATAAACATGTCGTGACCTCTGGATGATGACAAAGAGTGGGGGACACGAATCATAATCATACTCCGAAAACAAACCGATCAAAATAAAGCGATTTTCACACTCCACTTAACACTAAAATTTAACAATTGCAAGAGCATTCAATTTGGGATCATATTTCAGATGATATCCTTGCAACTACTACAGGGAATTGTGAATGGTCTCTGGAGTCTGTGAGGTTTGGTTAACCTGTGACTTCCGATTCTGAAGGATGGCTGGGAATTTCTGGCAAAGCTCACATCAGTAAGAATGATTTATTTCCCACGCATAATCGTGCATTTTTTAAATTGTTGAATTGAATCTTGAAACGTTGGGGATAATACTTGGGAATTGTGATTCAACAGCCAGCAGTGGCTACTGGACAAGCAAGATTTGGTTCGAGAACGCCAACACGACATCTCAATACTCACTGAAGAGGAGTATCAAAAGTTGTTCATCTTCTTTGCTAATTGTGAGTGTAACATTCAATTATTCCGTGCCCTTCAATATCGACACATTTTTCTTGACAAAAGATCCATAACTTCATTTATTTTTCCTCGATTTCCACTGGAAATTCTGCGACTTCACTGGGCGATTTTTCAACAGATCTTCGATGCAAATTAGTTGATGAATTTTTATCTTTTTATGCTATTCGGCTACGATTAAATCTTGGGAAATTCTTGAGTATGAATTTTCCAAGTTTTAAAAGTACTTTGCCCTAAAAACAACAGAAAATGCAGAGGAAAATACTTGGAAAGTTTAGGCCCAATAATTTTTATAAAAAAAGCTTGCAGAGAATGAGATCTAGAAGAATAAAAATTTGTCCACTTTTTTCTGATTTTCAAAAGTGTCAAAAATGTTTTACATAATTCTCTAACTCCTCTTGTACGTGTCATCGTATGTAATAGGGCTGTTAAAAAGCTCCTAATTTGTTACATGCAACTTGTTTTTCAGTGATACAAGTATTGGGTGAGCAATTGAAATTGAGGCAACAGGTGATAGCAACAGCAACTGTTTATTTCAAACGTTTTTACGCTCGCAACAGTCTAAAATGCATCGATCCTCTGCTCCTGGCACCCACTTCTGTATTCCTGGCGTCTAAAGTCGAAGAGTTTGGAGTCATCTCCAATACACGTCTGATCACCACCTGCCAAACTGTAGTTAAGAACAAATTCAATTATGCTTATGCCCAAGAGTTTCCATACCGAACAAATCACATTTTGGAGTGTGAGTTCTACCTGCTGGAGCATCTGGACTGCTGTTTGATAGTTTATCAACCGTACAGACCCCTCTTGACTCTGATCCAGGACGTGGGGCCTGATGATCAGTTACTGACCCTCGCCTGGAGAATTATCAACGATAGTTTGAGAACAGATGTCTGTCTTCTCTATCCCCCATATCAAATAGCCATAGGATGTTTGCAAATTGCATGTGTAATACTTCAAAAAGATCTGAAGTCATGGTTCGCTGAACTTAATGCAGACATGGAGAAAATCCAGGAGATAGCACGACACATAATAAACCTCTACGAACTGTGGAAAACTTACGACGAGAAGAAGGAGATTCAGAGTTTACTTGCCAAAATGCCAAAACCTAAGGCTGCTCCACAACGCTGACACGAGGGTGAATTTAGCCACTACGAATCGACTTGAAAAATAATTTATTATTAAATTTTTATTCTATACATTTGCTAATACGATATTTATCATTGTTTCAATCAGTTTGAGCCTTTTGAGTAACGTTTGTAGAATTCCTATTGGAGTTCTGTTAGAATAATTTGCAATTTGCATTCTGCAATTTTTTCGGACATTTTTCAATAGCTTTTTTTAGCAAAAAATCTATAGATGTGATTTTTTTGGGGATTTTATTATGAGAGACAATTAAAAATAGTGAAAAAGATTTAGACAATTTATGTTCACAAATTTCTATAAGAAAATAAAAATCTGTTCACTTTCTACTATCAAATATCTGACAAAAAATGAGGCGGTAAAGGTTCACTGTGTTTAAAAGAATTAGCGCGAAAAAACAGTAGAATTGTTCAATACAATTCTAATAGAAATTCAATGGCATGAGTTTTTCTATTCAATTTTACAAAATAAAGACTGTGGCTCCACAGCACTGATACGAGGGTGAATTCAGCCATTACAAATCGACTTGAACGACTTGAAAAATAATTTATTGATTAAATTTTTATTCTGTACATTTGAAAATACGGTATTTATCATTATTTCAGTCAGTTTGAGCCCTTCGAATAGCGTTTCCAGAATTTTTTTACATCGTCGTGACCCACTTTGGTAACAACCATAGTTCGTTTTCTGTAAACCAGAAAAATGGTTAGTTTTTACTGTCAATTGTCGATGAATAATGGTAACTTCTGCATAAATTTACCTGTCACTCTGCCAGATGAGCACCCCAATAGATAATGCATAATCTCGAAGAACGACAAAGTCAGTTTGGGACAAGAACTGACTGTACAAGACGCCTTCGCTGAATGAGAAACGATTTCTCTCATTTTCCCAGAGTTTTATTTGATCTACTATTGTTGGGGGCAGTGTCGGGGGACCAGCCTCAATCATCTTACTGTGAGCATGCTGTTGCAGATACCTATTTGGGATGATTTAGAATTATTCATTGATTTATTTTTTATCGTGAATTAAAAGACGAATCGACAATTGCTGAAAAATTACCCGACTATTTGTGCTGCAGTTATTCCACTCTTCAAGGCCTGTCGCACTGAATCTCTGGTCAATATAGACACCACCAAGTTTGGAAATCTAAAAAGAAAACAATTATTATTTTTCATTATTAAGGAACCGTGGAGTCTATCCACAGCAAAATTATTCCCGCACCCAATCTTTTTTTTGCTTTCAGACAATTAAAGGGCATTCTAAATTATTTTGTTAATAATCTTATTGGCTAGACCTTAAGACTTTCATTTGAAAAAAAAAAACAATTGGGTAAAAGAATAATTAGAATTAACCAACTCATTCTGGATAGACTTAAAGGTATGAGAGAGAATTAATGGTTATATATTTTTACCTGTACAGCATTTCGCAGAAGAGACCGAGTAATGCAACTTGAAGATTGGAATTTGTGTATGCATAGACTCTGTAATTTGTTTCTACAACTATATAGCCCTCCTTCTCGATATCCCTCACGAGTGGTTTATTCTTCCCTGTTGCTATGTTCAACGCCAATCTCGTTGGATAAAACCTACGAAAATATTAGGAAATTACAAATTAGGAATGGAATTAAACAATATATCGGATGTTCGTACCTGCCCGCCTTTCGTTTTCGCTGGTACACGAGTCCAAATTCCCTGAGATGCTGCAGAAATGTTAATAATCCTTCTGACATTCCCTCTGTGCTGTAATCTTTTCCAAGTGTGGAGAAGTTCAATTGAAACAGAAATGTTAGACACTCAACGAGATCCAGACTTCTGGCCTGAATCGTATCTAGATATTGGAGTATGAAGTACCACACCTGTTAAATATCAAATGAAATTCAGTAATAAAAATCTCATCTTTTATGAGAGAGTATTCATCATTTTTTTTTAAATCCTCAAGAATTGGAATAAAATTGAACTAGACAAACTCCATTCATTCAACTCCAACAATGTTCATAATTTTTGAATAAATGAGAAAACTTGAAAAGCCTTCTTGAATTTTCTAAAATGTATAATTTATCATTTTCTATAAAGTTCTGAAATTCTCCAGAAAATGCTGAAAATTTTCCACATTTTTCTGAATCATTTGGCTTCTAAATCAATTAACAGTGAAAATTCCATTGGAATAGAACAACAAATAACGGATGAATCAGCTGTGAAAACGACATGATAAATTACTTGGGATGCTGTGTCTAGAAGAAGAAACTGGAATCCTGCTTGTGTGATGACAGGACTACCATCTTCCTCGTCTCGTTTCATAAGGCCTGCATGAAGCAATATCCTGACAGCATCTGCTGAGATGCCTGAAACCAAGAGAATATTCCAGTCCATTCATCCCCACAACTATTATGCATCTACAGGCGTACGAAAAAATTTCATAAATAAACCTAGCGAATTCGCTAGCAGATTGCATTGAATTCCTATTGAACTTTTGATCAGTTTTTGGTCGATTCTATTGGAAAAATCAAGAGAATTTGATTTTTCTATAGATCTTCTATTGAGCTATTTTCTGTTCGTGATATTTTTTATTATTTTTTTTTCTATGTTGATCAAACCTAAAACCTTGCCAGACAATATGATCTAGGATTAGTGTTAATGACGGGTTGAGATGTTGAGAGCCTAAACTGATCTTAATTGATAATTTGTTTCTGAGTTATGAATAATTAAAAAACCGTCCAAAGTGTCCATTTACCCTACCCTCCCCTATATCTTTCTGAGGATGTCCACACTCCCCCGAGGGTTTCCACCGAATTTCCAGGTTTTTCTATGAAAAATCACTCACCCTCTTGCTGCTGAGATCCCACCATGTAATGCAGCACGCACTCCCACCTCTCCAAGGCATAAGAGTCCAGAAAAGCGATGTCCCTAGGTTTGCTATCAGTCTCCAACTGATTGGACATTGTCCAGGGTTTTCCACCCCCGAGCAGAACGATCTTCAGATTCTTCTTGAATGTAGCATTGAGGATCCAGCCTGGCAGGCCCCCAGGTATGGACGCCTCCTTCCAAATATTCAACTCATTGAGGACCTGCACAACTCGTTGATGCTCCTCGGAGTGGAGCTTGGAGCACCAGGAGGCGATGACTGCCTGGGGGACTGGCTGCTCCACAAAGAGCAGGCGCATGACGTAGTGCCTGGCGATAACAGGGAGTTCACGGAAAACAGCTAGACATATCGGTGGATTGTGATACAACTTCTCCAAGACTTCTGATGGTAGAGATTTCAAATACTCGTGGAGATCCTTGCACTGCAATCCCGTAGGACGCAGGAGATTCTGACCACTTGCTGCTGGTGTTGTCATCGTAATGGAATCACTAATTTTATTTATTATCTCTTTTCAATCAGAAGCTGAAGTGAATATTCATGTTTATCCCCGAGAGAATGGTTACTTAGGGAGGGCCTGGCTGACAGTAGCCGACAGCATGCCGCCTTCGTAATGAATAAACTGTAGCATTGCATTGATTGGAATACAACAGATACTGTGGAGTCAATGGCAGCTCGGCAATCGGTAAAGCAGAAATGCTTGAGTAAAATACCTTCAACCGCAAATATCTCTGGACCTAACGATACGATTTCAATAAATCAGAGCTCATTTTAAAGCCTAAAAAGCTACCTTTAAAATGACAGAACAATTGGGGAATTTCACTCAGCCGTTCTCGAGTTATTACAATTCAAAGGCGAACCCTTTGACTCAACTCTCCCCCACTGCGCCACTAGTTTCAAACAAAAGCATGATGGTTGCATCCGGTGTCAGCTGCACAGTTTATCCATTGTTTACATGACCAAAGTGCAGTGAATGTGACAACAATAAACTATTCATCCCTCTCCATGCGTTAGAGCCCCCTCAGTATTCAACCACCTCCACCCAAAAAAGTAGTGTACGCAATAACTCCAGTGTTTCCTCAACAATTAAAAACCTAACCTCTCAGAGATGTGCTAATCCCATGTATCTGTACCCCAAAAGTGTTGTTCCCCGATAAAACCCCTAAAAATGTATTCAGTCTGCAAGAATACCCACCCAGGCACGGGTGTGGAGCACGCGATAACCTGTTACTTCTTCAACCGTCGTGAAAAATGTCTAGTAGTGGCCGGTGCAAACGTAATCCGTGTATTCCGATTGATCCCGGATGTGGACGCCTCCAGGAAAGAAAAATTCACAGACCAACGTCCCCCAAAAATGAAGCTAGAGTGTCTCAGTCAATACACAGTGCACGGTAACATAATGTCGATGCAGGCAGTGAGCCTGATAGGATCCCAACGGGACTCCCTGCTCCTGAGTTTCCGAGATGCGAAGCTATCGGTCGTCGAGTACGACCTGGAGAACCACGACTTGAGAACAGTCTCACTGCACTACTTCGAGGAGGAGGAAATGAGAGACGGTTGGACCCATCACCACCACATTCCCATAGTCCGAGTGGATCCAGAAGGTAGATGTGCTATTATGTTAATTTATGGAAGAAAACTCGTTGTATTGCCATTCAGAAAAGACCCCACGATTGACGACAGTGATCTCATGGACATGACAAAATCCCAATCCAACAAGACCCCCATTTTATCCTCCTACATGATTGTCCTGAAGAGTCTCGAAGAGAAGATCGATAATATCATTGATCTTCAATTTTTGTACGGCTACTACGAGCCCACCCTGTTGATTCTCTACGAACCAGTGAAGACGTTCGCTGGTCGTATAGCTGTTAGACAAGACACTTGTGCGATGGTAGCAATATCCCTTAATATCCAGCAGAAGGTCCACCCGATAATCTGGTCGGTGTCGAACTTGCCATTTGACTGTTACCAAGCAGTCCCGGTTAAGAAGCCACTGGGTGGAACCCTGATAATGGCTGTGAATTCCCTGATCTATCTGAACCAAAGTATTCCCCCCTACGGGGTCTCCCTGAACAGCCTCGCCGAGACGAGCACAAATTTCCCTCTGAAAGCCCAAGAAGGCGTGAAGATGAGCCTCGAGGGTTCCCAGGTGTCCTTCATCTCCCCAGACCGTCTTGTTATTTCGTTGAAAACTGGCGAGCTCTATGTGCTGTCTCTATTCGCTGACAGCATGAGGTCGGTGAGGGGATTTCACTTTGATAAAGCAGCAGCCAGTGTCCTCACTTCCTGCATGTGCCTTTGTGAGGAGAATTACCTCTTCCTAGGGTCTCGTTTGGGCAATTCTCTGCTGCTACGTTTCACTGAGAAGGAACCAGACGAGGGACAATTATCGTCTGATGTTCAGATTATTTCGGATGATCTGGGGAATGACACAGGGGAAACACCCGCGAAGAAGGTGAAGCAGGATTATCTCGGGGACTGGATGGCTTCCGATGTCCTCGAGATCAAGGACTCGGAGGAATTGGAGGTCTATGGGAGCGAAACCCAGACCTCAATGCAAATAACTTCGTACATCTTCGAGGTGTGCGACAGTTTACTGAATATCGGCCCTTGTGGCAACATCTCAATGGGAGAGCCAGCGTTTTTGTCGGAGGAGTTCTCCCACAATGTTGATCCTGATGTGGAGCTCGTGACGACTTCTGGGTATGGGAAGAATGGAGCTCTTTGCGTTCTCCAACGCTCCATTCGTCCACAGATCGTCACGACTTTCGAGCTTCCTGGGTGTGAGGACATGTGGACTGTGATCGGCGCACCGGGAATAGATCCCCAGGGAAGGGACGAAGCCAATCATGCGTTCTTGATTCTCAGTCACGAAGACTCGACCATGATCCTGCAGACGGGGCAGGAGATCAATGAAGTCGAGAACAGTGGCTTTGGCACCCAAGGGAGAACGATATTCGCTGGAAATCTCGGCGCCAACCGATTCATCGTTCAAATAACCCAAATAAGCGTGAGGCTTCTTCAAGGCTCTGAGCAAATTCAGAATATCCCAATGGATCTAGGTTGTCCGATTGTCTACGCCAGTTGTGCGGATCCATACGTGGTTATTCTTGCAGAGGATGGCCAGGTGGTTCTGCTGACCCTCAAGGAGACCCGTGGCTCCCTTCGGCTGCATGCCCAGCAGGCCAATCTCCTCTTTCGTCCGCAGATCGAGACCCTCTGCGCTTATCGAGATCTCAGTGGCCTCTTCGTCAGTAATATTCCAGAGGAAACGGACGACGAGCCCCTGGAGGACGACAAAAACATGGACGAGCAGGCAACAACTAATAATATTGACAATGAGGACGATCTGCTATATGGCGATGGCACTGCCTTTCAGATGCCAGCTATTCCAGTTGAGCCTCAGCCGAGGGCCCCAGAGGAAGCCCCCAAGAAGCACTCCTGGTGGCAGAAGCATCTCCAAGACATAAAGCCGACTTACTGGCTGTTGGTTTATCGTGACAATGGAACATTGGAGATCTACTCCCTTCCTGATCTCAAGTTGTCGTACTTAATACGAAACTTTGGCTTCGGCCAGCATGTGCTGCACGACAGCATGGAATCAACGACCCTCCACTCGGCCACGACCACTGAATTACCAAATCCAGAGATGCAGGTTCGAGAGATCCTGATGGTTGCTCTCGGTCATCATGGAAGCAGACCAATTCTCCTAGTACGTCTCGACAATGAATTGCAGATCTACCAGGCCTACAGGTATCCAAAGGGAAATCTCAAACTGAGGCTCAAGAAGCTGGAGCATGGGATCATTTATGGGCAGGCGAGACCACAACCGAAAGAGGAGGACACTCCACACATGAATCAGACACGTGTCTCCATGATGAGGTACTTCAGCAATATCGCTGGGTACAACGGGGTCTTCATCTGTGGAGATTATCCCCACTGGATTTTCTTGACCAGTCGTGGCGAGCTCAGGACCCATCCCATGGGGATAGACGGGCCCATCGGTTCCTTCACACCTTTTAACAACGTCAATTGTCCTCAGGGGTTTCTGTACTTCAATCGAAAGGAGGAACTCAGGATCTGTGTTGTACCTACGCATCTGTCGTACGATGCTCCTTGGCCTGTGAGGAAGGTCCCTCTGCGGTGCACACCACATTTCGTCACGTATCACGTCGAAAGTAAGACTTATTGCGTTATTATGAGCACCTCGGAACCGTTGAAGAGTTATTACAGGTTCAATGGGGAGGACAAAGAGTTCACTGAGGAGGAGAGGCCTGAGAGGTTTCTCTATCCCACGCAGGAGCAGTTCAGTATTGTCCTGTTTTCACCTGTTTCCTGGGAGACCATTCCCAATACTAGGATTGATTTGGATCAGTGGGAGCATGTGACGTGTCTGAAGAATGTTTCGTTGGCGTACGAGGGGACTAGATCGGGGCTCAAGGGGTACATCGTTCTTGGGACTAATTACAATTATGGGGAGGATATTACCAGTAGAGGACGAATCATGATTTTTGATATCATTGAGGTTGTTCCTGAGCCTGGGCAGCCCCTCACCAAGAACAGGTTCAAGCAGATTTATGCGAAGGAGCAGAAAGGCCCGATTACAGCAATCACTCAGGTCTCGGGTTTTCTGGTTTCTGCTGTCGGTCAGAAAATTTATATCTGGCAACTCAAGGATAATGACCTTGTCGGGGTTGCTTTCATTGATACGCAGATATATATTCATCAGATGCTCAGCATCAAGAGTCTCATTCTTGTTGCTGATGTCTACAAATCGATTAGTCTACTGCGTTTTCAAGAGGAGTACAGGACTCTGTCGCTTGTCAGCAGGGACTTTCGTCCAGCTGAGGTCTATACGATAGAGTATTTGATTGATAACTCCAATCTGGGGTTCTTGGTCGCTGATGGAGAGAGCAATCTGGTACTGTTCATGTACCAGCCTGAGTCCAGGGAGAGCTCGGGGGGACAGAAACTTATCAGGAAAGCTGATTTTCATCTTGGACAGAAGGTCAATACTTTCTTCAGGATTAAAGCTAAGGTCAGCGATCCTGGGAATGGGAAGAGATGCTTCTCGGGAGCTGATAAGAGACATGTTACGATGTTTGGTGAGTAGTTGAGCACGGAATTTGTATTTCCACATATAAAAAATTTTATATGAATTCGGTAGAAAATTCTATAGATTTTTATTGAAATTCTATTTTTTTTGCCTGATACTAGTGAAAAATTCCACAGCTTCACTGCGCATTTTTCTATATAAACTGGCAAATAAAAACTCTTTACTTTTTCTATTGAGACATTTTGTCTGGAAATTCGACATGAATTTTCCGGGTTTTTTCACTGTATTTCTCTTCTTTTTATCAGAAAAGTCAAACAAAAAATTTGGGAAAAAGGGAATTTTCTAGCGAATTCGCTCATTTTTTCTATAGAATTTCTTCATTTGTGTTGATGTGTCTCACTCCCTTTTTTGTGATGGTTTTCAGCTACGCTGGATGGGAGCCTTGGTTACATTCTACCAGTACCTGAGAAAACCTACAGGAGACTTCTTATGCTGCAGAATGTTCTGGTTACTCATATCTCTCATATGGCTGGATTGAATCCGAAAGCTTACAGGTCAGTTGAATTTTCATTAGTGTAGGAAATGGTTGACTGGGCTGTTTTAGGAACTTTCTTTTGATAGATGGAAAATTGAATAGAAAAAGTCTATTGATTTGTTGTCGATGAAATTTGTCAATAGATATTCAATGGAAAAAAATGAATAGTTGTTGATTTTTTAATACAATTTATTCTGGGAGATGAATCTTCTTTGATTCTATAATGAAGAAAACGATATCCTTCGTCAGATTAATAGCAAATCTATCGACTTTTTTCTATCAAGTATTCTTCATTCAATTTTTCATTGAATTTAATCATGAAGAAGAAAATGAAGAAGAAAAAATATGTTTCAATTTTCATATTCAGCCATAAAAAAACCTACGTAAAATTTTTCTTTTTTTGCTTTTTATAATTTATGTTCTTACAAATACTATTTTCCATTTCAGAACTTACAAGAGCCACGTTCGAATGCAGGGTAACCCAGCTCGTGGAATAATCGATGGTGACTTGGTTTGGAAGTACCTGCATTTGCCAAATAACGAAAAAGCTGACATAGCCAAGAAAATTGGTACTCGAGTTCAAGAAATAATTGAGGATATCGTTGAGATTGATCGCCAAACCGCCCATTTCTAGTTCTCCCAATAAATTATTTTGTCTATTGATGTACATATTTGAATGACAGTAAAATGCGTGGATACAATTTTCTAAACCATTCGATTGTTTTTTCTCCTTCAATTTTATTCAGCAATGTTTCCTCTCTAGGAGTAGGGTTCGTTTCTCCTCTTGATGATTCAGATTAAGTACGAGTGATCGTAGATCTGAATGATTCATTCTTTCCTGCTGCTGTTTCCTTCTATTTCTATGAAATTGCTGAAATCACTGATCCTGATTTTTTATCCCTGTTGATCAAATTTTTACGAAATTGTTAGTGGGAGGTAAAATATAAAAATGAGTATAAGTACATCGGAAATACCCCGTCTCGCCAAGAAATCGAGGATCCGTACGTCGCGTGGTAATGTATTGATTTAACAATAATTCCCTCAGTAGAACACAAACTGTTGGCACAAGAGTTCGTAAAGAGACTACTCTACCTATTATTCGGTAAACAATAGTCAATTTTATTAATCAACTTATAATGTTTGATCATTCAGTGTCAGGATCACTCGAGCCTTCACTCCTCGAAAAGAGAATATCCGATGCCTTTGATGTATTTGACAATGCGAGAAGCCACGAAGTGGATGTGAGGGAGTTGGGAACAATCATCAGGTCCCTCGGTAAATGAAATCAATCACTGTTGCGCGAATTATGGCAAAGGGAGAATATTTATTCAATGTTTTAATGGAAATACGTAGGATGCGTTATGAGTGAAGCTGAACTGCAGGAAATTCAGGTGCAGGTAGAGGACGTCGAGAATAACTGCGTGACGCAGGAGAGATTCGTCGAGTACATGTCGAAAGCCATTTGCGAGCAAAAGTAAATCAACAGCGATTGGGAAAAGAATTTATTAAAAACTCAACGCACTCTCTAGAAAATTCTATTGCATTTCTAGGAATTTCAGGACAGAGATTTCTAATATTAGTAGCGAAGTGGTAAAACGGTTTAAGGATGTACTACACCCTTTCGGCCAAAATTCACGTTTTTTTCATTTTTCTGGCAAATTATTGATTAAATTGACGCGAAATAATATACCATTTTTGCGGTTTATCATTATTGACTGACTCACGAAGTTTCATGGTAGTGCAATCATTTTCCTGCATTTTTTCTAAAGTTTTGTGCATTTTCGAAAAGTTTAAAAATAAACGCAGGAAAATGATTGCACGATCATGAAATTTCGTGAGTCATTAAGTAATGATAAAACGCAAAAACGGTATATTTCTTCGGGTCAATCCGATCAACAATTTACCAGAAAAATTCAAAAAACGTGAATTTTGGCGAAAAGGGTCATTAAGTGGACTTATCTCTCAGTTGAGTGTTTCAGAAATATTTCCGAATCTACGGAAGATAGCGAAATTGTCGTAATGACATTTGTTGTAGCTCTCAATCGGCTCTACAAAAACGGTTATAACAAAAATTTTGATATTTCCCTTAGATTCCGAGATATTCATTGAGAACTGGTCAATAGTCAAAATTGACTTGCACCGTTTTACGACTTCGCTACTGAGATAAAGAATCAGTAATTTTTTCAATGGATAAAAATCCATCGGGTCTTTTCTATGATATATTTTCTATTGAACATTTCGATTTTGAAAAGTTCACAGATTTCTATCAATTTTTCAATATCTTAGATTCAAGCCGGCGGACCCAGAAGATCTCTTGCGAGCTTTTCAGTTTCTAGACCCAGAGAATAATGGATACATAATGCGGGCTGACATGGAAAAAGCGATGATGGAGATAGGTGAGCCATTCACCAAGGAAGAGATAGACGAGATGATGTCGGTGGCGTGCGATCCAATAACTAATAAAATCAACTACGAGCATTACATAAATCTGCTGATAGTAAGTTTAAAACTTGTGTCCCTTTTCCCTCTCCCACTTGTCCGAGTTTTCCAGCCCAAAATTCCCAAAGAGGCCAATGTTTATTCAATTTACGAGGCTATAGAGGCTGCGAGAATCGCCGCTGCGCCGAAAAAAAATATCTTCTTCAAAGACTTGATGTGATTAGGAAAATATCCTCCAAAGTTTAATTGATAGTTTTCCAAGTATAAAAAAATATAAGGTAGATATGATAGTATTATTATTTCATGGACGTAAAAATTTGATAGAAAGTCCTTGCGCTTTCTATAAGAAACTCTATCGGAGTCCTATTAAAAAACTCTATTTGTTTTTGCACTAATTTATTGAAAGTTATGTAACTTTTATGTGCCTTTTACAATAGATGTTTGTTCGTAGAAAAAGTATATAAATGTTGATTATTCCATATAACTCAGTCTATTCGGATTATTTCTATGGGAACACTTGAACAAGAATTTTCCAAGTTTTTTTCTTAATTTTTATTATGAGAAACAAATAAAAATACTACGGAAAATTCTTCGAGAATTTGTAGTCAAGAATTTCTGTAGAAAAATCATATTCTATTGACTTTTTTCTATCAAATATCCCTTAAACAAAATGACAGGGTAAAATTGCAATCTTCAATAAAAGTTGTCCAAAAAAAAATAGAATTTTTCAATAGAATTACGACAGAACTTCAATTGAATTTCTTAAAGGCACCCCTAGGATTTTCTATTGAATTTTTTCGTAGGTGTTTGTATAAAAAGATTATCAAATGTATAAAGAATTAGATATTGCACAGTTTTCGATCCATTTCAGTTCGCGAGAAAATATACCCCTGTTCCCTCGATACCATTTACAATTTGGAAAACGACGGACGTTCCCCTTTGCTGGCTATCGCGACAGCAGCCTTCACGAAGTCCTCACTCTGCAGCATCGCTTGATTCAAATTTCTCTGAAAATAAATACAAAATCAAGTTGACGAGTTTGACTTCAATTTTAGGTGGACTAATTGTGATGATGCTCACAACGTAATCGAGGCCCTCTTGAACAGTGTGATCACTTGAGTAAACTAATGTTTTCTTGGTATTCTGCACTGCAACTGGACTTTTCTGGGAGATCTCTTCCGCAAGCTTGAGGGTCTCTGTCCATAAACTAGTGAACAAAAGATTTGACATTTCAAGAAAATTCAATCGGAAAACCTTGCGCTGTCTCCAAGAAATTGAAATTTCATTGAATACCATTGAAATTTCATCCTCAATTCTATTCTATTTTTTCCGTTTATTTATATTTCATAGATTTTTTTTAATCAATGGATTTTTTCTTGTCGTTTTCTATTTGTCTCATCACGTTTTTTCCCATCTCAGGACAGATTTCAAATGGTCAGCGCTAGATTTCAATTTTTTTACTCAAACAAGACTTCTTTGATAAAAAAAATTCAGCAGTGAAGTGATAAAAGGAGATAAGTCAATTTTGACTGACCAGTTTTCAATTGATATCTCGGAATCTAAAAGAGATAGTGAAATTTTTGTTATAACCTTTTTTGTGGAGCCGATTGAGTGCTACAACAAATGCAATTACGAAAATTTCGCCACCTCCCTTAGATTCCGAGATATTGATTGAAAACTGGTCAATAGTCAAAATTGACTTGGCTCCTTTTACCACTTCGCTACTGAATTGGTTTTTCTTTCAGTGTACAAATCCTGTTGGTATTTTCTCTGCGAACTCATGGGAATTAATTTTATTCATAAAATTCAATAGAAATTAAATAACATTTTGGAGAACAGCACTAGGTCTTTCAATTAAATTTGAAGATATCCCACAATTCATTCAGTAGGGGAAAAATTATGCTACCTCTCGTCATCCTGGAATAGCCTACTGACGAAGCCACACTGTAATGCCTCGTCAGCCTGCATTTTCCGGCCGGTGAAAGCAATTTCCCTGACTAAACTAGAGGAACCAATGTTCTTGGGGAACCACTGCAACGCGCCGACATCGGCTGCCATTCCCAAATCGACTTCTTTCAGGGTGAACCAAGCATTGGTCGAACAATACCGAATGTCAGCACCGCAGACCATGTTGAAGCCACCACCTATGCAAAGGCCATGTATTGCAGCAATCACCGGCTTCCGACACTGCAAATTACTTCAAAATAGTTATCAATAGTTATCAAAATAGTTATCAATAGAGATAACTATTTTGATCGCGAACGGTGTGGGAAAAGATTATTTGTAGTAATCAATATACTTTTTCGATTGAAAATAATGCATCTTGGTAGAGTTTTATTCGCTTCTCCAGTAGTCTAGCCTTGCGCGCAACATCTTCATGTTGTGCGACTTCTTGTCCTAAAATTATAGCTTCTTGCACATCTAGTCCTGCGCAGAATGCCTTGCCCGCTCCTGTGAGCATGACCACTCGACAATCGTCGGAATCATCGAGCATTTTGAAACATTCGCCGATTTCCCTATGAAGCAGGGGATTTAATCGTTATGATCTTTCTGTTGTGGCGAGGGGATGTATAATCGCTCACGGAATCAAACACTCGAAATGTTTACGGAAAAAGCTAGGGAATCGGCGAAAAAATTCTATTGAAGTTCTATTGAATTTCTATTGTTTTTTAAGATTGAAGAGACGTACACTGCGGGGGAAAATGGTATATTTCGTTACGAGTGCGTTAGAGTTTTTTGGCTTGTGGGAGGTTTATAGCACGTGCCGAAGGCGAGTGATAGAATCCCACGAGCCAAAAAACACTTTTCCCACGAGTATCGAACGATATTTTTCATCACAATGTGTGGAAAAGGGACGTTTAGGCACGCGAAGCGTGTATTTTAGTTTAGTATTTTAGTATTTTTTAATAGTATTTTTCCGGGCTGCTGTGATGGGGTTTTTTACTCGTGTGGCGTTGGCGTCCGAGCCGAAGGCGGGGACTGGCCAATCACACGAGTAAAAAAACCCCATCGCAACAGCCCAGGAACAATATTTTTCTGTAGTGATTTTCAAGTTTTCGAGTTTGGGAAGTATGTAATACCAATTCCCAGACGAGAAATCGTGAGAAGCAGTACAGAAAAGTTATTTTTTCGCACAGCGTGATGAAAATTAAATTTCGTGGACAGTTCATTACTAATTTTCAGGACAGTGAGATTGAATGCAAAAAATAAAAACGTAAAGTCCAATCTCCCATTATCTTCTAACCATAATAAAATCATACTCACATCCACATCGCATTATTCAATGCATTCATTTTATTCGGTCTGTTGAGTTGAACTTTGTACACAAACTCATTGGGACTCGATACCGATATAGTATCAAAATTGAAGGAAGACATTGCGGAAATATTTCTAAAATTCTGAAGAGCTAAAATCAAAATAACGCATCTCACCGTAAATATTGTGAATTTTATTTTTATGAAATAAAATTCACAATATCTTATTTATTTATTTATTTATTTTTTAGGTACATCCCGTGGTCTGTTATCTCTTACGTTTAATGACTTTTAAGAGCGATCTGCCGATTCCAATGGATGGATACATTTTACCCTCGTAATTTTCGAAATTCTTATTATGCACGATTTCTTGTTCGAAAAAAATAATTTTTTGAGATAATATTCAACTTCTAATGATGAAGCAGAATCCAGTTATTATGTGAAGTTTGATGGCTACAGCTGTTTAGGACAGAGAGTTCACTGTGATTCTTTCGGCAAAATTGCCAAATTGTAATCTAGCTGTTGAAATTGGAGAGTTTTCCGGCCAATTCGCGAACTAATGGCACCAGCTGGTCACCAACTTTTCAATGGATCAGACAAAAACGTCATACATCTGACTATCTTTGTTGAATGCTTTGGCAAATGGAGGGGGTGACGCTCTGCTGCCATCTCTTTCAGCTTTATAAAAATTAACTAATTAGGGGCACCCCCCCCCCCAATCATCACCTCGCCACCATGGCATTATATTATTATCATTAACTAGACTGCCACTATTTTACCAATAATAAATTCGAGTGCACAGATGAATCGAAATATTTTACATTTTCGAATCGGTCACTGGAGTTTAGCTGTAGAACTGGAGAAATGTGGCCTCAAGCCACTTTTCCCCACACGTGATACTCCCACTCCACCAATGCCCATTTACATTCACTTCCCCACCCCTGAAACCCAAACCCACTCTTTCCTCATTCACATTCAATCACCAATAACTCCAGATTGGTAGAGTGAAATTCAAAATTTTCTTTCTCATTTTAAAGATACGTTTTCAAGCTTCAAAATGAGACCTGACTAATCAAAATTGCATCATTGGTTGCCGAGGTAACGGCGATTAAAGTAGGTTTATTTCACCTCACCTGGTGTATAGCAGACGTCACCAGAGAAGTTGGTGGGGGAACCGAGGCCGAGCCATCTCCCGGAGGGAAATTCTCTCGCCAGTCCCTCTGTACCAATCCACCCACTCTTGCACTGATTTCAATGTCGTTGAGTGTGCTTATCCCTGCCGGTGGTTCACGCTGCTGGCATCATAACAGCCCAAATAAAAAATACACAGAGTTCCCATCGTTTTAATTTACGTGTAATGTGCCAGATCCACTCGATTATCTAATCGACACACATCGCGTAGATGCCTCGAGAGCCAGCGACTCCAGCAATCCATCCACAACTCAATGTTTTCTAAAGTGAAATTTATCGCCCCAGGTGAGTTGACGACTGTTTTTAGGTTATTACTCACAAAATGTGTCACATTTGACAATTTATTCATTCAAAGGGGAGGATTCATGGCGTGAAGACAAACCGGATATCGATGCCCACTCATCAACGCAATTTATTTACAATGCCCATCAATCACTAGCCCTAGATCTCCAGCGTCAGCGTTTACCCATATACAAAAGCCGTAACACCATCATTTATCTTTTAGAGAAATATCAATCTCTCGTTCTAATCGGTGAGACAGGATGTGGAAAGAGCACTCAGGTGCCTCAGGTAATTACTCCCTAAAAGAATCAATAAATAAAAGAAGATAATGTAAAAAAAACAGTCTGCTGCCATGAGTATCCAAGTGACATGAATAGGCAAGACTACTCACCCAAGATCAATCAAGAATTCAAAGCCACTCTTCTATCTATCGAGGGCGAGATAAATGCGTTAATTTTTTATTCCCTAGCAGTTGATAATATTTTTCAAAGAGATAAGATCGCATATGTTGAGTGTGTTCGAGTAAGAGTGAGAGTAATGAAATGGACAAGTTGATTAATATGAACAAGTGTCACAGAGTATCTGAGGAAAATAATTGTTTCAAACACCGAACAAAAATGGGTTTCGCACACTCGGAAAAACGTCAGTGGCTAACCGCAGTGATAATATATATCCTATTCTGTGCTGTAATGGATCGTAGATTGCATTATCGAATGCAAAATTATGGTGTACGAGCGACGAGCAATGCCAGTGAAGCCAACTATGTATCAAGCATTATTCCATGTGACTTAGATCCACTGTGTGTTGTTACGATAAAAGGACTTACATTAGATTATATAAACTTCTATATACTTGGCCCATTGGCTGGACTAACTGAGAAACTAATGAGATTGAGCCAGAGCACGTGGGTGTCACCCAATATGATAAGCATAACTCACGTGTTTGTTGCTATTGTAGCTGGACAATTGATCAGTAGAAAATCACTGACGCATCGTAGACTCGGAGTGGTGGCATTTCAAGTAAGATCATGGCTCGATGATTTGGATGGTTTTGTTGCTAGACAGATACATCATGTTTATGGGGAACATTCCGATGTTGGTAGTACAGGATACTTTGTTGATGCTATCTGTGATACACTTGGTACAGCTGCACTATTGATTGGAATATTTATTTATCTCAAGAACAATATGCCAAAGTACTCGGGTTACATGAAATTGGAGCCTATATTGCCTGTTGCTGGTAGTCAAGTGGGTTCGTGTATTGTTCAGAAGAAAAAAATACGTCATATCAGAGTTATACCGACTATTCTACTTGTTACCGGGGAATTGATAATATCCAGTGCTCTGTGGAATCGTTACATTGATCTTTATCAGAATCTTCTTGAATCGGATAATCTCAGTTTGTCCATAAGTCAGCAAGAATTGTTCAATAAGCAAACACAAGTTTTACGACAAAATTCGTTGTTAATTACCACGACACTTTGGCGACTCATTAATCCTCATGCATTGACAGATTATCTGTTGGCTGCGGTATTTTTCGACCGTTTGTGGTCTTACATGCATTCCATCCGGTGGATTGGGTATATTTTCATATTCGTGGTAGTTTATTATACCGAGTTTCAATATATGCAGAGTAGTAGGTACATCATGGATGTTGGAGCTCTTGTTGTTTCAGAAATTAACGCTAATAGTACTGTGTCTTAATACTATTAATTTTCCATTGTACAGAATATTTGTGTAAAAATTACATATTATTAACTGTAATGAGAAATATGTTTTTGTACGTATATAATCTTCGTTTTTGAATATATAATTAATTTTTCCATACAATGATCTTTGAGATTTCTTGATTTGTCCATTCAATGCATTTATACATGTATGATATTTTTTTTGTAGAATTCTATTGAAAAATCCTTTCTGCTCTTCGAGTAGTTTTTTATGACTTGGGGTAATTAGTGAACTGTTTTAATTTTCTCTATGAATTCATGATGGGGTAATATTTATGTAATTACTTCCTAGAGAGGTTTTCGATTTAAATTTACGTATGAAAAAATTTAATTGAAAAACCTAGGACTTCTGAGATTTTGTCAAAAAATTCTGTTTTTTTGCGTCTTTTGCGATTTTTGCAAAATCATGTGTTGAAAAACACGACAAATTTGCATAATTTTCAATACATTGACACAAAAAATAAATAGGATTTTTCATAGAATCCCAATGGATTCTTCTATTCAATTTTTCATGTGTAATAAATTTTTCCGGTAGAGAAAACTTATAAAATTCATACCCGTGATATCTCAGAAGACAAATTCCAATAGAATAATTTAGAAAAAATGAATCAACAGCGAGACTTTTTTAAGAAAAAAAAATACACATCGAAAAACGCATGGCACAAAGCCAATAAATTATTCATTGAATTCCACTGGAGTTCCAACAGAAACGCAATAAAATTCCTTTCCAAGAAAGCTTTAGGCTTCTCATTAAATTTTCATACGTGTAAATTACCCCCCTGTCATCAATATTTTTTTTCACTCTTATGCAATTCCATATTTTATCCTCGCGTAGTATTTACTGGAGGCAGGGTGGTGTACAGATGGGAAAATCGTTGGAATAACAGAGCCAAGAAGAGTGGCTGCAACATCTCTCGCCAGTCGAGTTGCTGATGAACGGGGGTGTATATTGGGAACAGACGTTGGTTACTCCATACGTTTCGATGACGGCACCGACAGCACCACAAAAATCAAGGTTGCTACCCTCGTCCCACTGTCGGGGACGAGGGGGCAAAATGGACACTAGATTTTTTTCAAATGTTGAAAAAATATTATTCAGTTGTTCATGAAGTGGAATAATTTTTTCCGCGAAGAGTTCACCTCTCTCCCCCCAGAGTCAATCAATTTATTTATTTTTTATGAGTTATGAAGACGGAAAAACATGTCGGAAGTGTCCGTTTTGCCCCACCCTCCCCTACTCTCCTCGTTCCTTAATCTTTGTAATCAATTGATGGTTTCTGTTTAATCAGTACATGACTGAGGGAATTCTCCTGCGAGAGATGATGGGCGATCCCTTGCTAACTAAATACTCTGTCATTATCCTGGATGAGGTTCACGAGAGAACGTTACTGACTGATATAATCATGGGGCTGTTGAAGAAAATTCTAAAGGTGGGGAGAATTCAGTAGTGAATCGGTAAAACGGTTCAAGTCGATTTTGGCTACTGTCCAGTTTTCAATGAATATCTCGAAACCTAAGGGAGATAGCAGAATTTTCTTCATGACCTTTTTTGTAGCCCTCAATTCGCCCTCCAAAAAAGGTAATAACGAAAATTTCGTTATCTCCCTTGGATTCGGAGATATTCCTCGAAAACTCAGCTAAGGACCAGAGAGGTGGCGGAAAAAATGAATATCACCTGAACTGTAATTCATATTTGTAGAAACGTAAAAGCTTGAGGATTATCGTTTCATCGGCTACGGTAGATGCTGAAGAACTTCGGGATTTTTTCAATGGAAATACAAGCAAGGATGCTGGGAGAGATACTGCGTGTATTCTGAGTGTGGAGGGGCGTTTGTATCCCGTAGATATATTCTACGTGGCGGGTAATAACGGTTTTCTTCGACTTTCCTCATCCCGTCGTTCATGACTCGATAAAAACGAAATGACGATTTTTTCCTTTCAGAACCAGTTCCTGATTATGTGAAAGCAGTAGTTGATACAGCTGTGAAGATCCACGAGAATGAGGAGCCCGGGGATATTCTGGCATTTTTAACTGGCATGGACGAAGTGGACCGAGCGGTATCACTATTGCAGGAACATGGAAAACTCGTTAAAGAAGGAAAACGTGAGCTCACAGGGAGTTAGAGGCGGAAAATCCTGCGATATGGGGTATTGATTGATTGATGATGGATTTCATAATATTTCAGAAAAAATTATGCCTCTTGCTATGTACGGATCGTTAACCAATGCGGAGCAATTGAAAGTATTTTGGAGAGCCCCGAAAGATACGAGAAAAATTGTCGTAGCTACGAATATCGCTGAAACATCCATTACCATCTCCAATATTGTCTATGGTGAGCTGTTATTTTAATATAATATGAATATATTCATGTATTCACGAATTACAATAAAATTAGTTTTATTTTATTTTTCACGTGGAAATTCATAGGCGTGAATTCGCTGAGTTTATTTCTTTTGGATTTTGTAGTGAGATGCGAAAAACATTCAAACCCAAGGATTTTTGAAGAGAAGATTGAATTTTTTCTACTGAAGATATTATTATTCTTTACTGCTCAACAGGAGGAAAACTCTCCCACAGCAAGGGGAAAACCGATGCGCGATACAATAGTCGTGTTACAAAAATAGAAGATGCAAAACTAAATAAAAATGACAAAATTGAAATTACATTCAGGATAAAAGAATATAACCAGTCTTCTACTGAAGATATGTCGAAAGAATAATAAAAATTTCAATAGAATTCCAATTACATTCCAAGAGAATTCAATTAGAACTCTCAGAGTCGCAATAAAATTTCCTATTTAATTTTTTAACATTTGCACACTGAATTTTTTCCAGTAATTGATTGTGGTTTTGCAAAAATCCCCTGGTTCGACGTTGAGACCCAAACAAATAGTCTTATTGTGGCACCAGTGTCAAAAGCATCAGCGGATCAAAGAGCAGGCAGAGCTGGACGAGTTCAATCGGGAAAAGCCTATAGGTAATGAATATTTCCATTGTAACAGCAAAATATCATAATATTCCCCCGAGTAACGATTCTTCCGACCAATGATCACTGACCCAGGGAATAAATTTTACCAATGTCATCTAAAAGTCCTCCCAAAACCAGTAAATATCCGGAAATTTACCGGTAAATTGTTGGCTGTGTGATCATTGAATTCTCCTTTCGTCTGTTTCGAATAAAATTCTATAGACTTTACACGGAAAAAGCGTACGATGATTTGATTGACGCTACACCATCGCAAATGCAGAGATCTGATCTTGCCCCGGCGATCCTTCAGTTGAAAGCGCTAGGCATCGACAATGTTCTTCGGTTCAATTTTCCATCCGTACCGCCGAGTAAAAACCTACTAGCCGGTTTCGAACTGTTGTATGCTCTGGGAGCTATTGATGATAATGGAGTATTGACGAATCCTGTGGGAATCACTATGGCTGAGATGCCACTGGAGCCAGTATTCGCTAGGTGTCTAATTGCTTCAGGTAATACTATTAATGAATACCACTCACGATTTTATTTCAATGTTTATCCATTTTTCGCTGTATTTTCAACCGCTACACAGGGGAAAAAAACAGAAAGTTCCGACAATTTTTGCAGAAGAATTCTCAAACTCCCAGCAGAATAATTTATCTAGGCCCGGTTGCACCACTCTACTGATTTTTCGTATAAAATAATCTCTATTGGACATTTTTCGGCAAAAAATGCGGAGGAAAACAGCGGAATTCTTCAGCAGAAAAATTACCAAAAATGACTAGAATTTTCAATAGAAGTTGAATAGAAATTCAATAGAATTTTCTCTGAAATTCGCAATTTAGGTGATTTCCATAAAAATTTTATTATTCCACGTTTAATTTCCAGGAGAAATGAATTGTTCAGAGGAAATCACAACAATTCTAGCCATGCTACAAGTCGAAAATGTCTTAATCCGGCCGGGTGGAGGACAGGCGTCGATAAGAGCCCGAATCGCTCATCGTAAATTTGAAGTGGAAGAGGGAGATTTGTTAACGCTGTTGAATATTTACACAGCATATGAGAAGAACAAATCGACCAGCTGGTGTCAGAAGCACTTCTTAAACTCCAAAGCGTTGAAACGTGCCTCGGAAATCCGAACACAAATGCGACGTCTGATAAAAACATTGAACATTCCGTTGCATTCCTGCGAGGGTGAGCTTCGTAAATCTCATTGCATAATTTTTATTTTTGCACCAATGGAATTTGAAGGAAAATCGTTTTTTTCTAGGCGACACGACTCGACTCTTGAAATGCATAACAACGGGATTGTTCCCCAATGCTGCATATCTGCATTATAGTGGGGTTTACAAAACATTGAGGGGCAATCAGGACTTGTATATTCATCCCAACAGCTGTTTATACACTCTTCAACAGCCGCAATGGTATGTGGGGAATGCGGATAATCGGGGCGCACGTGCCTCGGAAGTTATTGGATTATGCATTACATATTCTTATTTATATTTTGTTTTGTGAAGATATTTGTTGAGGCTTTTGCAAGTCAGGGAGGACTTTTAACCCTCCGGACGTTTGTGCCCTCGGGAAGTCGATCGTTTTGAATTTTTCTGGGATTTTTATCGACATTTCGATGAAAACAAATGAATTCAGCAGCGAAGTGGTGAAACGGTACAAATCAATTTAAAAATATTGACCAGTTTTTAATGAATATCTCGGAAGCTAAGGGAGATAGCAAAATTTTTGATATAACCTTTTTTTGTAGAGCCGATTGAGAGCTACAATAAATGTAATTACGAAAATTTCGTTATCTCCCTTAGATTCGGAAATATTCCTCAAAAACTCAACTGGGTGATAAGTCGACTTAAACCGTTTTACCACTTCGCTACTGAATTGGTTTTTTTAGACAACATTCTAGGGAACATTCATGAATTGTGTCGGAATTTTTTGCGGTTTATGAGTTCGGTATATAGTAAAAAATAGGGTGGGAGGGAAGGTTGACCATTTTGATGAATTGTGGACCTATTTTAAAAATAATTTTTAGTCGTTTTTTATTTATCCTTGCAGGCTCATTTGAGTTGACACTGATTCAACTCTGAGATTGTTAAATTTTTTGTTCCAGAGATAAATTTTAGATACTCCCCTTGGTAAAATAATAATCCATCGAACCTCCAGTTGCATTTTTTCTTGACTGAATTTTATATTGTTTTATACAAACATGAATGGTTATAAAATTTCGAATCAGATTATTTCGAAAATTTAGTTAAGAATCTTGCGTAAATGTTATGTTGATGCTCTTTGTTTTGCATTATGATTCTGTCTGGTTTATGTTTAGTAATTCTATGAGGGATTTCTCAAACGCAATCAAGTAAACAAACTACTTTCATTTACAGGTTACTATTCTGCGAGATTCTACAGACTAACAAAATTTACATGCGGGAGCTGACGGTCATAAAATCAGAGTGGCTGTTGGAATTGGCCCCTCACTTTTATCAACGTACGAGTCTGAATAGTATCTAAGATGAAATTGTACCTTGTGTTAATTTAAGAAATTGCATTAAACATTGAAATCGTGTAAATAAAAATTTTTTGATACAAATTCGCTGATGATTGCTTCCAGAATCCCTCGTTTGTGTTTAGGAATTTAAAGGATAAATTTAAAAAATGGAAGGAGAGTGCTGTTCGAAGAAAATGAGTTTGTTCTGGTTGCAATTTTTTATTTTCACTCAAAAATCCCATAAAAGAAACTTGGGAAATTTGAACTGTGGAATTTGCATATAAGTATTTCTTCAATGCGCCTTTTCAAAAAGATGAAGAAGCTGTGGAATTTTGCAATAGAATCTGCGAAAATGACTAGAAGTTTCAATAGAATTCGAATAGAATTTTGTATCTAATGCACTAGATTTTTTATTACATTTAATTTTTGGAAATTCCAACAAAATCAATAAAGAAGCGAAAAACAGTTCAAGTCGATTTAGGCCTCAGTAGATTTGTTTAACAATATCTCCGAATCTAGGGGAGATAACGAAATTTTCGTAATAACTTCTTTTGTAGCCTTCAATTCACTCTACAGAAAGGGCTTTTACAAAAATTTTGCTATCTTCCTTAGATTCCGAGATATTCATTGAAAACTGGCCAACAGTCAAAATTGACTTCTGACATATTAATATTGTTAAAAAGGTTGAAAATGTAAATAGTCATAATTTGAAAAGAGAAATTGGAGAGGAACATCGTTTGGAGAATGAAAAAATCGTATTGACTAAATAAATTCTTTTCCCGTAGTAATTTGGAGATATGCGTGGGCGTTCTGGCGCATGGTTCCCCTCTCTGCTCCCAACCTTTTCGGACACACCGCGAGTGGAGTATTGTGTGTAGGTTATATGTGTCACTGACAAGGAATCAACTCCAAATATGGCAAGCGATAAAAAAACTGAAAAACCTCAAACAAAGGTTGGAAAAGCGAACGAAGAGATTCTCGCTGTTTTCCAGACTCTCCGAAATGATCAGAGATTAATGGCCAGCAAGTTTTCAGAGATGGAAATGGAGTTGAACGAGCACAAGTAATGAAAATATTTAGATAACCTAACTTTTCATGTGATTTTCTGGAATCTCTTGAGTGTCCATCAATGCTTTTGATGTTAATTGTTAATTAATTGAAAAATGTGGTGTAGAATTGTCATCGATACACTCAAGACTGTGGATCCCAAGAGGAAATGCTACAGAATGATCGGGGGAATTTTGTGTGAGCAAGTCGTCGGGGAGGTCCTACCAACTCTCGTAGCCAATAAGGAGCAGGTAATTTTTCCTCATAAAAACATTATCCTGGACATTCAATTATTGATGGGTATTTTGGGTGATTACAAAATATTTTTTTTGCTTCAACAATTTAACGAAAATAATTCCCTTTTTCCTCCCCCCATATCACGTATAAAAAATCCAATAGAAAATCTGCAGCATTCGTTTGAGAATTCTTTTGGCCTTCTATTAAAACTACTTGAGAAATTTCCCTCACATTTTGCTATTTTTATGAAAAAAAAAACAAATCGTTTTCATATTTCATACAAATAGACTTTTATTTGCCTGTTGAATATTTAATAAAATATAAAAATATATACAAATAAAACAATGATGTAAGTAATAATGAAATAAAATCATAGTACTGATTAATTTGATTTCTTCTCATCCCATCTAGTTAACGAAAGTAATAGCATCACTTCACGATCAGTTGGCGAAGAAGGGCATCGAAATAAACGAATACAAAGAGAAACACAACATAAGGATACGTGGAATAGACGAGCTACAGCAGACAGAGGAAGAGTCAAAGGAGACCAATGATTCGAAGAGAAATGCACTTGTGGGCAATTTCCTGGAGGCTTAATTTGATAAATGATACTCATCTATTAAACATATTTTCATTAAACTCAGATACCACAATTCAGTGCATTTTTCACTGTCTCTCGAAGTCACATTTTCTCTCGCGTCGGATATTAAACAATGCATTTACTAATTCCTCGTTCATTGTTATTTTGCTTATCCTCTCCAGTTCTGATTATTCGAATACACTATTATGGGGCATTACGTAAAATGGAAACATTTTTCAGTCTTCAGGGAAATTGCTATTCATAGCCAATGCTGAATATTATAACTCAATTGCAAATTTCTGTTTGAAGAAAAAATAATCCTTCTCAATGATATCCTCTTATAATAGTATATTTCGTAACGAGTGCAAAAAACATTTTTTCACGAGTTACGAACAATATTTTTCATCACAATGTGGCGGAAATTGGACTTTTAGGCACGCGGAGCGTACCGAAAAGTTCACTTTTCGTCACAGCGTGATGAAAAAATACTTTCCCATAATTTCAGGGAATTTTTAAATCCCGGGTCAATTTACCAGATGTTCTCTGCATATTCTTATACCTCAACCAGTTCATTTTACTGAACATAAGAAAGGAGTTAGTATCTGTCCCTTTTTTATGGCTCCGACATTTTCGACAAATATACTGTTTTATTACAATCCCGGGGAATTTTTAATCCTCAGGGATTAGCATTCCCCACCGACGGCCAATCCGCCACTTATTCTCGTGCATCCAGAATATGAAGAATGAACTCAGAAGGATTCGTCCCTTCTTTATGATTCCCATGAATGAACGAATAGACTTGAATGCCCCCAACGAAAATATTAAAACCCTTGGTTGTACAACTTCCTGGAATTTTCACAGCATCGAGTCCGATTATTTTTCGCTGGTGGTCAGCACCCTTCATTTTCTTATACCTGCTTCATTTTACTATCGAGAGTATCCAAAACAAACCCCAGAATGGGAATGATTTTTCCCCTTTTTTACAATATATCCATTCTGTCATTTTTATTACGGTTGACCTTAAACCTACCTTCCTCTACCTGAGTCGGTTCGGTCGCTGGTTAAAGTGCCTCCCCTCATCCTCCACCGGTCACCCAGCATCAATTATCCTCATTCACCAGTCGACACTCGACCAGACCACATCGTCAACTCCTTGTTTTCGAGAATTTATTTTTCACCGTTTTCGTGAAACCCATTCGCGAATCAATTTCATAATTCCCGGACTATCGCGACCTATCGGTGTGCGTCTGAACCGTGATTTCGAGTGTTGGGGGTTGGGGCGCCTGCGCGTGTCCCTGTTTATAACGGTCGCCAGAGCCAGAGGGGAAACAAGTTGAAATCTGCACTCAAAAACAAACGGGGATCTGGCGGGAGCCGATCTGGAGGACAAGTTCTTTTGTTTATCTGGCTAATTGCTTCATCAAACGTGCAAGAAACAGCCGCTCGTCGATGTAATCCATCAATTTCGTGTAATTGATCGAGTCTGAGAATAATCAGAGGGATGTATCACGCAATGGTCGTGATCTAACCTCGGTTTCCAAACAAATCCCTTTGTCCTTGCCGTGAAGAATTCCGAAAGTGAGGGAATATTGATGGTATAAGTCATCATGGAGAGTCAATCGCAGAAGAAGAAACGTAAGGGTCGGCATCCTCTTGACGAGGAGGTTGGAAGTACTAAACGATTCAAGGAGAACGAGAATTCAGCATTTGTGTCGTCACAGGTCAGTGTCAATTGATAACATTGAGTAGTGATTTTTCTGTGGGTATTTTTCTTGAGAACATGTCCACTGATGTTTCCGGTGCTTTTCGCAGGACGAGACTGCTGGGAGGGTCAAGAAGATTATTCTGCGCAACTTCCTTTGTCATGATCATTTGGTCATGGACTTTAACAAAAATGTCAACTTCATTGTCGGGCGAAATGGCAGTGGAAAGAGTGCGATTTTGAGCGCAATCACTGTTGGCTTGGGGGGACGAGCAGCCACAACTCAACGTGGTGATTCTTTCAAATGTGAGTGGATAATTTTATTCAAATAATGAAAATTGATGAGTTTCAAGGAGATGGTAGCGGATGTCGTGTTGATAGCAGTGATAAAAAGACACGTTTGATTATGAATTCACGTCGTTGTGGTCATTGTTCGACTTTCTGCAGCCTCGAAAAGAAAATGAAATAAAATAAAGCACAATGGAACGAAAAATGATGGTGAATAATCAGACGAACAAATGGACAAAGAATTCTAGTTGTTCATCGGTTATTTCGATCGTAATTTTTTTGGTTCTTCGGTTTTTACAAAGTTTAAATGATGAGCGAAACAGTGGCCAATACACTAGACTTTGTTTTCATATTTTCATATCAGTTTATTTCACTTCTAAGTATACGTTTGAAGTATGAGGGTGGAATTGAAGAGGTTTCATCTTTGTTTTTATCCCACATATTTTCATTAAACTCAGAGATAATCGTTGAGTGCATTTTGCGTTGTCATGTTGATAACTTCGATAAAACTTCGATAGACAATAACTTTTAAACTAAGAAATTTAAGTTTTAACGTGACTCTTCTCCTTGCAAAGTATATTTATTTCCTGTGGTTACGAATTGAGTACTGGATTTAATTGATTAATTTATTCTGAGCTATCAATATCTAAGGAAATGGTAACAATGCCGCAGATATTCTCCCTGAATTTGAGTAATCATGTGTTGTCCTTCCAAGATTCTCTATCAGAACACTAGTAAAAAATTGTACTACTTGGGATACAAATAATAATATGTTTTTTACAATTCTCTATTTAAAATTTTGAAATTTATGCTAAGTTTACTACATTTGTTCCACAATTTCGGTAGAAATTTATGAGAAGCCACTCCACGATTTCTAGAATTCACGGACCATTTTTAACAAATCCTTCCATCTCCATAACTCAATCACTTTTCAATAAAACTGAATTTTTCTCACTGAGACGTATACTTTTCCCTTCACAAATCAGCTAAATTGATGAATTTGTCTCTCAGTCATAAATATTGAATAAAAAAAAGTAAAAATTGTACTTCTCTCAAAATACTCAATGGATTTTACAATGTCCCTTATTATTTCCAGCCTTCATAAAAAACGGAAAAACATCATTCACCATCGAGGTAACGCTGACAAACGAGGGTGCCAAAGCCTACGAGCCAGAGGTCTACGGTAACATCATAAAAGTGATCCGCACAGTGACTCAAACCTCCTCAACAGTAATCACAAAGAATCAACGTGATCACATTGTATCTAGAAAAAAGTCAGATCTCGATAAGATAACCGCTGCGTTCAACATTCAAGTTGACAATCCCATATCAATACTGACTCAGAAGAATGCAAAGGAGTTTCTGATTCAACCAAAGCCTTCAAAGCTGTACGAACTCTTCATGAAAGCAACCCAACTGGAGACAATCGGTGCCAACTACAAAGAGGCCCTGCAGATCAGCAAAGAAACCCAGACACAGATGCGAGACACCCAGAGAGAACTGCACAGGGACAAGAAAGAGATCGACGAGATTGAAGGGAAGATCAAGGCAATAGATAACCTGGAGTCTGAGAGAAAAAAGTGTCATGAGCTGGAGTGTGAGGCTCGTTGGGCACGTGTGATAGCCCAGGAGGCACGTCTCAGTGCAGCTGAAAGAGCTGTTAAAAAAGGAGAAAAGACTGTTGAGAGTCTGGTAGTCAGTAGTGATCAGAATTACAGTGGAAAAACTGAGGAGATCGATGCCTCCATTGCAGAGATTTCAGAGCGCATAAAAGAGTCTGAGAAGGAGGCAGCAGAGTGTGAGGCAGCAAATGATGCAATAAGAAATAAATCGCAGGCGAAGAAGGACGAGTTGACGGCTAAGCAGAGAGAACTGAGGGATAACAAGAGAGCAATCAATAAGACTCAGGGTGAACTTGAGGAAGTGAATCGAGAAATAGTGAGGCTGGATTCAGTGAGTAGTCAGGCACACGATGAGATAGCTCAGCTGGAGCAACGTCTGATCACAATTGAGGAGGAGTTGCGTGAGGTTCAACAGAGGATCAGCACCGCTCAGGTCGACCAAATGCACAATGATTCTGATAAAGTACGATTGCAGAAGGAGGAGAAAGAGTGCGCAGAAGATGTGAGGTGTAAAGAGGCGAAATTAAAGCAATTGACGAACGAACTTCAAACATTTTCCTCCGCTTCGAATAATTCATTGGGCCGATATGGCTCGAACATAGAGAGACTTGTGAAACGAATCAATGAGGAAGATATGCACAGACGTTTCAAACACAAACCACGTGGACCCGTTGGTGCATATATTAAAATGAAGGACAAAACTTGGTCGCCAATTGTCGAGAGACACATTGGTAGTGCTATCAGTGCATTCTGCGTTGATAACAATAAAGATGCTCAGCTACTTGGAAAGATTATTCAGGAGATTTATGGTAGGCAGAGGGGGCCTGAGATAATCTGCAGTAAATTCCTTGATAGAACTCACGATGTTCGTGAGAATTCAACGCGAACTGAGAAGTATCCTAACATGTTTGAAGTCATGGAGGTGGCAGATCCAGTGATTGCCAATTGTCTGATCGATCAACGAGGTCCAGAGTCGATTCTCCTGATTCCAACGACTGAAGAAGCTATTGCACTCTTGCAGTACAGCGAGAATGTCCCTCAAAATTGCAGAATGGCGTTCACCAGAAGTGGTGACACATTCTATCCTGATCCAGACTTCAGGACTTATGGTGGCTCAGTTCCAACTCCAAGGTATCTTGAAGAGTCCGTGACTCAATTAATTCAGAGTCTTAAGATGCAGATTAGAGAGATCGAGCCTGAGTTGGTGGAGTCGAGGAAGCAGTTGAATATAGTTCGTCAAGCAGTCTCTCGTAGTGCTGTTATGACTAATGATTTGATGAAGAAAATAGCGCAGCTTCGTGGAATGAAGAATAGATTGAGTGACACGGCGGATGAGCTCAGGGACAAATTGAAGGATAAGGAGGACGCTAGTGCAGACAATCGTCCCCATTTTCTCACTCTGAGATCCGACAAGGAGAAGGAACTCGAGCAATTGAGAAACGTGGAGCAACGCATCAGTGACGAGGTGAGGAAGTTGCAGCAGCAGTTCAACGAGATCGACGCTGAATTTAAACGTTGTCGTGAGAAGGCCAATGGGGTTGACGAGCTGATAAATCCCCTGAAGACACAGATACGAAAGCTGGAGGAGGAGAAGAGGCAGTGTCAGATTCAGATGAAGGAGGCTGACAAGAGGATTCTCACTGCTCGTCACGATCTTCAGAAGGCCGTTGCTGAGGCTGATATTCAGAAGCGAACTCTTCAAGTCTATCTCGATGAGGCTGAACAGCACTCGAGGAGGATCGAGACCAAACTTTCTGAGGAGGTGATCAACGAGAAGGTCAAGGCTGTGAAGCTGAGAATTGCATCGGTGGAGAAGAAGTATGGCTCCAGGGATGAACTTTACGAGCAATTGGAGAGCAAGAAGACCAAATATCTGGAGGTGCAGGAGGTTCTCACTGCCCTGGTGGAGACTAATGAACAACATCTGCAGAGAGTTGAGAATAGGAGGAAGGAGTACAAGGACATGAGAACTGAAATGGGGAGCAAAGTCGAGGATGCCTTCAGCAAAGCTCTCACAGTCAGGGGCTACAGAGGATCTTTGACGATTAATTATGCCAATAAAACTCTCGAGCTCGATGTCATCCCTCAGAACACCACTGGACGAGACCAAAATGACACCATGACACTGTCTGGTGGGGAGCGCTCCTATGCCACTGTCTCCTTCGTTCTTGCTCTGTGGGAGTGCACTGCTCTTCCATTCTACTTCCTTGATGAGTTCGACGTATTCATGGACAAAGTCAATCGTCGGATTATCATGGCTTTCTTGCTGGAACACACTCGCAATCATCCACAGAGCCAGTTTGGTTTCTTCACACCGCTGGATGCATCCATCGTCAAAGCCAGTGATTACTTGACGATTCATCAGCTCGAGGCACCAGAACGTCGACAGACACAGGAAGGCCAGTGAAGTGAAGCCAAGTCCCTTGAAGTTTCGCTCACTTTTTTTTTCGTTCTTCTTTATTCATGTTTTTTCGCTCGTCGTGTACTTGTTGGTCGACAAATCGAAGCCCCAATGTGGTTGTACCATTATTTTGCTAGGTCGGTGAATTTTGAGGGGATCCCAAATTCTGTTTTTTTGTCGTTCTAAAAGGCCTTACGTACGTTTCAAGTCCCTCATACTTTTTTCGGGATTATCCATTCATTTTTTTTTGTTTATTGTACGCTTTATTGTTGAACAAATCGAGGATAGATGAGTTCTGAGGGAATCCTAAATGTTTTTGTCTTTCTCGTTCTAAAAGGCCTTATGAAAACAGTATTTAATGATATTTAATATTTACGTGTATCGGTTCAGAGTCTAAGTTTGTTCAATGTTGGCGTATTTTCACCAGTTACCTCAACGTTATTGCTGTAAAGACAAAAATGTTGAGGGTAAATTCTTCTCAAAAGTCAGGACAATTGTGGTTGTGAAATTTGCGAAAATCCTTGAGGATTGGGGATTAGATTGAATTGGAAAAATAACGCAGAATCATAACTGGATGAATACGCCTTTGAAGTTAAAACGTAGTCAACATTTATTTTTATAAGAGGATTACCAAAATTTAAGTAATAAAGACCATTCACGTGGAATTACAGTCAACTGCATTGTATTCCACACATTTGTCGAAGGAAGTGTCATAATTCTTGCTCTCAAATCCAGTGATTACTTTATGATTCGTCAGCTCAAGGCTCTAGGGTGAAGTACCCTATTAAAAATGTCCAGCCCCTAATCCTTTTTTGATGTCATTGTTCATTGATGTTTTTCGTTTATCGCATGCTTTATTGCTCAGCAAATCGAAGCTCCTGGAATACCGTTAGTTTGGCCGGAAAATTATCTAGTTCTCAGGGGATCCCAAATGTTGTTTTCTCTCGTTCCAAAAGACCTTATGAAAACAGTATTTCATAATATTTAATTTTTAATAGTACATTATAATATTTAATATTTTTGTGTATCAATTCAGAGTTTAAGTTCAGTGTTCAATGTTTAAGTTCAATGTTGGCGTATTTTCACCAACCATCTCAACGCTATTGTTACAAAGACAGAGAAAAATGTTGATAAAGCACTGGGAGTTTAATGGATAGATTAAATGTTAACCAGTCATGGAAGGCGGTCCACATGTTCCATAATTTGGAAAATAAATGCTGGACCATAACGTGATAAATACGCCTTTAAAGTTACAAAGTAGTCAACATTTATTTTTATAAGAGAATTACCAAAATTCAAGTAATAAAGACTATTCATGTGAAATTGTAGTCATTATTGCTCCCCAAATTGCATCCCATTCTCCACATTTGTCGAAGGAAGCGTCATAAGTGGATCAAGGTCCTGGACTTGGCGGTATGAAAGACGTAACACGCCTCAGATGTTATGTACATGCACCCTGATATTTTATATGGTGCGTGGCGAGGCGTGGTTGTAATTAGGTAACTGTTCGAGACATTGGGAGAAAGTACTCTGGAATGTTGAGCGAAATCCTGAAGGCCACTAGTGCCAAAAACTTATAATCGTTGAGAAAATACCCGAGTGATTGTACGTCTAGACGTGTTTGTCTGGATCACCATTATTATTTCAGGACCTAATCCATAATTATCTTCGTCCACAACTGATGGGGAGAGGAATTACAGGGCCAAATCCCTGTAATTGAACCAAAAATTTTCGTCATCCTCGCGTTTTTCCAGAACATTCAGCTCAATTTTCAATTTTACGTAATCGCAGGGGTGAAAATCAGGCTTTCACGCAAGAAAAAAATTTGTAGAAAAACCTAGCAAATTCGGTAGAAAGGTCTATTGACAGTTCTATTAGTTTTTGATCGATTCCATTGAAGAATTCTGCAACTTTACTGCGAGTTTT
The DNA here is from genome assembly GCF_001412515.2 of Diachasma alloeum. Taxonomy (NCBI): domain Eukaryota; kingdom Metazoa; phylum Arthropoda; class Insecta; order Hymenoptera; family Braconidae; genus Diachasma; species Diachasma alloeum. The sequence goes on along the minus strand of NW_021680342.1, from coordinate 4,046,917 downwards.
TTTGGAAAATGTCCAATAGAAATCATTTTATAGGTAACGTCAGTACTGATTCATCTTTTGATACAACTTTTCCTGTTGAGATATTTTTTAGAGATATCCCTCGACATGAATTTTTCAAGTTTTTTCCATTCGATTTTTCTTCTTTTTTGGTTAAAAGAGTCCAACAAAAAAAGTTGAAAAACTGGAGTCAAAGGATTTTTGTACAGAATATCGGAATAGAATAAGTTGTATAGAAAAATCAAACTCTATTGATGTTTTCTATAGAAATTCTTCGACTCAAATTTTTCAATTTTTTTTGTTCGATTTTTTTAACGAAAAGATGCGAAAAATTCAGTGCAAAAAAATGTCGTCCAAAAAATGTTCGTTTTTCCATCAATTTCACCTCAATTTTGGGTTCCGTGCAATCGTGGGGGTGAAAGTCATGCTTCAGCTAGGACAAGGAGAGATAATTCACGTACGTCTGATCAAAGCGCTGGCTCTGCCTGCGCCACAATGAATTTAACATTACTCACTCGCGATGAGATCAAGCAAGTGATGTTGATTGTCGAATGAATTTTCACTTTATATACGCATGGTGAATACCTGAACCTTAAGAACCTCAGGAACATGGCGAATACAGTCCACCCGAAGAGGGTAAGTCTGACGTAATCGTTGAGTCTTAAGGACAATAGAGGGACCAACGCCCAATACCCTTGAAGAACGTGTTATTCGCTTCCGAAACGACACCAGGACCACATGTGTGTCACGTGCTCTGATAAAGTGTAACAGCATGACCGGACTAGGCCGCGTCCTTGCCTCGAATTACCCAACTTGCACTTCAACTCTGTCCACGCAGCATTCAAATTTCAATTGATTGAATTACGTCCAGCCACTTATTGACGCCCAATTAATTCAGATTATTTTATCTTATTATCCCTCGTTATCCGTTTCATTAAAATCTTTCGATATGTAAAATCACGTCGGCTGATGCTTTATTCTCCATTTGCAACAAAAAATGAAAAAGTTGGCTTCTCTTTCCTCAACTTTGTATATTTTTTCTCCAGTGAAATGCTTTTCTCTTTTTGTTGTCAAACATCAGAGCTCTCATTCAAAGAGTGTACTTTTAGAAGATTGAGGAATAATTTATAAACAATCAATTTTCCACCATAAAAATCATTTATTCGGAATCGTAACAAATTTATTAATATTCAGAATTTTACCAGAAATGGATTTCATGCCTAGGTAAATGAGGTTTCCGAAAGTTTAAATAATTGTAATTATTTATTTACAAACAACGAATTTTTTTTAAAATAATAATTCTGAATAAAATGTAATTTGATTGAAGCTGAATATTCATGATTTTTAAAACAATTTTAATTGACATATCTGATGATTGAAAATGGCTAAAACTGTCTTACAGTTTGTGGTCTCTAGCAAACTGTAAAAGACACTCGGATATCCCAACGGTCAATTAATTAAATTAGAAGCAATTCCACTATCGTTGACATGTCAAGGCCTAGAATTCTCCAACTCGACATTCTTCGCTTAATTATTCAATGTTTAAGTGCTAGTTATTTGAATCCCTCCTTTTAGAAACATAAAGTTACGATGGTGATTGTTTACGTTCAATTTATTCTCCCAAAGAGATTACTTGATTTATTTTTACTATCCTTTATTTTGTTATCCGTTTCATTAAAATCTGTCGATACATAAAATCACGTCTGGCTGATACTTTATTCTCCCCTTGTGACAAAAAACTAAAAAGTTGGTTTCCCTTTCCTCAACTCTGTCCACGCAATATCCAAATTTCAATGGATAGAATCATTTCCAACTACTTATTAACACCGAATTAATTAAATTAGAAGGAATTCCGCTATCGTTGACATGTCAAGGCTTAGAATTCTCCAACTCGACATTCTTCGCTTAATTATTCAATGTTCAGGTGCTAGTGATTTAAATTCCTTTTAGAAACATAAAATTACGACGGTGATTGTTGACGTTCAATTTATTCTCCCAAAGAGATTACTTGATTTATTTTTACTATCCTTTATTTTGTTATCCGTTTCATTAAAACCTGTCGATACGTAAAATCACGTCTGGCTGATACTTTATTCTCCCCTTGTGACGAAAAATAAAAATAATGTGAGATAAAAAGTTGGCTCCCCTTTCCTTAGCCGGTAAGGATCCGGCATCGCAATGGTCCATGTACACCTTCATGGCCATCGGGAATTCTGGACAACAAGGCTGCCCTCACGATTCATACGTGGTAATGCTAATTGGCATTCTCCAAATGAGATAAATGAAGTCAACGATATATGCTGTGAACGAATAGACACTAATTGATATCAATCGTCGTGGTTTTTACCCCGAGTTGATGCTTCCTCAGATTACAGTGAATAGCTGGCAAGAATGTGTAATGACCCAGTCAAGGCGCACCCGGAGAAATGAGGCTTTTGAATCAAGTACAAGTCTTCATTTGAAATTTTTCCATTCATTTTTTCATTCCAACAATATTTTCAGTGGAAATAGACAAATTCGTGGATTCATTCCACTGGAAATGTTTTAATTTTAGAACATCGACAATTATTTTTCTTTAATCCAGTTAAAAAATTATTACAATTATTAGATGTTAATGAATTTGTTTTTTTTTTTTTCTAAACACGTTTTTATTTCTTAAAAAATTAAATTTCATTAACAGTTGAGATTTATTTTTGTTTGAAGGGAGAATAATAATTCAATTTCAAATTTCACTGGAAATTGAATGAAATGTCTATTTTTTTGCACTAGGAAGAGGAGAATTCCCCAACTCGCAATTTTATTCGACACTTTTAATCATTTCTATTAATTCTTATGAAATAATTGAATTGAAATTCGAAGTTTTCATCATTTTTTTCATTAATTTCAGTGGAACTATAATGTGATGAAAATTTCCAACAATTACACTGGTAATTTTAGGAATAAATTTGTGAGAATCAGTGCTTAATTTTTTCACGTCGTTATTTAAATCAAAGAACCATTTGTTTAAGGTGAAAACAACTCCATTTAAAGCGAATAAAAGCGAAAATAAAAATTTATTTGATTTAAATAAAGTTAATTAAACTCAAACAACCCATTTGTCAATAATAATTTACTCATTTCGAATAATTTAACTGAAATTGACAGTTTCACTAGATTTTTTAAATAAAATTTCGAATTTTCAATGATTAAATTTCTTTGAAATTGCAGTGGAACTGTGATGTGATAAAAATTTCAAAAAAATGCAGCGGGACTTTTAATCATAAACTTTTCCCAGCCCGTTTTAAAATTGACTCGTCATTCAGATCAAGAAAACATTTGTTCACGTTAAAAAAACTGTTCATTCGCTGGGAATAAAGACGCAAATAAAAATTTATTTGATTCAAACAACCCATTCCTCCGGCTATCACCAAGAGACTCTCGATTCCCCCCCCCCATTCCTCCGACAATGATTGATCCATAAATACAATCCAGGACAAATTCAGAACCACTAAAAGTTGCTGTCCTAGTCTCTTCCCCCTTTAAAATGATATCCCCAAGTGTTCGTATCGGCGTCTGCTGGCGGGATGCATTGTCCCGACACTGGGCGGGCACTAAATTTCGATGTGTGGCGTGTAATGAAAGTCCCTGGAACGTCACGACGATAAAAGGTATCCCCCAAACGACCTTCGAGGGATACCTTTACCCCGTGTTGGAGATTGTAGATTGGAGATTGGCTGGTGACTGGTTAAAAAGCGTCGCCTCCACAGTGCATCCGGCCAAGTTCAAGTGCGGTTTCCGCCTATCGTTTTTCGGTTGTGGGAAAGTCTTTACGAGGCGTCTGGAGGGTGAACAGTGGAGGGGGTTGGTAGTCTGGTGGTCAGTAACAGTTTCGTTTGAGTATAAAAGGCAGTGCGAAGTCACCAGAGGACATCACAAAACCAAGTTGATTCACACTGAATCCAACAAAATCTATTCAACCATGGCATTCAAGGTATGTTTGCTCTCGCACATTTTCAATTCCTATTCCCCGAGAAATAAAGTCCCTGGTTTCCAGTAACAGTCTCTGGATTTCATTACTCCCTCGTACTGAAATCTAAAGGCGAAAAGTGCTGGACCCCAGTGAAATTTCTACGAGAATCAGAGAAAAAGTTGTAATTTTTAATGATCTCTACTGAAGGCCAAGTTAAAAATAAAAGCCCTGTAATTCTTAAATTGGCATCCTCGTATCCTCCAATTGTATTAATTTTTCTCATTTCAACTTGATTTCCCATTATTGCATTTGCAGTTCGTCACCCTCTTCGCCTTGATGGCAGTAGCCAACGCGGGATTTATTCCAGCAGCGCCGCTGGCCTACGCAGCGGCGCCGATAGCCAAAGTCGCCGCTGCCCCACTGCTCACGAAAACCGTCGACGCCGATTACGATCCCCACCCGCAGTACAGCTACGCCTACGACGTCCAGGACTCGCTGACCGGTGACTTCAAGAATCAGCACGAGACTCGCGACGGCGATCTCGTCCAGGGCAGCTACTCCCTCCTGGAGGCCGACGGAACTCGTCGCACAGTCGACTACACCGCCGATCCCATCAATGGATTCAACGCTGTTGTCCGGAAAGAGCCAGCCGCAGTCGCTGTGAAAGCCGTTGCTCCTCTCGCCGTCAAAGCTGCTGCGCCAATTGCCCTTGCGCAGCCGGCTTATGCCAAAATTGCTCATGCACCTATTGCCGTCGCCGCTCCAGTCGCCAAATACGCTGCACCCCTTGCCTATGCTGCACCAGCGGCATACGCTGCACACGCGACATACGCTGCACCCGCGGCATACGCTGCACCCGCGGCATACGCTGCACCCGCGGCATACGCTGCACACGCGGCATACGCTGCACCCGCTGCATACGCCAAGGTTGCTGCACCCCTTGGATACGCACCAGGACACATTGCGTACTCAGCGCCCGCTGCATACGCCGCTGCACCTGTTCACGCCGCATATGCCGCCGCTCCAGCTTACCTCCACTGATTCTAACTACCTCTGCGACTGCCATTATTAATATTTATTCCGCAAAATTTTTCACGGCAAATGAATAAATGATTTTTCAAAAAATATTCACATTTTTTTTTTTAGAAACCTTTTATTTTTAGAATTTAGACGACTTTAGTGGGATAGAGTGAAAACATTATGTAACGGCAGGAGGGTTATCGGGGCGACGATGTTCCCGTGATCGTGTGACACAGGGGTTAATTAATGTTTTAACTGAACTAAATTTCAAACGATAATGAATCCCCTGAGGCTTTGTCAATAGGGAAAAAATATGGCCGCCAGGAGTCGACTGCCACTTGATTTTTCCTGAAATGTTAATTACTTATTGAATTGTTTATAAAATCGATTTGTTTTTTTTTCAGAACGTAGTATTTTTGCTTATTCCGGTGAACTTAGAGTGAATTATGAACATTGAAAGAAAAGTCCGAAGGGCCCATTTTGCCCCACCGTCCCCTACAACCGGATTCTATTTTTTTCAGCAAAATTCTGGGCTATTTAGCGAGCATATGTATGTACGGAGAGAATTTTTTAGAAAAATTCTAGTGCTAGCACGGGAACAGAGGAGCAAAGTGACGGCCAGGAAAAAATTCCAGTGCCGACACTAGAAATTTTATTGGGGAAAACGTGAACTTTTCCCCGTATTTCTGTGAAAATTTCACAGAAATCCCCTGAAATTTTACCAGAAATACCAAGAAATTTTACCTTGGCAGCACTAGAATTTTTCACAGTCGGTGGGTTGTGATTTTTTCCAGTACTCGTACTAGAATTTTTCTAGAAAGTTTCTCTCCGTATGGAAAAATGAAAATGCAATTATGACAAATGAAGATCTTCTTTTTATGAATATCTCTTTTATTGAATAATTGTGGAAGTAATAAAAAAATTATGGAATTCTAATGAAAACGGAACAAATCTGATGACGATTGCAATATTTTGGATAGAAATTCCGATTCCTAGAATGTAGAAGTAATTGTTGATTGAAATTTTTGTCAATTGACCACTTTTGGACATCAGGATCGTCGCGACTTCTTCATGAAATTCGAGTTGCGCAACTATTATAATAATACACCATTGCTTGCAAAAGTAACAATCACACATCCATTTTCGTTTTTTATTTGTTTTCGGTGTTGCGGCAATCGAGGAGACCACGCCTTGATGGTCTCCTTTTACCAGTCAAACTTTTGGGGATATCGATGCAATTTTGTAGTAAACGGGGGAGTATCGAAGTTTTCTGCGGGAATTTTTGGAGGTAATCGAATTATATTTCATGCGACAAGAATGGAACGGACTTTCCACGATGTAGATAGGTTTTTCCGTATCTGGAAAACATGCGGATACTTGATGGACTACGATAAGACTAGGTCAATCGATAGATTAGAGCATCGATCGAGAGTGACTCATGCACAAGTGAATTGACAAATGAAAGCGAGACGACGTGCTGGCGATCGTAGGGTGATACAATGTTTTCTTTTCGAGGATTTAATCACACAATTCGCAATAGATGCGGAAATCGACAGGTCTGGTATTGGATGATCATTTTGTTATAAAGCGCAGCGGGAAAAGTCTTGAAAATTACTCCTGAATTTCAGTAATTGGGTGGCGTATTGGCCTTTGAGGAATTTTTACCAGAATTGCTGTTGAAAAATTATGCCAACTTCCAGCGAAAGTTTCCGGAACAATTATTGGAAGTAATTCCGTCACTAAAAAAAATTCACAACTCGATGAAAAAAACATATCAAACTGTAAATTTCAATTCAATTGTTCTATGAAGATTAATAAGAATTTGGAAAATTGAGGTAAATGTAATCTTGAATTTTTAGTTAATTAAAAATGACGCGTAATTTGGTACTGAGGGATTATAGTACAATTGAAAATCCAAGAAATTTGGGGGATTTTCGGCGTCCTGCTGCTCGAAAACTCGTATTTCTATTGAATTTCTAGTGAAATTAGGAATTTCGTGATTTTTCTACATAAATCGAATCCACTCTCGATCTCCCTAAAACTACTAGTAAATTTAGATGAATTTCCAATTTGTTTATATTTAATTTTAATAATGAGTTGAATTGACCAAATTGTTAACCAACAATTTCATCTTAAATTGCACTCAAATACGCTGGTAAAAATTCTGGAGTGACACTACCCGATTTCAAAAATTCCGGGCCAATGTGGTATGAAAATGAACAAAATTCCACAAAAGATTTGATCATCTATTCAAATCCCCAGGAATAAAAATTCACATTTATCAGTTACTAAAATTTAAAAAATGACTAGAAGAGTAGTCAACATTGCAGCAACACTGCTAAAAATTCCAACTCTCGTAAAATGAGCACGATAAAAATTCCCGAGAGTGCATCACTACGCGCCTCCTAAAATTCGGGGGTAATTTTCACCAGATTTCTCGAATAAAAATAATTCCAGACGCCGGGTGTGAGGCCCGACAACATGAACATTCGCAAGACGCACTGTTTCAATTGGGAGAAAGGCAACTGAACATTTCGGTATTCCTGAAATGTCCATGACTTAAAAAATTCCTTCTCATTCGGCGGATACACTATCATTCAAGTGGTGACTCAATTACGATTCGTATTTACTTGACGAGCCGCTGACACGCATCTCGATCAATAATCGTAATTAAATTCCCCGAAACTGCCTATTATCGAATTGATCGAGGGCCCAACTCATTAAACGATATTCAATACCATTATATTTACCGCTTTGGCATTGGGCGCGGTTATCTCCCGTGTCCGAAAATCCGGCCCCAAGACCCCCTGTTTATGCAGTGAAAGTATTCATGCGTACCGCGGTCACTCCCTGCACTGGATTCGCCCCATGGTTCCCATTTTTTTTTTATTCACTCTGTTTCTTCGCCATGGATGCTGCGAATTTTGGACCGGTGCACTTTTGTGCAATGGTTGGGCAGTGGTTACATCACAGATTGTCTACCACCACTGCCCCGGTGCAATTCGATTGGAGGCGTTGCATATGCGATACTCTGCTTTTCAACCACCTATAAATACGGGTAAAAAAAGCATCATCATCTCAGTATCAGTTGAATTGTCAACGGTACCGATTATCCGATATATCGTTTATTGTAATTATGGCATACCGCGAGGTGAGAAACGTAATCCAACAGGGAAATATTTTTATTAATAATTGCCCCTGAAAGAACGTTTGCAGAATTTTTCCGGAAACTGTAATTTTCTGTAAATTTACTACATTTTTTCCCAGTTTCGATGTTTTAACCAGAGAAAAGTGATTTTTCTTGTAGAAAATTTTACCGGAATATTCGTTTTGGAGTGAATTTTTGGTAGCTATTTCATCAAACAAAAATTCAATTGATTTTTCGTTTTATTTTATGAATTATTCTCTTGACATTTTTCCTTTAGTATTTCTTGGAAAATTCGCTACACCTTTTCATTTTTTTCGTCAATTGGTCATTGAAAAATACCGAGCAAAGTTGCCTAATTTAAAAAAAGTCTACAATTTTTGGCCGAGTTTCCCCATAAATCCAATAAAACTCCAATAGAATCTCCTAGAGAAAGTGAGACTTTTTCAGCTAAATTGTTTCATTCGTCATTACTAGAATGCAAAGACAAAAAAATTCAACAGTTTTTCAATTTTATTTTAAGAATTATTCTCTTGACATTTTTCCTACAAGCATTCTCGGAGAATTCACAACACCTTTTGATTTTTTTCAATCAATTATTCATTGAAAAATGCCCAGCAAAGTTGCCTAATTTAAATGAAGTCTATAATTTTTCGTGGAATTTCCCCATAAGGTCAATAAAACTCCAATACAATTTCCCAGAGAAAGCGAGACTTTTTCAGCCAAATTGTTTCATTCGCCATTGCTAGAATGCATAGACAAAAAAATTCACTAGATTTTTAATTTTATTTTATCAATTATTCTCTTAACATTTTTCCTTTAGTAATTCTTCGAAAATTCACAACGCATTTTCATTTTTTCCAATCAATTATTCATTGAAAAATGCCGAGCAAAGTTGCCTAATTTTAAAAAAAGTCTATAATTTTTGGCGGAATTTCCCCATAAGTCCAATAAAACTCCAATCCAATTTCCTAGAGAAAGCGAGACTTTTTCAGTCAAGTTCTTTCATTCGCCATTACTAGAATGCAGAGACAAAATTTTGGTGAAACTCATTCTTCGCAAATTCATCGTCACCACACAATAAATATTTCCTATTTCAGTTGACCATTTGCCTGAGTTTCCTGGCATTAACGCACGCCGGTTACATCGGAGCCCCAGTGGCATACCAGTCGCCAGCAAAAGTAATCGCGCCATCGGCAATTCTCACGAAAGCCCTCGACGCCGACTACGATCCTCACCCTCAGTACAGTTACTCCTACGACGTTCAGGACTCCATCACCGGGGATTTCAAAAGTCAACACGAGACTCGCGACGGGGACGTGGTCCAGGGGAGTTACTCCCTCCTGGATTCGGATGGAACGCGCAGAACCGTGGATTACACGGCGGATGCCCAGAACGGTTTCAACGCCGTAGTCCGTAAAGAGCCGATCACCGAGAAATTGGTGACTCCAGTGGCGGGCCCGATTGTGCAGCCAGCAGTGGCCTATGGCCCACCGGCACTAGCAAAGTACCCAGTTCAATTACCCGCAGCTACTTACGCCCCAGCTCTCCCCCAAATCTCGGCCGCAGTTCACAGTAACATCGCGGTTTCACCGGCGCTGACTTACGGACCTCCTGCAACGCCGATTGCCACGCACGAAGCCGCGAGTTACCCCGCCGCGGCCCTCCCTGCGAGGGTGTACAGTGCCCCTGTTGGGTATGCCACCCCCGCAGTAGCCAAGTACTCTCCTCATCCATACATCGCTCATGTCACTTATACGACACCCCTCTTCTCATACTCTCATTAGAATTAAAACTTTAATTTCTACCTCCGAATTAAATGTGATGGATGTGTACGAATTCTAACATGTGCTATAGATTTTTTCATTGTTTTGTACTGCAGTTTTATTTACGAATATGTTAAATATATATGATTTTTTTAAATCTTAATGTAATGTCGTTTTTGATTCTGCCCCTGTAACGCTTAGAGAATTTACAAACCTTTCGATTTTTTTCAATCAATTATTCATTGAAAAATTCCCAGCAAAGTTGCCTAATTTAAAATAAGTCTATAATTTTTGGCGGAATTTCCCCACAAATCCAACAAAACTCCAATAGAATTGTCTAGAGAAAGCCAGACTTTTTCAGTCAAATTGTTTCATTCGTCATTACTAGAATGCAGAGACAAAAAAATTCAATAGATTTTTCATTTTATTTTATGAATTATTCTCTTGGCATTTTTCCTTTAGTAATTCTTAGAGAATTCACAACACCTTTTCATTTTTTTCAATTAATTATTCATTGAAAAATGCCCAGCAAAGTTGCCTAATTTAAAAAAAGTCTGTCATTTTTGGCGGAATTTCCCCATAAATCCAATAAAACTCCAATAGAATTGTCTAGAGAAAGCAAGACTTTTTCAGTCAAATTGTTTCATTCGTCATTACTAGAATGCAGAGACAAAAAAATTCAATAGATTTTTCATTTTATTTTATGAATTATTCTCTTGGCATTTTTCCTTTAGTAATTCTTAGAGAATTCACAACACCTTTTCATTTTTTTCAATCAATTATTCCTTGAAAAATGCACAGCAAAGTTGCCTCATTTAAAAAAAGTCTGTCATTTTTGGTGGAATTTCCCCCTAAATCCAATAAAACTCCAATAGAATTTCCTAGAGAAAGCGAGATTTTTTCAGCTAAATTGTTTCACTCGTCATAACTAGAATACAGAGACAAAATTTTGGTGAAAATAATTATTTTCCATGAAATTGTGCATGATCGGAAAAAAATCCATTAATTTCTTACAATCAAATTTTTTATTGATGATTCAAGTACAAATGGGCAATGGCATAGCAATTTTCAGACTATATTTCCTCTAATGATGATGAATATAGGCGGGTGCTGCATGCACAACAGGAGCGGCATGAACAGCGTTCACAGCGACTTGAGCCGGTTCTTTGTGAACAACAGCGTTGAATCCGTTGATCGGATCGGCAGTGTATTCGACAATTCTGCGTGTTCCATCGGCCTCTAGGAGAGAATAGCTGCCGTGCACTGTGTCACCATCTCGGCTCTCTTGCTGATTCTTGAAATCACCCGTTGTAGCATCCTGAACATCGTAAGCATAGCTGTACTGAGGATGTGGATCATCCTCTGGATTGATAGTCCTTTGAACAGACACTGGCGCTGGATGTCCATAAGCTACGGGCACCGGAGCTGCGTGATAAGCGACAGGTTGAGGTGCCGAATGATAAATCACGGGAGCGTGAGCTTGTTGATATGCCACTGCCGCTGGCGCCGCTGGAAGGAATCCAGCGGTGGCCACTGCCACTAGGGCGCTGAGAATTACTGCCTGAAAACGAGATCATGGGGTTTCATATTAAAATCTTTTCTGAATGCAGAGAAAACAATAGTTAGGCAGAGAAAACAATAGCTAATTTAAGTATGACATTTCTAAGATTCGGGATTATTTCAATGCAAATTAGTAAAAAAATCACACAATAAACAGTTTCAATCCTTGAGTAATAAAACTTTTTACTTCTGAATAAAATATTCGTAAATGTGATTTGCGCTATACCTGCCGCAAAATTTCACTTTTCGGGGCGGTTTAGCGGGCATAAAGTGATTGTTTCGTAAAGTAACAAAAAATCAAATGCCGCACCTCCGAAAAGTGCAATAAAATGTGTAAAACGTGCCGGTGAAAAAGTGGAACTTTACGCACTAATAATACAATACACTATTTTTTCCATTCCCTAATTTTCGGTGGAAATGCCTAGAAATGGAATGAATCACGAGGAGACGACGCCAATGGACACTAATGTGACTCAAAAATTTGTGCAAAATATCAGTTCAATTGGTTGAGGTGCCCCTGAGACGCAGCACTTTCTCTAAAATTTTTTTTGCAAGTATCTCCTGAACCGTTCGACCGATTCAATTTTTTTTATTCAAAATACTCCTCACGATGATGCTTATTGAATCAAATCGAGAAACGGTTGCCCCACCGTCCCGATTTCCTTTTTTTTTTCGATAGAATTGCTTGTACGCATGATGATTCAAGAAAGAATCGAGAGAGAAACTTGAAACTTGGAAGGATTTTCGGTCTTATGATAGCAAAGTTTAGCTCTTTGAATGTGAAAATATTTTGCGCAAGATCTCAAAAACTACTGGACCGATTTCAATTTTTTTCTTCAAAATTTACGTCTTTCTTTACGTTTTTCTTTGTGAATAATGAATATCTTTAAGATATTATAGTGTTCACTCACTTTTACAAACATTGCTATATCTGTTTTCGCTCTCCCTGTGGTACCTCGGGATGATACTGATGCTGGCTACAGCTCGGCGCGATTTATATACCCCTCGTATGTCGTAATGGGCCCAGAATATTGCGATCCGCCTTCATGCGATCCCCGAAAACTTGATCCTTCGTGTTTTTTTTTCTGCCGAGCCGTTCACCGATCCTAGGAGAATGTTTGCTTTCTTTTTCCACAGATGAAATTGATTGACATGTTTTTTTGAAGGAGTGAAGGATTGCACGCATGGAAAAATTGAGTGGAGAGCTTAAAGAACTCAATAGATGTTGACTTTTCTACTGAACTTATTCTATCGCGATTTTTTCTTGAGAACAATTTTTGCCCCTTTTACACTGCGTGAAAAATCAAAAATTTGTGCAAAATATGAAATATGGAAGTTTACTACCACTGCTATTGCTAGAAACGAAAAGGTTTCTGTGGAATTTTTTCAATGTTTCAAGGAGTTTTCGGCTTCATTTCAATATATCCTCCTTCAAATAAATCAGATTGCGGACATGCTGTTTAAAAGTTGAGTTTTCGACGAAGAAAGGTCTAAAAAAATATAGCAGACGATTTTGAGGGACCCATGCCCAAGAATGACAACCAAAAAAATTTCCAAAGAATAATTCATATTCGAAAATAAAAATCTATTGTCATTTTGCCATTCCATATCTGTCGGAATTCACATGGGGAAGCCGCGAAATTTCCGCAAAAAATTCTCAACAGCCGAATGCAACAGGTTTTTCAACCAAATTTTTTCACACTTGTGATCATTATGATATTCAAAGCAGTAAAAAGTAGAAATCATTACATATTGAAAATTCTCCAAACAATTTGGTGCTCACATTGAGCCGTCAACAATTGACATGCAGCAGACGTGACCGAAGGTCGAGTCGGTTACGCGTTGACACATTTATTGTTCTTTCGTAAACGAGTCTCAACTTGAACCATTCTTTACGTAATAAACCGAATGATCGTACAGGATTTCCATAGAAATAATTATTAACTAATACATTTTGGACTACATTATTTGGACTACATTTTCGGGAGATATTAAGTTTTGATGTTGAGCAGAATCTGTCAAAATTACCGAACTCATAATTCGGTCACCGATTACGGAATCGACTCAGAAAATTTAGCGGTATCGTAAATTTTTCACAGAAGATTCAGATACAAATTAGGGAACGATCTAGAAAAATTCCGTGACAGTTCCGTAAAATTTCCTACAACCACATTTTTTTTTAAAACTACAAATTCGAAACGATTAATTCCCGGCGTGTCTGACCAACTATTCCGTATCTCCTTCCGCTAAACGCGAGCTCGGTCCGCTCAACGTAAATACCTTTTCATTACTTTTTCAGATATTTTTCAGTCATTAATTCTTAATGATAAAATATTCAGTAGTGATACCACTAGTGCTTCAAAATTATCGGATATTTTCCGATAGCTTCGTTGCCTAGGAACGATTGTGTCAAATTTTGCAGGTTTAAAATCCCGAGTGCAAAGCACGAGGGATTTTTCTGCAAACTTTGACACACTCGTTCCTAGGCAGGGAAACTTGAGGAAAATATCCGATTAATTTTGAAGCACGAGTGGTATTTGACGGATTATTTTTCCACTCGGATTTCGGCCAAGCAGAGTGCAGTGAACAGCATCCGGACACATTTACACAGCCGAACATTTACAACCCACTTTTTTGTTTATCTGTCACACAGAACATTAAACGTGAAATGCGTTGGAATATGAGAAACATTTAAAAAGCTACTAGTGAATTTCCACAATTAATACCACGAGAGCTTCAAAATTATCGAGCAATTCCCGATAGGTTCGTTGCAAACAAATAAAGGAGTTAAGTTATTCAGGTTACAAAATCACGAGTGCGAAGCACGAGTGATTTTTCCTGAAAAACTTGACGACTTCGTTTGTGTGCAGAAATTTCCGAAATAAAACAGTTTGACAGCCTCAAATACTGCGCTTTGATTGGCTGAAATCCGAGTGAGAAAAATAATAAAACAAAATGATATTTGCGTGTGAGAGGATCCTCACACACGAGGCGTAATTGTTATTGAATATTTCTCTCCGTGTCGAGCACACAAACCTTTTTAGTAGTCCTGACCGATATGGCCTCGGTCAACTACTCTAGGATTTACGTAGCACCGGCGATGCTACGCAATTGCCACTACCATTACTCTGAGGATCTTCCAAGTGGGGGCGTCAGTCGAGTTGTGACATCTTCACGGATATAAGAGCACGCGAAATTGAGTGCTCATCGTCAGTTCTATCAACAATCGTTAGTGATTGGTAGTTTCAACTGCTTCACAATGGTTTCTTCGGTAAGTTCACGCAAATGGATACGTCAGCCCCTCTTCGGTGTATTTTTCCTCTTCCCAACGATATTCCACTCATATATTGAATATTTACTTGTAAATTTTCGGAACAATCTCAATTTTATTGAATAGATAATAATTCGACAGTTGAAAAAACGCTAAAAATACGGGAAAATTCGGTTGATTTTCGGAGTTATGCACTAAAAATTCACAAATTTCACTGACATCGTTTTCGCGATTTCAAATGCAAATGAACCAGAGAATTCACTGAATGTTTCAGATTTCTTCTCTTCTATTCCTATAAAAATTGCCGGAAAACGATTCCCCACTGCGGATTACGTGAATTGTTCCATAATTTTTGCTGATTATTTTTGGTAATCGGATCTGGCCTCCCCTGGACCAATCGGATTTCAGTATTCAATAACATGAAGTACTTCCCAATTAAAATTACAGCGGTTATTTCCCCCTAGCTTTTGATAATTTCCCTCTAGCTCTACAATTGTTTCTCTAACCAAATAAGTGTCAAATATTATCCTGTGGAGTGAAAGAAGGTCATGAAGAAAGTCAGATCCGATTACCAAAAATAATCCGTCGAATACCACTCGACCTCCAAAATCAATCGAACATTTCCCCCATGTTTTCCTGTGTATCAACGATAGGGATAAGTTTTGCACAAAAATCCAAATCCAAAAATTTTAATCTGCAAAACTTCTCCCTCTCGTTGCTACGCAATGAAACAATCGGGAAATATTCGATAATTTTCGAGGTCTCGTGGTATTACTACTGAATATTTCTCTCCGTGCGGTAGAATATTTTGAATTTAATTTTAAAAAATACCCCATTCCATCAGCAGTTCAATGAATTGTTAACATTTAAAAAAAGTCGAGTGTTCCACTGTCCCCTAATTTGCCAACAGTGCACTGTATTCAACCTTTAATAATTCCAGACCAGTCTCATCGTCCTCACAACAGCACTCGCCATGAGCGTCGCAGGTGCGGCAGTTGTGCCGGTCGCAGCCCAACCGGCGGTTCTCGCCAGGATCGAGGATTTCGACGCAGCCCCGCAGTATAGCTTCGCTTACGACGTGCAGGACGCCCTGACCGGCGATTCCAAAGCTCAATACGAAACCCGGAACGGTGACGTAGTGCAAGGCAGCTACAGTCTCATCGAGGCGGACGGAACCAGAAGAATCGTCGATTACACCGCTGATCCCGTCAATGGATTTAATGCTGTTGTCAATCGAGAGCCAGCTGTTGCCGTTGCGACTGCAGCCCGAGCCGTTGTGCCGGCAGCTCCCGTCGTCAGCAGTCCAGTCATCGCGAGGAGTTTCGTACCGGCGAGTCCAGTCATTGCTGCTCCAGCCGACGCAAGAACTGTTCTCCCCAGCGTACCCGTTGCTGCTTCGGCACCCATTGTGACCAGTCCTGTTGCCGCGCCAGCAGCGGCTCCGGTCGTTGTTCAGAACCTCGGGTATACTCTCCCGCGGGCTGTGGCGACGAGATTCGCGGCTCCAATTTACTCCGCTCCGTTGAATTATGCTGTGCCCACTACGAGGATTCTGTAGATTTGGGACTGATGGGGAAAAAGCGTGTTTTTCTCTTGTTTTGTACCGATTGTTATCTTTACTGTTTCATCCATTGTTATTAATACCGGAATCGTATTGTTTTTATGAATAAAACTTAGATATGAACCTTATTTCATGTATTTTTTTCAATTTTCTAGTGTTATGCCTCATGAATCAGCCTGGAATTATCAACTGCGAGAAAATCTCATAGAGAATTCTAGCAGTTCTCGCCGATTCTTTTGAAAAATTTCACACTTTTCCACTTTTCTTGAAATAGACAGTCTCAATTGAAAATATTCAATAGAAAAAAATTAAGAGATTTTGAAAATTCTTCATTCCAAAATTTTTGACTGAAATGTCCGGTACAACTCTGGGAAATTTTTATTTGTTATCAAGTGACAGTTTTATTGAAATCCTGAGGAATCATCATTGAATTTTACGGCCTTTGATGGAAAAATCAATAGAAGCGTAAATTTCAGGTCAATTATTCCCTGAAAACGATCAAAATTTCTAATTCATGTAAGTATATTCATGAATTTTCAATTAATTGGAAATTTATCGTAATTGGCCCTGAATTCAGACAAGTTGAGGAATTCTCACCTCAGTGCTGTTGAAAAATTTATAATTTCATTGACTTTTTCAGTGAAATTCGAAATGCATCTACTGAATTTTATTTTTGGAAACAAAAACTTTTGAATCACTCTGTTATTGTGCAGTGCCTGAAAGTTTTTAGTTTCCAGAAATTGATAACTATAGACACGAGGACGAATCTAAAATTCCACAAGTGCAACTGTCACTCTCCGGAAAATCACTAGTCACATGATTATTTCCATGTTTTCCATGATTATTTTCCACATTGATTATTTCCAAATCTATGAAGAATAACTTGATCAGCCACATAAAATTGGACACCGGAATACTGTAGCTTCAATTAGAAAACGGTTTCATAATTTTCCGCACATTAGAAATAATCGAATTCGAGTCGTATTGAGCACGCACTACGCACTAATTTTTTTTCTAACAGTGTATACCTGATGCAGTCGCTCTACGGGGCTAGCGCACTGCGGTGGTGGGCAGGCTTAATTTTGGGAAGCTAAGCCCCGAGTCGAATAATTGGACCTGACAAGTTCTACTTAGGTCTTTCCGGTCAGAACTGGATAGGTCTTGGGAAGCCTCTTCCCAAGTGCTTCCGAGACCTTTCTACCTCTGGTTATGTCCCATTTCAGCACTTGTTAGGTGTAAGCAGGACTTGTATTCAGACTTTCCAAATCCTCGCCGGTCCCCGTAATGCTATGGGCCTATATTAAATCTGCGTTCATATCCCTGTTTACTCATGCGTTATTGAAATAAAAAATGCAATTATTGTTTTTTTTTTAATCTCGAAAATCGACATTTCACGAGAGGGTGGAGGGGAGATGCATGTATGTGGATGCTTGACATTTTTACCCAACAAGGGGAGAAGGTTGCAGAATCTATTCTAGCCACTCTTGTCGCTACGCTTGCATGCATTATTCAAATAAAAAATGAAAGTGTTAACAAATCTGACCATTGTTCCAAGTAAAAACCGAAAATCTGACCCTGTGGCCCCCGGTGAAA